>NC_139347.1:196054385-196536885 GCF_055883805.1 Amblyomma maculatum | reverse complement strand
TTATCTACCTTTCACAGATATCTTGAGTTGTTGACTATACTGCTCAGAAGCAGATCCTGTGGCCTGGGAACGTTTGACCGACCCTGTGCATGGATATAAGGGTAGGTCTTAGAGAGACGCAGTCTTCTATAATATATATGTACACTGAAGCCCAGCTATCACGGACAACAAATTTTAATCAGCGGCAACTATGCAGATCGTAAGCTACTCTCATGGAAACACCGTATTAAAGAGTCTAAGCTTCCGATGGGCAGATAATTTCAATTTTAATGGTTTTCATTTATCTTTCTTTTAAAGACTGTCAAAAATCCAGGCATTCCGGGCATAGCAAAATCTCGCTGCAGTTGGCCTTTAAAGCACCGCACGTTCCGACTTGACAAATTGCTCTTGAGAATAACTGTGAAGTTTTGTTAGCTTGAAGCTACCGTGCGGATGGTATGCTTATTGGCGGGGACCCAGACAGCCGCAATGACACATTGCCATTAATAAAAAACGATGTGATCTTATTATGTGGCGACAAAAATGGACTTTCCGTAATTGCGATTTGGAAAAGAACTTCCGAACGGAAGCCGCAAAAACAAAGAAAGAAAGAAAGAAAGAAATGAGAGAGGGATACACTCGGTACATGTATCTTGAAAGTTCAAAATATATGTGAAAACCAATTGTGTATTAATACCGTTACGTGTCTTTCAGCCCCGAGTGTGCACAATCTGCGTGAAGCTGAATTATAGCTCACGCTTGATTTCCCGTGAAATTATCTTTTGCATATAGCTGATTTGCGTATCGGTTTCTAAAAATGACTAGAAAATAGAAAGAGTAACTATTTTTTTCTTTATCTTCTTAATTCCACGACACGCATGCGCACCCCCCAGCCCAGGTCTTTCAATTCATCTAAAAGGGAAGCTCCGCAGGATTTCAAGTTTATGCTAATTAATTTGAACAGCGTTTAGCAAGCCGAATGGTAGCCTGTTTCATGACGAAGCTTAGTTTTTATGCAGCTCGTTTACTGTTTTTATTCCTCATTTACCGTTGCTATGTCAGGGCTTCGGGGCACCGCACTGAGCTCTGAATTTAGTTAAAACTCATATTCAAATGTGCCACAAAAATCACAATCTATGCATATTTATGCAAATCACGGTAGTGGAGCTTCGTCTGTTTCGTTCTGAGCACGTTCTATATAGTCACTCTGCTACTGATATGTCCCACAAACTCGCTTGAGTTCCAAAGTGCAAGCCGCCTTACGAGGAAGGCTGGGACCGACAGAGATAAATCGGTGAAGTGCCGCTTGACTGATCGCTCGTTTATTTTTAATGTGCACAAGAAGGGTAACGCGCTTGAGTTCCATGCAGTAAAAATAACCAAATATAGCCAGGGAAATGTATGACCCAGCCGTTCAAGTTAACCGCTCCCGTTAGTCGCGATCTAAAATCGCATGGGTTGAACTCACGTTCACTCGGCTGTATCAGAGCTGCAAGAGTGTACGAAATTATACGGGACCGCCCTGCTCAAGAAGCAGGGCGATGCATATCAAGGTCGGCCGAAATATTCCAATGAGATTGATTTTAGGCAGGAGATCTTATCTACTTCGCTCATTTCTCTGAACGTTTATAGTTCGATAGTAAGCATCTGCGCTATGTCCCGCCGTAGACCAGCACTGCCATCATTATAGAGGCAGGTGAATTTTGATATTGTACTCGTCTGCACGAGTGGTGAAGGAACCCGCTTGCGGCGTGTAGTGCACCGTTGCGAAGTAAATGTGGAAAGGGCGAATCGGGACGGTGTTGGAGTCTGCGAAAAGAGCTGAAATTGTGCAAGGCACCGAGCGAAGAAGGGCAGGCATACATATTGGAAACGAGGAGCTTATTCGATTTTGTTGCCTCCTTTTTCACTTTCCTCTCGGATATTAGCGGTTCAATTCTATTTACTTATCGATCTAAATTATTTGTTGTTTCTGTTTTATCTTTGACGTACAGCAGTCGTGGAACGTATTTATCTTTCCTGCGTCAAAAACGTTGCGCACGCAAGGCACGTGCTATCTTGCGCTTAAATGCACGGACTTCCGCCTCTTCCATCTTCCGGCCAGGGACAAAGGATGCGAGCTGCGCTTAAGGCTTTGACGCAAGTCTACTGCCGACTTTTGCATATACTTAGTATCGTTTCGGTTGTAAGCGCGACCGGCGCGCGACGCGAATGCCCGCATGCTTGGACGTGTTGTATCTGGGCGTGGACGTCGCCTCGCCCGTCGGGCGCGCCTTACGTAATCGCCAAGGCTGTCTCCGTGGTGCAGCCACGATCAAGGCTGATGCGATAGCCGCGTCCAACTCTCCGCCGTCTGTGTCGGTCCTGGACTCGCCTTGTACGTGTATTCACACAACTGCCGTCGTTAATCGTGCACTACGCTGACGTCAGCGCTGCTTCCAACGCCTCTGGCCATCGATGGCCGACTGCCGGATGCCCAGAAGGCGGATATATGCGGGATATCTTTCGCGGGCGGAGGTTGTGCACGCAGGAGAGATTCGAAGGCGGATATGGTGTCGAGCCAAAGGCTGCATGCAGTGGCAACATCTGTTCTACGACACCGCGGTGCCTGCTGGCACAAAATAAAGAAACATAGGAGTCAGAGTGATCGCAGACACCCGTCTTTTAATGTGTCCCACCATCATAGGTTAACATAAGGAAGAGCGCTTCGAAACTTAAGAGGAAGAGAGAGAGAGAAAGAGAAAAAGAAGACATCTAATCGCATAGTAATGTTTCGTAGATGTTGTGAGTCGTGGTCAGTCACGGTAACTGCCAAAAAGCAGAAAAATGTTGAATGCTCCTGCTGAGTTTAAAGTTGTGCTGTAGTCCATGAGCTGGTCGGTACCTGCGAAGAGTGCTTCAGATAGCTGGAACCGTTGACTGTGTTGACAAAGATGACCACGTAAAACCTGTATAGGATTCAGCTTGTGTGGGTGTGTCTTAATGTACGACTTGGGCAAGTGAAAACCGAAGGCGTTAGTTGGTTTCACTACGAAATTGTTTTGTTTCAATAATTTTTATATTTCTGCTGGCCCCTCAAAGCGATGATCCCGACTCATGTGAAGCTGCGTTAGGTAGTAAAGTGGCTTCCATTAAATCGAATATTTTTTTACTGTCAGTGAGTACTGAGTCTAACTGCTCGCTATATTTATTATTTACTCCAGGAAGTTGACACGATGTGAAATCAGCATCTTGGTACAAACCAATACCTGGAATGCATTTCACTGTGTTATGAGTGCCCCGCCGAGGTGGTGCAGTGGTAAGACGCCCGACTACTGTGCCGGAGTTCCCGGGTTCGAACCCGACCGCGGCGGCTGCGTTTCGATGGAGGTGAAACGAAGAGGCGTCGTGTGCTGTGCGATTTCAGCGCACGTTAAAGATCCCCAGGTGGTCGAAATTACTCCGTAGCCCTCCACTACGGCTCCTCTTTCTCTCTTTCCACTATCACTCCCACCTTCCTCCCTTCCCTTACGGCGCGGTTCGGGTGTCCACAGAGCATGTGTGACAGTTACTGCGCCTTTCCCTTCCTGTGAACCAATTTAACTTAACTGTGTTATGAGTTGCACTGGAGAGTGATTTGCAGGTACTTTTCGAGGATACGAAAAAGGTGCTGCGCCTTGTACAATTACTAGCGAGCTGCTAACATTAAGGGGCATGAACTTTAAGTTAGTTTTCTCTGCGCCGCATCTTAAAAGAGTGACGCATAGGAAGCGAGCAGGCGCGGTGTATGTTTAAATGTGCTTAAGGTATCGTGGTGCCCATCAAAGCCTTTTTCTAGAATGTCCTTCCGAAACCAACCAGAAGTATTTATCTTCATCTCCCGATACAAAGAAAGAAATGTATATTAATATTCAAACAACTTTGACAACACAGTCATCAGGTAAATAATGAGCTGCTGTCCATACCCACTGACACATTCTTAAGCATTAATGTGAGGCAATGCACCGTACTTTGGGAAACATTTTCGTGCTGCTTCTTTGGCGAAATCACCCAGCGACAAATTAGCTGCAAAGCATGCTGTTGCTGCTGCGTCAGTAGAACGGCGATCATGTTTCAAAGTCAGGCATTCGAGGCTTTAGCAGAAAATTGTTCGCACCATGCTTGTCATTGGCGTCTCGCGAGAAATCCCGCTCATATCTCCGAGCCTTCGCAGTAATATAATGCAGTCGTGTACGTGCCTGCGCCGAAGTAGGGTCTCGCCTTGCAGCCAGCTCAGTTTGACGACGGACACTTAATAACAGCCAAGATTAATACGGGAAGCGGCGCCTCCAGCTGGGCGGACATAATATGAACCAATCACAACGATTCCTTTCAGAAATTTCACAGCTACGGCTACTACCTCTTGATATGATGTACACCAGGCTTCGGGAGAAAGGCGCACATGAGGAAAACATGTATCGACATATACCGCCGCCTTTCCCGGGGGAGCAGCAGTCTGCACGCGACGGTCGGTCATTGAAGGAGACACGTAGCCACTGAAGCCCGGAATTGATGGCAAGGCGTTTGTTTCCTGTAGTAACATAGCCCGCACCCTGAGTTTGTTAATTCGTAGTCGGGTCTTGAGCTCGCCCACCTTCAAGAACGTGCTTCTACAGTTCCACTGTAGCACACCAAGACGACCGGTATTCGCCATTTTCAGATACTGGTCCAAGCGCTGCAGTATCACAGACGTCAGGTTGGACAAGTGGTTGACCATATAGCGGAGCAGCGATGTTGCAGTAATCCGTGGGCGGTCCGGTACACTGGGAAGAGGCGGGAGGAAGACGGCGGTGTTGGGTCATTGATAGATTTGGCGGTTATTTCCGGAGCTCGCCAACGTCGAGCAAGCATTTTGCGGTGTTGTCGGAGCTTGGATACCTCTGCTAAGAGCAGATTGACTTTGTCATTCACTACAACCATATCATCCCCTGCTAGTTCAGTGCTCTACCGTGTTGTCTGTGGTCGACGGCGTTTCTTGAGCACCGTAACGCTAGACTTTATCTTAGCAGGTGCATTCGAAGCGGGCTCAGGAATATATGGCCACTAGTCGTCACCCCACTGGAGAGCTGCGAAGCGATTGGATGCCTGCATTTTTGTCATGTCTTCTATTGGCCAATGCTTAGTGTTCCGAAGACGAGCCTTCTGTGTTGCCTTTTGCTTTGTAGGACAACCTGGAGATCTTATCTCGTTAGTTAGTTAGTTATATGTGGCTTTATGGCACATAAGCAACACTAGCTATCATGCGCCAAATACAAGGTTAGGGTTATGATACTGGCATTGGTGGCCTATGGTTTGGTTTGTGGGGTTTAACGTCCCAAAGCGACTCAGACTATAAGAGACGCTATAGTGGAGGTCTCCGGAAATTTCGACTAAATGAGTTCTTTAACGTGCACTGACATCGCACAGCACATGGGCGCCTTGCTTTTCGCCTCCATCGAAAGCGACCGCTGCGGCCGGAGTTCGATCCCATGTCCTCGGGCTCAGTAGTCGGGCGCCTTAACCAACGAACCATTGAGGCAACTTTTTTCTTCAATGATTGCTGAGGGACAGTAAGTTTCCTGGGGTACATGCGGCCTCTTAAAATTTTCAAAAAGGTGAGCACATTCTGCGATTGCTGAGGGACAGTAAGTTTCCTGGGGTACATGCGGCCTCTTAAAATTTTCAAAAAGGTGAGCACATTCTGCAATGATCCATTAAACATTTTTCAGTTTGGTTCCATTAGGTCTTGTGCCTTAGGTCAACTTTGTAGGGTGACGAAGCCATAACTTTGGAGAGCCAGTGGGAAGGACCATGTGCTCATTGGCGACCGGACCTCAGCATTGTCTGTATGACGCAGCTAGTGGTTAGCTAGTGCGTGGGGAAGTGGCGGCGGCTATTGTCGACGGTGGGAGCCGATATCTTGTCACGTTTTGTGACTGGCTTGTTGTGTAATAGGCTTTCTGTCAAAAACTAAATGAGGCACAGAATGAATCATCTGTACTTTATGTCGCATAATGTCTTGATAGTTATGTTAAGCTGGCAATTGTAAGCCTGAACGACTAGATATGGTGGCCTGCAGGTCTCGATGTAGCTGCAACCCCGCCGGACCTGGAACAGCAATCAGACTTTTTGTATGATCATTGCTGGAGTACAACCGATAGTTAATGTGCGATTCAACTGTTCAAAGCCAGCATATTTCAAAAACTTTCCGAACAAGTTAGCATTGTTTCTGTTCTTGTTTTTATTTCAGCGTGAGCTGTGTCTCCGGGAGAAACCAGCAAGCCATTGTGTTCTGGCCATGCGCGCCATGGTACAATTGCAGTAACTTCAGGCTTGTATGTAGGTGTGAACCGAAGCAGCCACTGAGTGAAACTTGAAACGGAGCAACGGAAACGAAGGATTTTATTGTGCTCTTACCCGTTCGCACCAATAATTTCGTGTTTTTGCGCATGCGCATGACTAAAGATAGCGCACAGACGACTGCCTGGAATAAACACTGAAGCTACTCTGGCGTGCTGACTGTGTGACGTTACGCACCACGCGATGCCCGCATAATACATAAAATAAGAAACAGCGGCACGCGTCCACAAGCATGATTTGATCCTCCGGCAAAGCGCTCAGGTCAAATTCCACGGAAGCTGCATTAGGCGTGAGTACACCGGCTTTTGGCTACCCGCCTGTAAAGATTGCCCACAAAGATACAATAGTTATTGCATCTTAGTACGCTTATCGACTGCCTACGCTTTATTTTTTATCAGTCCACGTATCGTTTTACTCGAAGCAGTTACATAAGCAATCGCAGTTAAATGAACAGCCACTTTTTGCGTAATATGAAGTTTGGAATTCAGAAACTGTGCTTCACGACACTATTTCTCGCTTTTTGATCGCTTCATTGATTTGCTATCGCAGGATAGCTGACAGAGATTGGATGCTATATAGTTACGCGTGGCATAATTAACATAACTAGCCTGACGCGTAATTATTTACATCATATATTTGGACCACCTACTAAGGCGATTATCTTCGTAACCATGACAAATACAAATCTTCGCCTTCTATTATTGCTTGGATTATTTTTTGCCGCCACTAGCATATGAATTGTTCCAAGGTGGTACGCACACATTGTTGCTGTCAGTGGGATCCACTGCAGCTTTACCGTGCAATTAATTGGATTTGAAATCAGTTATTTACACCGAACTCTACACCTTGCGAACTTCTGTGAACCTCACCCTTCGGCCCAAAAATCAACCATATGTGTTTCCGGAATCCATCAACGAGCCGAGGGCCCTGCGCATTTTATACTAGAGAGCTGCTGCCTTGTATAGCGACCTCTCGAATCAGGCGTTCCTCGGATGGCACAGGCGTCTTGGCTATACATAGGTTTTTTTTTGCGTCACCGCATGAGATCCTGTGTAGTGCGTAGCAAGAGCCCGAGGGCCTCACAATCTCCTGCTTTTATCTCAAATGCAGTGGGGAAGCTATGAGGCCGGGCGTCACTGCAGCGTTTATGACGTAGGTAACGGGCGAGTGCTATGTATTGCTTATGCGCTGTCGTGACGCTGGGGCTACGTCGACCCGGTCTTCACTTGGTAGCGTGCAGAGACTCGGGGTTGAAGAAGGACTGAATCTTCGAAGTTGGTAAAATATATACAAGCAGGTTTAATGGCACTTTGAGAAAACTTATTTACAATATTATTTACACGAAAAAGAAGGGTACATCAGCAATATGGCAAGCGTTAAGAGTTCATAGCGAGAAGCGACTGGATGAGCCGTTTACCCAGGCCCAGAGCGACATTTCGTGCTCTGCAGCGTCCTTAAAACCCCCTATGTCCAGCCTCTCTCTGAAGATGCTGACCAACCAAATCCAGGGCACGCCCCTCAGGTATCGGCATCCAATCGAACACATCACTGCACTGATGGTCTGAAGCACTGACTGGTCCGGCATTCATTCGTTGGGCGTGATCACTTGTTGGCGGGAAAAGCTTGGGAACTGCGAGGAGAGGAGGTACATTTCTATTCTTCAGCAAAGAAACCACAGGCTGGTTCTGACAAGTGGTTTTACTTCTCAGAAACCCGAGTGCACGTGGCGCCGCATCCGCTCCCAGCATTGTCCGTTTTCGACAATTGCAAATCTTTCCTGCATTCCTGGGAAATCACTTAATGGCTGTATGCGTCATGCTCCTTTCTTGTCCTGCACGTCAGCGGACATGTCACTCTGTCGTCTCCTTTGGAAAGTAGGCATTCCTCACTGGACGATAGCACTTCTCGACTGGAAGGGTGAACAAAAGAAAGAAAGCACTTCCTGCTATTTCCCGCAGGGGGACGTTTCTTTGTGTTTTTCCAGACGTTCTCTTGACAGGGTCAATTTGGCATTTGCAGGGAGTCCACAAAGCAAAACAGGCTTACAAAACAGGATTCCTGGAAACAGGCTCACTTAGAGCCAATGGACCATCGCCACATATTCACAATACTTTTCCATGCCCACAGGCGAACAATAGAGCGCGCAAATGCGGATGCTTGGTCGTAACAGCCTCCTCCCCCGCCAGAAGAGTCTCGGAGGGCAGCAGTCCCAGCTGCTGCATGAAGAGACGACTTAATGGCCTGCACGTGAACGCTTGAAGCTCGCTGTTGCTTGTCGCGTTGTCTTGATTGTTGTAGGCCAA
The DNA here is from genome assembly GCF_055883805.1 of Amblyomma maculatum. NCBI lineage: Eukaryota > Metazoa > Arthropoda > Arachnida > Ixodida > Ixodidae > Amblyomma > Amblyomma maculatum. Next base: position 196,528,246 of record NC_139347.1, on the reverse strand, counting down.
ATTGCTCGAGTTGTCTGAAACTCAACCACATGTCGAAGCAAGCACTCGGCTCCCGTCTGAAGAGACCAGGTTAAAAGAAAACTGCCATTGTTGTTCGAGAAAAGCCCACTCTCAAGACGTTCAGGACCCACGTATTCCTAGAAAACCAAACGTGCTGCTTTACATAGTCACTTATATTCAAGCGCACGAAAAAAAAAAATAAAAACCTGATTATCAATTTGGATACATGGTGAGGAACATCTCGGACCGCTTAGAAAGAGCGGCTAAGCGCGTCCGCATTCCCATTTAACTTCCCCTTTTTGTATCTTATTTCAAAATTGTACTGCTGTAAAATCAAGCTCCACCTAAGAAGGCGACTGTTCTTCGATGTCGCAGTTTGCAGCCAAGCCAGGGGACAATGGTCCGTCTCTACGGTGAATTTGGCCCCTCCAAGATAGCACTGCAATTTTTGAATGGCCCATACAATGCAAGCGCATTCTTTCTCTGACGCGCAATAAGCCCTCTCTCTAGTACTCAGTTTTCTGCTCAAGTAGAGCACGGGGTGCTCATTACCGTCGTCATCTCTCTGGCAGAGAACAGCACCTAACCCTCGATCACTGGCATCACACTGGACCGTGAATTCTCGGCCATAGTCTGGAGCTCGCAATACCGGACGGCTAATCAGCACAGCCTTCAGGTTTACGAAGGAGGTTTCCTTTTGTTCGTCCCAGACTACATTTGTCGGTTCTGTCTTGCGGAGAGCGTCGGTCAGAGGGCTAGCCAAAGCTGAATAGTTAGGGATGTAGTGATTGTAGTACCCAGTCAGACCCAGGAATGCTCGAATTTCCGTCTTCGTGCTCGGCCGCGGGTAGTCTGCTACCGCAGAAATCTTAATCTCGCTGGGTTTCCTGAAACCTTGACCTACATTGTGACCCAAGTAGTCCACGGTCGCCCTTGCCAGGCAACATTTCTCGGCCTTTACGGTTAGTCCAGCTTGACGCAAAAGGCTCAGTACAGCTCTTAGATGTACCATATGGTCCGCCCATGAGTCGGAAAAAACCGCAATGTCATCTAAATAAGGCACCGCGAATGTTTCACACCCATTTAAAACCCTATCCATGAGTCGGGAAAAACAAAATGGAGCATTTTTGAGCCCGAAACTCATCATTGTTGGCTGGTAGCTGCCCGTCGGAGTGACGAAAGCCGCGTATCTGCTGGCGCGTTCAGTGAGCGGTACTTGCCAGTATCCTCGAGTAAGGTCCAGCGTAGTCACATATGCCGCTCTACTGACCTGTTCTACTCTCTCCTCAATATTCGGAATAGGATACACTTGATCCCTGGTGAGAGAATTTAGCTTTCGGTAGTCTACCACAGGCCTAGGGTCTTTACCTGGAGCTTCTACTAAGATCATAGGCGAAGCATGATCGCTTTCCGAGGGTTTTATTACTCCCAATTCCAGCATGCGAGTTACTTCCCTATCCAGAATTTCTCTTTGCCTTGGAGAAAATCGGTAGTACCTTGATCGCACTGGCACGTCTGAAGTCAGCTCAATATCGTGCTCAGTCAAATCAGTCCTGCCTGGCCTGTCCACGAAGCAGGCCTCAAACTCTGTTATTATCTCGCCCAGATCGGACAGCTGGGATTTCTTTAGTTCTCCTCTCTGCTCTGTCTTTATGAGAAGCTCCTGAGCGTTGCTTCCTTTTCCGCTGAGGCAAATCAAGTTGTCCCCCATCTCCTCGGGAAGGTTTAACGTTAGATTTACCACTGCTTGCTCCATAGCTAAGTCCTCTCGGGTTCCACTTAAAAGTCTCGTGAGATTACTAGACACTGGCGGCAAGAGGTTACTCTCAAGAACGTCCTCATTCCGCGTCTCATCAAGCTCACTTTCATGTAGACTTATCTGAGATGCCTCGCTCTCAAAGCTTTCTGACCTGCTATCTTCCGCATCTACCACTGTTTTAACTGCCGTTTCCTCCGCTGTGGATTTTTCTGGAATGAGCAGTGTAGCTAGTTCTCGCGCCTTTGAACGTGTTAGGGCTTGCACAACTCTGTCTCCGAAAAGGATGCCCCTCTTTCGCAGTAGCATGTCCGATTTGTTAGAGAACAAATACGGATAGCACTTAGGAAGCTTTCCTGAAACGGCAGCCTCGGTTGTTAACTTGCCGAAAGGGCCCTCGATGACCACGTTCGCGATTGGCAAGCACACACTCTGTTCCTCCACTACCTGGCGGATCCATGCACGCTGTCCTGTATAGTCGGAAGGCGACACATACGCCGGATGGACAACATCCATCGTTGCGGCCGAATCGCGCAGTACCTTGCAAGGCTTCCCGTTGACTACTAGGTCATGCAGGTAGGGTTCCAAAAGCTGCATATTTTCATCGCAGTCACTGACATACGAGAAAGCAAACTTTTCTTTCCGGCAGTTGACGGCAATGTGACCCTGCTCATTACACCTAAAGCATGTGAGCGGCTTCCTAGCCTCAAACTTTTTCTTTGTGTTCTGCGCGTTGGTCACTTCCCCACTTTTCTCACTGCCGTCCTTTCTAGGGAATTTGCCTGAAGAAACCTTCATTTCTTCGTTTCCAACTCTAGCAAAGTGCCTTTTCTGACGGTTATTTACACTGAACTTGGGATTGCGGAGCCTATCTACTGCTGGGTTGCTGAATTGTCGGCGCGAAGCGTACTCCTCAATGAGTTCGGCAGCTTCAGTTCCCGACTTAATTTCGCCTCGGTCCTGTAACCAATTTCTTTCTTTTTCTGGGAGGCAGCTATAAAACTGCTCCAAAAGAATTCGCTCGACTACAGCGTCCCTATCACTGTAGGAATCAGTGCTCTTTAGCCACTCGCCCAAATTAACTCTTAAATTGTACAGGAATTCAGGGTAACTCTCGTCCCTGGACTTAGTAGCGTTCCGAAAACGTTGTCTGAACGCCTCGGCGCTAAGCCTATACTTTCTCAGAAGGCAAGCTTTGACCTTCTCGTAGTTGTCCGCGTCCTCCTTGCTTAGCCGCGCGACAACCTCCGCTGCCTCGCAGGGCAGAACCGTCAATAATCTCTGAGACCAAGTGTCTCGCTGGAAGGACAGTTTTTCGCAGGTTCGCTCAAAGTTAGCCAGATACAGACCGATATCCCCTGATATCACATATGGCTGCATGTACTTTGACATCTTGAAATCTGCCTCCTTGTTGAGACGAGGTACCGCTAGCTGGGGACAATCGCCCGACCTCTTGCTCAACTCTAGTTCTAATTTCCGGAGCTCAATGTCTAGCTTCTTTTCCTCTCTTTCCCTCTCACGTTCGCGCTCCCTTTCCTCTTTTTCCCTCTCACGTTCGCGCTCCCTTTCCTCTTTTTCCCTCTCAAGTTCGCGCTCACGCCTCTTTTCTTCTTTTTCCCGCTCTTTCTGCTGTCTGAGCTGCTCCTCCTTTTTTTGGGCGATGAGGTTCCATGCTTCACTGAGCTCCTCATCATCGGCTCCCAAATCTGTGATTGCCTTTATAATCAAAGGTTTTCGTGCCAAACCACTTGTATCAATTCCCAATTCCTCACACAATAGCAACAGGTCCGGTTTCTGCAGCTTTTGTAGGTCCATGATCGCTCCGAGTGTCGGCTACTTCCAAAACAACAGTGCAAACTACCAAACCTAAAGGCGTTTCAACACTTTTTACCAGTTCTAAAATCTAACCCTGTTCTAGAACCTGGTCCACATCAGAAGAAAAGCCAAGCACTCACCCACACATGCGATCGATGTTCCGAGCTGCCCTCTTGTTGGCCGATTGTTGCTCCTGCTTGTTGCTTGAGATGCCACCTCCGATCACAAGATGTTGTGGCTTGTAGATTCTGATCCACCTCGAATCACCAGATGTTGTAGCTTGTAGATCCAGATCCCACCTCCAGTCATCAGATGTTGTGGCTTGTAGATTCAGATCCCACCGCTGCCACCAGTTGTCGTGACGCTGGGGCTACGTCGACCCGGTCTTCACTTGGTAGCGTGCAGAGACTCGGGGTTGAAGAAGGACTGAATCTTCGAAGTTGGTAAAATATATACAAGCAGGTTTAATGGCACTTTGAGAAAACTTATTTACAATATTATTTACACGAAAAAGAAGGGTACATCAGCAATATGGCAAGCGTTAAGAGTTCATAGCGAGAAGCGACTGGATGAGCCGTTTACCCAGGCCCAGAGCGACATTTCGTGCTCTGCAGCGTCCTTAAAACCCCCTATGTCCAGCCTCTCTCTGAAGATGCTGACCAACCAAATCCAGGGCACGCCCCTCAGGTATCGGCATCCAATCGAACACATCACTGCACTGATGGTCTGAAGCACTGACTGGTCCGGCATTCATTCGTTGGGCGTGATCACTTGTTGGCGGGAAAAGCTTGGGAACTGCGAGGAGAGGAGGTACATTTCTATTCTTCAGCAAAGAAACCACAGGCTGGTTCTGACAAGTGGTTTTACTTCTCAGAAACCCGAGTGCACGTGGCGCCGCATCCGCTCCCAGCATTGTCCGTTTTCGACAATTGCAAATCTTTCCTGCATTCCTGGGAAATCACTTAATGGCTGTATGCGTCATGCTCCTTTCTTGTCCTGCACGTCAGCGGACATGTCACTCTGTCGTCTCCTTTGGAAAGTAGGCATTCCTCACTGGACGATAGCACTTCTCGACTGGAAGGGTGAACAAAAGAAAGAAAGCACTTCCTGCTATTTCCCGCAGGGGGACGTTTCTTTGTGTTTTTCCAGACGTTCTCTTGACAGGGTCAATTTGGCATTTGCAGGGAGTCCACAAAGCAAAACAGGCTTACAAAACAGGATTCCTGGAAACAAGCTCACTTAGAGCCAATGGACCATCGCCACATATTCACAATACTTTTCCATGCCCACAGGCGAACAATAGAGCGCGCAAATGCGGATGCTTGGTCGTAACAGCGCTTTAGTACGTGGCTATAAAGATGCTATAGGCAACCGCATAGGAATGACCGCGGTAAGAAGAACATTACGTTCTTTGCCCCCTGTCTCTCTCTCTCTACTCTTCTCTTGCTTTCTTAAACACACACACACACACACACACACACACACACACACACACACACACACACACACACACACACACACACACACACACACACACACACACACACACACACACACACACACACACACACACACACACACACACACACACACACACACACACACACACACACACACACACACACACACACACACACACACACACACACACACACACACACACACACACACACACACACACACACACACACACACACACACACACACACACACGCACGCACGCACGCACGCACACACACACACACACACAAACACACAAACACACACACACAAACACACAAACACACACACACGCACACGCACACACGCACACGCACACGCACACACACACACGCACAGATACTATATTCATAGTCGGATCGTAGAAATGGTACTTAAAAGATTTATGTATCCTATTATCCAATGAAAACAACTAAACGTGCTTCGACCTTCTTTCCACCTCTACTCCTCCTCACGACCGCTCACAGCAGTCCCTTTATATCACCTCACCCACCTCACCCGTAGCTTGCATCTGGCCTCAGTCAACCGACCAGCCTCAGCAAACAAAGGAACTATAACTTCTCTTAGATGAGTGTATAATACTTGCTGTCGCAGTAGTGTAGCTCCCAGCGTTTTAGAATTCGCAAGTATACACATGCTAAAATCACTAAAGTTATATGTGGTGTTGGTGGCGTTACCTGCAAAACACTTGACACGTTACGCTAAAGTAAATAACGAAATACTGCCCAACGGTACTTACAGAAGAAAGTAACGCGTTAGTGCCCCCCCTCCCCCCCCCCCCATCACTGAAAAAAAAAAGAGTACCGCAAGTTGCTTCTAAAATTCTTGCCCAATAATCAGATGTAATGAGAACCCTTTACACAAATGTGCAGGAGCTTAGCAATGTTATAGTGGCCTAAAGTTGCCGGTAGAGTTACCTGTGATGGCTCCTAACTCTGTGGCGCATTGGCGAAGTCATTTTCTAAATTGGATATTAAACACAAAGCGACACTCCATTAATAATTACAATTGCATAAAGAAACCATCGCTGAACTATCAAGAAATGTACAGTAATGCTGGAAAATGTGATGTTCTAAAACGCTTGGTGTTCTTCTACTAACAAAATAGACGCGGAAATTGGGTTGCAATACAAAAATGATCAAATGGCGTAGTTCCAGAAAAGTATATTCTCGCACATAAATATCATTTTTTTTTTGTTTACTGGACCTTGTGTGGTTAGCGGGGAAAAACAGCGAGTGCTTATGTGAAGGTGTTTAAGGTCACCCTGCGTCGCTTATCAATTAAATAACCAAAAACATAGCGGAAGTTGCACATAAAGCAAAATTTATTTTGAAAACTAAGTTGACAAACAGCGACAACTTCCTAATAACTGCAACTTTCTGTTGAATTTAAACAAGAAGCAAGTGTGTGAATGCATGTTTGGGCATGTTTGGGCATGTTTCGTGCTTTATGGGTAGTCTGTCTTTTTTAATGCGAAGGTATTTCTAGCTCATCAGTAGCGTGCGTTGAAAGTGGTTGTCTGCGGAATGCGTGACCAAAAGGCAAATCCAAAGCTAATACAACACAACAATCCCCATAACCAGCCAAAACAGACAAAACACCGAATCCAGTCATGATTGCTTGGCTATAATACCTTAACGGCACTGCATAATGACTAGCAACATTAGACATAGCCAGAATCTAAGTCATAACCGATAATACAATTCAGAATTCACATAAGCCAATACCAAACCCAGTTATTTTTCATCGGCTATAATGCGTTAATGATATTGCATGATGACTAGTCACATTTGTCACAGCCAGATTCCAAGCCATAGCCAAGAATCTAATCCCAAATCCACATTACGAGCCAATACCGAATCCAGTCATGATTGACGGGCTAAATGTCTTAATGGCAATGCATAATGACTTACAACATTGGTCATACCCCAAATCCAAGTCATGACCAAGAATTCAAGTCATCCCTATTGCAAAAACCAGCGTCTCCAGTGCGAAACCAGTAAGATTTTCGCGCTGGTTTTGCACTGGATCTGCTGGGCACGCTGGAGGTCTGCGATATTCACTGGAGCAGTAACGGGAAGACACTGGCTGCACTGGTGCGATAGGAGAAAAACGCTGGGGTTAGACTTTTGACGCTGGGTGTGTCGTTGGCCTCCGCGATGCACTGGGAGAAGCGCTGTATGTGCGCTGGGGCCGCACTGGTTCCAGTGCCCCAGTATAGCCGGTGCGGCCTGCGGCTTCAGCCGGAGTAGCATCCCTCAGGGGCCACCAGGGCAACAGCGTACTTTCAATCGACCATCGGGGGGCATATGAAAAATATGGTTCAAGCAAGCGCTTTTTGCTGCGAAGTCGTTGCGCATTTGTAAGAAAACAAAGGCTGTATCTTTTTCCTAGAGTTTCCATGCTTCGATAGGTCGTTTCGAGCGTTTCGAGAGAGACAACGACCGCCGCGCCTCGATCTCATGACACACTGACGATTAACGCACAACTAAAGCTGGAATTGAATAATGTGGGCTTCCATGCATAACCAACTTCACAGCTGATCTTAAGGGCACTCTAACAAAATGATTACTGCCAAATTGTTCAATGCGGGCTCAATCGCAAACGAGCGTAGCCTGCACCACGGCCCAGTATAAACAGCAGAAAGAAAAACTAAAACCAAGAAGAGAGTAGTTTACCGAGCGATGGGCCCATGAGAGAAAAAGCAACAACATACAGCGCTTGTAATACATAATATTTGGCGTGTTTCTCAAGCTTTTGTGCTCCTTCTTTGCGTATCAAGCAGCCGAGCCCTCGGTCATCGCAACGCTTCCCGCAATGTTTACATATAAATAAGGTTTAGTTACACGCAATTAGGTTCATCGCTGCGGCGCTTGCCAGTATTGAAGCTTGGCTGCACTTTTTTCCTTGAAGGCTTCTACTAAAGCTCCGTGTTCAGCGAAAATTACGCCCACGGTAGCAGAGCACCGCCCAAGAGCCGGCGTTGGTAAATTTGCCAGCGATGTCAAACTCCACATGTTAAAATGATTCCAGTGCACAAAATAGCGCGCATATGCACCCAGAACATTAGTTGCAAGTCGTGAGAGCAGACAGCAAGCTAAAATGATCAAGACGTTGCAATTGTTAGAGCGGTAGCAATGGCCTGTAGACTGCGAAACACAAAGTCCCAGCCTTATAAATGCGGCTCATGACATAAAATGCAGAAATATGTCTAGAAAATCCAATTCTCGGCGTGGCCGAGTTTGAGATTGTTGTGAATGGAGAACTTACTGAAAGCCTCCAAGTGCGATCTTCTGTGAGGCAGGGTTGTCCACTGTCGCTATTGTTATTCGCAGCCTACCTTGAACCGCTTTGCTTGGCCATCCGGAATAATGAATGCATAACGGGATTCACGCTACAATCAGTGCATGTGAAAATCCTGGCTTATTTTGACGACATCGCTGTCTTTTTTGAAAATAGAGAAAGTATTTGTGAGGTGACGAATGTAGTACAGAAATTTTGCAGCTGTACAGGTGCCCAGATAAACTGGGAAAAAAGTTGCGGTTTCTGGCATGGTAGCTGGGAGGTCACACCCGAACACTATTCTCGGATGCGCTGGTCAACCACTCCAGCATTGTATCTAGGAGTGCCCCTTGATTCTTACCGGGACCCAGATCCGTACTGGCATGACCAAGCATCGAGGGCCAAGGAAAAAAGTGATGCGTGGCAAGGAAGGCAGTGGTCCATGTTCTCGCGTGCCACTATATGTAAGCTGTTCCTTACTGCTAAAGTGTGGTACGTGATGAATGTGCTCAGGGCTTCGAGGACAAAGATACAAAAACTTCACCGTGTTTTTGCCGTTTTCATTTGGGCGTCCACCTGGGAAAGGACGAACCGAACAAATTTGTTTCTTTCTGTACAAAAAGGAGGCCTTGGTCTGGCGCATTTATTTTTGCGACAAGTTGTCTCACGTTTCATGTACCTTTGTGACAAAAATGATGTCTTCCTCAGAACAGTAATCCAAGTTCAGCTTGGTCGACTCCTTCCTAATTTTCTTGTCAGTTCGTGTCTCAATGTAGGTGGTAAAGTAAGAGGGTACTTGCGAGAAGTGGTGCTCACGTACAGATTGCTGCATGTGCGCTTGTCCATGGAGTATTTGTGCAATGTTAAGCGGAAGAAATTGTATGCGGACCTAGTGGACACAATGCTTCCTGTACCGATATACCGTTTGTCGCACTGTCCAAGCCCAGGAGATGATGTACTCAGGAGAGTTAGGATGCCAGTATCACCACCAGTCAAATCATTTTTCTTTAAACTCCACACTAGCACATTATCAGTCAAAACATGGATGCACGCTAAAGGCCCGTTCGTCCCTTGGTCAACGAACTGTTTCTTGTGTAATAGACCAGAGACGATAGAACACGTATTTTTGGACTGTTGGGATGCCATTTTTTTCTGGGATGTGCTTCAGAGAACTTAAAAAAAAAAAAAAAAACTACCTCTAGATGCATATGGCATACGATTTTTACCTTTTCCTAATACAGAGCAGTTTCCACAGCTTGTGGAAAACCAGAATACAGTTTAACAATGCAGATATACAAGTCAATTCTGTACGAGAACATTTCATGCACAGTGTTGTGAGGTTCAGGGAAGTGCATATGACACTCCCCGAGCAGCCACAATGGAGTCATGTGCTTGACAGGTTGGTAAAACTGAAAAATTTTAACCTGCCGTATCACGCGAAAGTGTGCTGGCACTTTTTATTGTTCATCGTCTTGTTTTGAATGTCCAAGTCAGCAATAAAGAAAAAAAAAATCGGCGTGGCCGAGTGGTTAGCGTGCTTAGCTAGTGATTGATATGTGTCTAGAGACTTAGTTCAAGGCGCGCTTGGTGCACTAGTTTTTTTTTTTTTTTTACTTTTTTTAGGTTTTTTTATGTACCTAACTTGTTTCGTTACTTTTTGCTTTTTAATTTTTATCCCATGCTTTTTTTTTTTATCCGGGCGAACAGTGCCGCCAGTGCGGAGCGTCCCAGTATGCCGTGTCCCAGGCGCCCAGTTTCCAGCGTCATACTGGGACCATAATCAGGTATGGCGCTGGGGCGCTGGTACCCAGTGGCACTGGTTTTTGCAAAAGGGATAGCCAAGAATTTAATCCAGAATCCACCCAAGAATCCAATAACAAATCCAGTCATAAAGACTTGCGCATTATTCATAGCCCTAATCTTAATCAACAATGAAATCCGAAATTCACATAACAAGCCAGCCAAAAGCAAAGCAAGACGCCCCTCCATTCTTTCGCATTGCCGTACGTAAGGAGACGAGTGCACTCCTTAAATATATATATTTTTTAGATTCAGAATCATGTTTATTTAGCCTCTTAAGGATGTTGGGTGCGCTGGCTAAAATGTAGCGGAAAGGCTTGACGAGGTTGTGATAGCACTTCTAGAAAGGGAAAACAAAAACAACTAATTTGGTATTAAGTATACATCAGTTGTGACATCTTGTTTAGTTGATGCTCAGCATTTGGCAGCCACAATTTGTTCAGATGTCGTTTCTGGTGCGTATATTGACTCTGCGTCAGTGACGTCGCTAAGGTCACCCGCACCCGGTGAGGAGGCGCGTAGTGATCAAATTTGCCATTCCACTCAGCAACAGGCATTGCGTGCATTCCAGCATTTTGAAAGTGTGAGGTGAATGTGTGACTGGGCCGAAGAGCGGGAAAGGCACAGGAAGATAAATGAGCAAGACAAAAGACTGCAAGAGGTACTGCCAGCGGTCCTCGCTTGGGAAAGCAGAGCGAACTGCACATACACAAAAAGAGGAGATGTAGCGGCACGGCCGCTGGTGAGTGTCATCAGCGCAGGGGATTCCGATGTGTATCGGGTTAATGCTGGTACACGCACGTACACAGGCCCGGCCCAATGTTAAAACATTGTTGAGTTTTTGGAATAAACTAAGGCATGTGTTTTCAAGCACTCCTCACAACAGAATAATTCGTTCCAGGAGATCGTACTTGCCAGTCAGTTTCAGCGGCACCAATGCGCTCATTTTCTCGTCCTTACACAAAAAAATTAAAAGCACTGCAGAATCTGCATTGGAGTAATTCGAAAGCATGGATGCTGCTGTTGGTTGCTTCTGGTTGTTTTTAGTTGCTGAACTCACTTCTTGTTTACCCATTTTAGTCTTTGGTATTTTTAAATTGCGTTTTATTCTCTTTTTATGCCCTTTTTTCGGCTCTACTTCCGGTTGTGTGACGTCACATCCTTGACGTCACCCTAATTGACAGCCTTCATACCCTACTTCAGTCTTTGATACCTTCAAATCGCGCCAATCCTTTCCTATGCCCTTATTTGGCTGGACTTCAGGCTGCGTGACGTCACGTCATTGACGCTACTTAATTGACTGATTTAATTAACTATTTAAAAATTTTATACATTTAAATGTGGTGCCAAGCCACTGGATAATGAGACCATTTTTGCCTTTACTTTTACATTTTTGCATCTAATTAATCCCCTAATCCCCTTATTGGCCGAATGATTTTTTTCGGACAAAACATTACATCACCCTCTATCGATTGATACCATTCATTAACCCCTATCACTTCTCAATTACTCACAACTGCTGCAGACGCGATTTTGCTGACGCGATCTGCGGACAGAAATCTGTGAACATAGTGAAGTAATGCTTTCGCATTAATAATTCATTTCGCCCCCCGTCCCTTCCATCTTCTCACTGCCCAGCTGCACCCCTCTGTGCGCTGCACCCCCTCGCGACGCCACCGCTCTGCGTTGCAGTACTGACAGCTTTACCACAGGGGAGTTATTTTGGTGAACACTGGTTTCATACCACCCCAAGAGTAACGTTTCGTACAACTGTGCCAATTTATAATTTGAAATTGTTTTACAATTGGTTCAGTGGATCCAAGTCAGGGGACATCCGTAACATTTCGAACAGCCTTTTTTTTTTAAGAGCTATAAGCGGTTAACGTTAGTAAAAGACTTGGGACCCAGCACCAAAAAGCAATAGTTAACAAGCGTAGAAAACAATGAATTATATAATATTTCCTTAATACGCTTTGACATGAAATATTGCAGTGGACACAAAATACCGACAACCTTCGACAGCTTGTTCACCACCACTTCAGCGTGATCCCTCCAACTCAAATTCTCGTTGACAATGACACTTATGCTTTTTATCGCCGAGACCATTTGGATGCGTGACGCACCGATACCTGAGGGATGGCATTCTTGTTAACTTGTTTTGAAGCCTGAAGAGAGCTTTCTTTTTTTTTTTTTTTTTCAGTGCTTGTGTTTCAAAAAATTACTTTCAGACCATTCCTGAAACGACCGCAGGCATTTTGAGGCTTGTTTCTCAAGAACTAACAATTGGGTATTAAAACATATATCGGTGTCGTCAGTATAAATGCAAAACGTTCGTAGATTACTAATACAGACAAAGTCTTTGACATAAAGAAGAAACAGCAATGGTCGAAAGATACTACTTTGCGGGACACCAGAAACGACGTGCTTGACAGGTGATTAGTCATTCTTTATTTTTACTTGTTTTGATCGAGAACCTAAATAGTTGGCGCGTCGTCAAGGGCAGGTGTGTCCTGGCATGCATGCGATCCGCAACAAGGGTCGTCGAAAGCACCTTTACATTCTGTTTATTTGCGACATCACTTAAATTGCTCTGCGTTTTTTTTTTCTGTAGAAGAGGTGGGGGGGGGGGGGGGATATAAATGAGAGGTAAGTAGTACCGTGACACCGCTCATTACCAAAAACTGTTAACGTAAGTGCGTTACTCATTACACTCCCGAAATGATAACGAGTACGTTCCTAATTTGTCGAAAAATGCAACCCGTTACTGTTAACGCCGTTACTTGTAACATGTTACCACCAAAACAAACTTCCTACTTGATACATTCCATAGTTATTGTAGAAGTGCCGAAAAGTAATGGACTGACAAGTAACATTCGCCTCCGGTTATGGTGCTTTCCTTATATGTAACATGTTGTTAGGGGCAGTGCAGCTGCTTTTAAAATATATTTGTTCCAGCCACGTGCACGGCAATACACTTTAAATATTCGTCATTTTGATAACACTGATAACAGAACACAGCTCTCCGGCCAATCAATTCGATTGCTAGCCCGATCGTCGCATTTTCTGGTGTTCCTTATCACTGTTCTTGCTTCGCACCGCATAAGGGCAGCTTTTTCGAAACATAAAATATTGCTTTCTTGCTCGCAAGAAAGCTACCCACATCGGGCCTCTTAAAAGCTATGGTCCCCGGAAATGTTTTGCTTATACAACGTTATTTCTTATCGAGATATGAGGCGGAAATTATGAAATGTCGCTTTAAGGGAGGCAAAACATTATAGAAGTTGCCCTCATGGTTGCTTAATCAAAATCTAGGAAGCGGCATGGAACACTTTCGCAACATCGCTTTTAATGACTGGGTGTTATAAGGCAAAAGAAAAAGAAATGAAGTGCCGCTTTTCTTACACCGAGAATCCCATCGATTGAGGTTTGTGCAAAGAAAGGGCTCATTAAGAAAATACTCTGTGTATTCTGTATTTTACGCAAGAGAGTATATAACTCGCTCAGTCGGAACTCCGTCGCTCTCGTACCTGAGTTTCACCTTGGACTTGGTCGTATTTTAATGCTAAAGCATTTCGCTCATGAGTGGTGCCGACACATGCAGCGTGTCGTCAGTCTGTGGACAGAGCGCATCCGCATGAGCTATGAGTCTTCAGTTGGATGGGTAATGAATACAGCAATTGATTAAGGACATATGTAATTTGTAGGGATAGTTAATGAAGTCAGTAAAACGTTCACGTTATTGGCCAGGTCATTTGACCAAATTCAGTATATAATCTAATTCGAGTATGGCCAAATCGATGGTGCCCTTCAAAATTGGTTGAGCCAGCCACGAAATTTTGCTCCATACACCCCCAAAATGTTAGAATGTGACCAAGATCGATGTCTATAACCTAGTTAGAGTATGTCAAATTCTGTGGTGACCTCCAAATTGCGATGGGGACATTAGAAACTTGGCCTCCCGGATCCCTCAGATTTCACCCTTTCAAACTTTCGTCAAAACTTTTGTCTAACCTTAACCGATTATGGGCAGCTTTGTTGTGACCTCTAAATTGAGATGACCTCTAAACTTATATGCCCCCCCCCCCCCCCTCTGTACCACCAAAATTTTACTTCTTCCGAACTTAACCAAACTTTGCGTCGAACATATTTTAAGTATGCTCAAAGTGGGGACTTCCAAATATGGGTGGACCACCTCCAAAATCTAGCTCCTTGACTCCCCCTCCGCCCGAATTTGACCGATAGAAAAGGCGAGAAGCAGTGGCGCAAAACAACAAAAGACAGAACTTATAAAAGAATTGAACAGGTAGCTCGCAATGCTTTTGCATTTTTGCATGGAAGCAGACTCGAGTGCACAAAGTAATTTTTAAGACAAAAAAATTTTATAGGCTCATCAGTGTCCGTCCGTGCGTGCGCGCATCTGTGAGAAGTATCACACTTCGCGAGGTTCCGCGTGATATCGAGAGGTATGCGAAGCTGATCCCGCACGGCTTCCGATCCATGGCGTCCGTGGTACGCCTCGGACACCACACCACACAGCATACGGAAGCAGACGCAGTAAAGCAGGTGGTGGTAACAACTTTTATTGCCAGAAAATGCAAGAAATTAGTTCGGGCTGGGGCGAGTCCAGGGAGGCCTCCAGTCGGGGGCGACCTAGTGAGCTCGCGCGCCGAGGGCCAGTTGCGTAGTTTTTCTTGGGCTGGCCAATAGCTCGCTCTTTCCTTCGCTGAGAGAGCTGGCAAGAGTGTCGTTGGAGGAAGATTGCTGGCGCATTCCCATAGTGAATGGTCTTGGGTGGCCGGCGTCCCGTCACCGCCGTGCCGGCATGCAGGGTTGTATTCGCCGTTTGTAATTGAATATAATCTGCAGGGACTAAGAATGGCTTTTGTTGGTAGACGTCTGGCTGTCGTGACTTACGCCCGGTCCAGTTAGTGGTGAGCTGGGCGGGGTACGTGCATCTTATCTCGTGATATACGTTTGTCATCTCCGCGTATGTGCGCGGCGCCTCGGCGGGCCCGCCCGATCCCAATAGATCTCCCGTCTGCAGGTTGGTTAAGCCTCGGGCTAGACGGTAGGCCCCTTCGTTTCTGGAGTTACCCGCGTGAGCCTGAACCCATACGAGTTTGATGTGACTGAGAGATCGTTGCGCAGAATTCGCGTTGTGAGCGCGCTTACAGATCTTTTGGCGAAAATTTGAACGGCGCTCTTTGAGTCGCTTAGACAAAAATCTAGATGGCTCTTTGAACCACTAAAATGCGAGGAGGCGAAAACCATTATAGCGCGGTAGATCGCAGCCCTCCGCTACGGCACCTCTATCTCCCTTTCTTGTTTCACTCTCACTTCTTTCTCTCCCTTCCTTTACGGCGTGGTACACGTGTCTACGTAGAATTGTAACAGACGCTGTGTTTTTTCTATCCTGTAAATCAATTCCAAACTCCGCTGATGCCTGCTATACTAACGCCTCCTAGACATCTGGGTCTCCTTCTGTTTCCTGTGTGGTGCGGCGTCGAGGAAGCGGCAAATGAAAGGCTCCGCGCGGACGCCTGGGTCGGACGCCCGACAGGGTAAGCTTCGTATATGCATGAATCGCCTGATGACTTCAAATAATAAAGCATGAACGTAGAACGAAAACTGCGCCAAGGATGAAACACAGGAAAAAATAAAAAGGTAGAACAGCAGCACCGTAGGAATGGGGTGCTAGAACCCCGCAACGTACACAGAAAACGCAATGAAATAGTTGGGCGAGGCCGAAAAGAGGAGCCAGAGACGAATAAAGACAATGAAGCGAACAGAGAAGAGTGAGAAGAAAAAAATTGCTGACGATTGCGTTACTTCCTAATGCGAAATTTGAGCGCAGCTCATCAGATGTTCCACCTTTTCGATAGATTGAGGCAAAGATTTCGAGCAAGACACGTATATACAATTACAGACAACGTTTTTTTTTTAATTTTTCACACGTATTCCTTCAAGAAACACTCCACTAACACTTCCTGGCTGTCATGAAACAATCTTTGTGGTTTGAGAAATGAAGAGAGCAATTAAGTTATCGGCAGGTTGCGTGAGGCAGTGCGTGGGCCCATAGGAACGTTGCGCGACGAACAGATGGCAGCGACTGACTGAGTGAGTGAAGAGAATGTGACTGCGTTTGGGCTTGGGATGCACGCACCGTGATCCGCTGATAGCGAGCCGGCATTTTGGCAACCGGAGAGCACCCTCACCACCACGCAGGAAGAGGGGGGAAGGGGAGGCGTATAAGCAGCGGAGAACGGGGGAGCGCGCTCAGCAGTCATATAACACGCGCGGTCGGCGCTACGCAAGAAGAGGGGGCTGAAAGGGGGCGGAGCTGGTTACGAGGCCGACGCCGACGGTGACGCCGACGCAAAACCCAAGAACGGGCGCCAAAGAACTGGACAGGATGGCAGCGGTACGTGCCCGTCCTGATCGATTCTTTCTTCTGTTCTTAACTTCATGCATTAAATCTAGCCCCTCATCGTTTACTTCCCTCTATTAAAATTTTATATTCGCATTTACTCCTGCCGAAAGTTTGGTTTGGCTTATGGGGTTTAACGTCACAAAGCGACTCAGGCTATGAGAGACGCCGTAGTTGAGATCTCCGGAAATATCTCCGGAACTGTTGACCGCGTTTGGTCCTTTTACGTGCACTGACATCGCACAGCACACGGGCTCTTAGCTTTTCGCCGGCATCGAAAAGCGGACTTCTCCTGAAGGTACTATAGAAGACAGTACTTGGAGTCGTTTATAATGAAGCGGTTCTGGGGTGCCCCATTTGCTTCGAACAACTGTGCTGCCCATCCACGGCATCCGCTAATCAAACCGCTTTTCGCCCACACGCTGAGAGTTCGAAGGCACTCTCGTAGCGCCTGCCGCAAAACATTCACTAGGCGCACTCCGCAGTGAAGCATTCGTTAACATTTGTGGCCGCTAGTGACTTTAGTTTTCGGCTTCAGTACCAACACTCCGTTTTGTACTTATTTTTAAGGAGCTTCACTCCACCATGGCATCATTCCGAACCCAAACCTTCCACTTATCTAATTTGTGTCAGTGCTCAAACAACAAGATAATTCTCTAGAAGCACTTACGATAGCTTAAGCGGGAGAATGCGAAGTGATCACTCTTTGTGTGGCCGCAATTTATCTGCAAATATTTGCAAATTGAATAAAGGGCTAGTGTCCACCCTCTGGTCGAGAATATTTTTTTCCCCGTTGACTGTGACACTTCGCCCCCAGAACGCTAGGCTACAAAGAGTTTTGAAAAGAGTAATTAATAACGCAGTTACAGTCACCGCAATCACACGATTTTGTGTTTCTCTTTCCACCGTTCCCTTTCAGAAGTTTTTCACTTTCCTGCCCCATCGTCTAGCCTCTGCAAGTCAAATTCCCCTCCCTCCTCCGCGTTTGGCGGGAGGTGGGGCGTGGTACTCTTGCGTGTCCGAAAACGAAACGGGCGAGTGAGTGCGCGCCGCTGCATTCAGTCCGGCTGTGGCGAGGAAAAATCGCGCAGCGAGCGGAGGGAACAATTAGTCATGTACGCCCATTCTTCACCTATCAGTCAGCGAGACGGACCAATGGTTGTTGCTGCGATTCTTACGTCAGTCTCGCGGCTCGAAGGGCCAGCGTAAAGAACGGGGAAGCCGGCTTCCCGAATGGAGGATGAGATAGCTTTGATTTATATTTTTATTGGTTTGCGGCACGCGTATCGCTTTAGCATTTTGCACTGACTGTCTCCGATACGTGATCGAAGCATTGGGCTCCTTTACTTAAAAAGTCATACCCTGGACAATGGCCCTTTAAGGTTCTTACGCTACTACGTGTTTGCTGCAAACAAGAAAAGCATTATTTTGACCTTATCCCTGCAAGACGACGAGACGTTTCCGGGTTTGCACAGCCTGCAGCTTAGCACGCAGTAGTAGACATGCCTGCGAGGCTTTATCTTTCTTTATTTCACGCAATTCTTGAGTGTGCAAAGAACTGTCATCATCTATCACTGCGCAGCCGCAGCCACCGCGCTCCCCGGATGCATTCGACGAATGTTATTACTGTAACATCAGTGCGCACCCGTAAACGCATGTTAGTAATATATGCGTACCACAACGCGTTCACTAGGTGCTCCTCTAACACACTTGGTCCAGCCACCCTTCGTGGCTGATGCGTTGCTTGCCCCCCTAACGGGCAGAAAGCCAGGGTTCTAACCCCAATGCCGATCGATTTGTTTCATTCAATTACTTCTATTTTCTGTCCATCCCACTTGTCAACACCTTTGTGGCAACCGTAGAGTGTTGATAACGCTTATTAGAACAGCAGCAACGACAGAAGGATTTTCGCTCAATGAGGCTCGCAATGATTGCGCGTTAAAATCCGAAACGATCAAGCGAATATAGTTAACCGACTGGAAGAGCAGACGCGGCTTTTTACATTCCCTAGTAGAATAAGCCGGTTGCTAAGGGAAACCGCGGAAGCGAACAGAGCTTACACGGGACAGTCACATGGCGAAAGCTTGGAACTTTTTCTTTGTGCTATTGCTTCAAGACGGGAAGTACGTTTAGATGCCACAGTTGAAAACAAGCTTTGCGCCGGTCCCATGTCAGGGCCAATTGGTCGGTGAGCAGCTAAGAAACCAAGGCTTAAAAAGTACGGTTCTGTTTATTCTTTAAATATCGACAAAAGGGAGGAGAGACTAGGGATACTGACCAGAAAATGTGTTCCGGTTTGCTACCCTGCTCTGGAGAAGGTGAATGAGGGGATCAAAATAGGGTAGAGAGAACAGGAGAGGAACACAGTCACAATTTGCCATTCATGCCACTGCCTCCGAGGGAACAAAACAGTGTCTTGTAGGCCTATAGAGCAGTCCACTGCTGCCTCCACGGATTCATGGCCTTATCCTTGGTTAAAAGGGCGAGGGCCGAGGTACAGGAGGTGTTAAACTCATTGCTTCCACAAAGAGGCACCCGTACTCGAAATGCAATTGTCGCTTTCGAAAAACACACGCCAAGACAAAAGAAGGAGTGCACTGTTTTGACATGCAACGAAAACGTCGCTTTGCTTTTCATTCACAACCACAACTTTGTTGACGACCCCGTTGCCTGGTGAACTGTGGTCTGATGCGGTCCTTTTTCCCTGCCTGTTCTGATTCCGCTATAATAGCCAACATATGCTGTAGCAGCAGTCAATAATCTGTGGCCGCTGGCACAATATTTGTTCAAAATGGAAACTTGTAACATGGGCTTTGCATTGATATGAGAACAATAGGCCTTAATATTACGCTAACTGCAAGGGTACAGACAACGAGGTTGCAAACTTATACCTCTGTCACACGAACACTTCCGATCCTCAGTGAACTCGATCTGCATTGAGGCTTTCAAGAAGTATTGAAACCTCCGGTGCTACACAGGCGTTTTCAATCAGCATTGAGAAATTTCTTTCAAGTGCAATATAGGTGACGCCAGATGTTCTGCCGTCAGCCAAAGCACGTAAGTCTGTTGTCTGCTGTCGTCTGCCGTCAGTCGCAATGAGTCTCAAAAAAAAAATGTGAGATTGGGGTAATGATTCCGCGATTTCCGCGTGCACAGCAGCATTTCGCTTTTGGTGCCTCAGGTCACCTAATCTATCTTGCCAGTAATCGATGAGTGCTGAAGTTGCTCTTTCGTTTCACAGTTTCTGCGCCGACGCAGCCGAAGAGGACGCCATCTTTACAAACGATGTACCGTGGGGTCGATATTATAAACTTAGCTCAATATAAACAAGCTTAATTTTGTACGAATCTTCTAACATTGTTTTAAGAATGTTCTATCATGCCTTTTAACACATTTATATGTTAATATTCGCGGTTATATCGCATTTATTTTTTTCAAATTTTAGAGCTCTCTGATGACGAGGGCATCGAGGACCGCTTTCGAGTGTGCTTGAAATCTCAAGAGCGAGTAGGGAAGCAGCTTCGAGTCATGTAGGCTCGAGCTCGATCGATGGAACTTGAAAGTTGCCGTGTGACAATCTCGATCTGTATTGAGTTGATGCAGATCGAGTTCAATGAGGATCGAAAGTGTTCATGTGGCAGGAGTATTATGTTATTTATGTCATTTTAAACCCCGGGTAACTATTGCTTGGAAATTTCAATATCATAACACTTATGCGGATGGCATATGGGACCGGGTTAATTGGAATTATATGGAAAGTGCCTTTACTCTACCCTGGGAATAATAATAACACGTTCCTTCCTTCTCCTTCCCTATTCCCGTACATAATCTCAGCACTTAGTTACGGTCTTGAGCTACGAAGAGCGTTTGCCTTGTGAGGCGGCATTGCAAGATGAGCCTAGGGCCTAGCTCTTTAGCCTATATAGTCTTCGTCGCAGACTGCGCTCTCAGGGCAGGCTAAACAAAGGCGCATGTTGGAATCGAATTTCACGTTCGGTAATTCCAATTATTTAAAGTTGGTCTCTCTTGCGCTTCTATCAAAATGGTACTGAATTTTCACTAATCTCATTCGTAAACCAGTGCGGGAATCACGGAGGTGAGAAATCGTTCAGTACTGTCGGTCGGTGAAATGCAATTCTCCTGGCTCTTGTTTTCAACCTATGCACTTCTGCAGCAATCTAGATTTGTCGCATTCCTTGTAAATAATTATTTCAAGAGCAAAGAACCTCTGCAAAAATCTACAGGTGTCGCATGCCCTATAATTAATTATTTCAAGAACAATAAACAATAATAACTATAATAGCCCCCTCCCCCCCCCCCTTTGAAACCTAACTGTTGTCCCTACCGTACCGCTGTGAAGCGTTTTAAGATTCAGAGAAAACTGCAATAAAATTTCGCTTGGGCATTATTCCTAAGGCGCTTCAATTTACGAGCAAGAAACCGCATTGAAGCATGTTTAAAAAAAATCAGATTAATTTTTAATGATGAGTGGCAAGGCTGGGCAAATAGCAAACAATGGGCACGCGGCCTCTTTGGGAATGAAAGTGGTGGAAGTGTGCCTGAAGACCAGCGAAGTTTATGTTATTTGAAAACCAATATAATAAGATGTCCGCGTTCATGGAGAAACACAATAGGAGGACTGCTTTGTGTTTAGAAGACAGAAAAGCTGGTCCACCCTGATGTAGGGACATAAGAATGCAGGGAGCGGCGAAAGACCTGAATCTGTGGTCACATTTGTACGCAAGATTGTGGCTGCTCTTGGCCATACGGAGGTGACAATGGCCACCCCCGCCATTTCCATCGGTGGTTGTACCTGTTGTAGGCCGTTATTGCACCCGCTACCTCTTCGGTGGCGGAGGACGGCTGTTGCGACGCGCGTCTTTCCTCTCCCTCTTGTTCTTTTATTGCGAAAGCAATACTGCTCGCAGTTTGAGCCTTCAGCGTGGAACGGCGGTGACCACCATTGACCTTTGACCTTTATACGACCCCCGTAGACGACCCCAAGCTGGCAGGAGCTGCCAACTTGGGTCTCTGGCTTCACATGGGACGGTTATGTCAGAATCAGCCTGCCAGGACCCTGGCATTCACGTTACTCCTAGAGCCCAATAAGGCGCGTTCATACGGCTTGGTTAAAGAGGGACTTTATATGTGGGCTGGCAGAAGCTGCCAACTTGGGTCTCTCGTTTCACATGGGACGCTTATGTTAGAATCAGCTTGCCGGGACCTTGGCATTTCGTTAACCCTCTAGGCCACTAAGGCACATTCATACGGCATGGTTTAAGCGGGGCTTTATGTGTGGGCTGGGGAAGAAGAAGAAGAAGAATGCTCGGTCACCCGCAACTATTGCTTTCGCTCAATATTCGGTTCAGCAGCGTTGAATTCTTCTAATTTTCATTTTTCTTCTTTATTTTTTCTTCTGTCCGCACGCGGCAGCGGAGGTGGCTCAGCTACAGAGCTAGTAGCAGGCCCGTGAATTTTATTTTCCTTTTTCCTACAGTCGTAACAACAACAACATTTGTACGTTCAAAACTTCCCCCAACCTCCCACGAATGCCCGACATAATATTGTCACGTAGTAGTGACAAGGTCGATGACACAAATGAAGGGGTCGACGATTGCACTGAAGAAACTCTTTATTGGGTTGACTTGCGCCCGCAAAACAACTAAGCAAGTCGGCGGCGGCGATAGCAACAAACGTGCTCGTCGATCGTCGAGCAAAGAATGCCCGTCACACTCGTCAACGCTCAATTTAAAGGCTGCACAGAACAATCTAGATGACGTCGCAAGCTGCTACTAGTGCACCCTGGAACATTGTGAAAACATACTCAAGTGATCGGAATCTTCGAGACAGATCTCGGCGCATCTTTCGCGACAAAGAAAATGATAACGTGTCGTATCGCGACAACAAGCATGAACGAAACGGGATACAGAATTGATACACGTGCCAAAATCACAGTGATAAGGCCGCATGCCGGCGGCTGTTAAAAAAACAACAAATACAGTTTTGAAGGTTTCGCGGCAATATCTTGCTTAGTCTGCTTATTGGCCTGTGCCGCCTGGTACGTGAACACGATAGCCACGGTCACGCAAAGTGTGGCACTACTTTGGCCTAGCTAGAATGTAACGCCACGGCCCACGCATCGACATATCCGAAGGACAATGCTCAAACCCTCAAGAAGCTCCGATTTTTGTTACCGCTCCTGAATACGCGTTAGTGGCTTGAATTCACCTTATCGTAATGCTTTTCTCTGCATCTTAGAAACTACAGTACGTACTGCGAGTCGTATTTTGAGACTAGCGTGCGAAACATACGCCTGTAACACCTTGCAGTCTTTGATGGCATACACTTGATGCCTTTTTTTTCCAGGACGCCCCCTCCCGCCTGTGCAGAATAAAGTGCCGAGGTCGACTCACACTGGCAGCATTATTTAGATTCACTTAATTAGCGAGTGCTTGCTTCACTGTCGTCATCCTCTTCCCCCCCCCCCCCCCCCCCCCACTGCCTCACCGCGATCGAGGGATGGTTACGGCGCTGCAAGGATGCGGGATGGAATTCCGGTCGCGGCAGCCGTTTTTCGGTGGAGGCGAAAAGCAAGGCGCCCGTGGGCTGTGCGATGTCAGTGAACGTTAAAGAACTCCACGTGATTGAAATTTCCGATATAGTGATAGGTTAACAACGATCCCGGAATCCTCGCTGAAAATGTAACTTCTGGCATCTATTGAAAGCCTGTCAAATGAATCAAGGAACGATGCCACAGCAGGGTAATGGCGGCAAAGTCAGTTGTGACTGTTAGCTCTAGCGCTAACAAATCATGGTTTCACATCTATATTTTAGCAAGAGAAATTACGCGCACTGTTGTTGTCGCAGTCGCATTATAGGACGTACCACTTGCGGAAGTCAAATGATATTTGGAGAATGCCATTTATCTTCTTCCTGCAGACTTGCAGTGAGACTGACTACTTGCGAGTCGGATTGCCGTTGGTTCATTAGTGAACTTACTTGATAATTTTATTGAAGTTAAACACTTGCAGCACGTAGGTTATATTATTTTTAGTCCCGACGAGAACATGCAAAGTTGATTAGAACTAACACATGTAAGACCACAAATCAAGATATGCAGTTCATCCAGTGCACATTATCCGGAGAAAATTGCGCCTAAATGCAGGTAGTGCCCCATGGACAAGGTGCACAATGTTACGACAACATAAGAGTAACACTTAGAAATATCTGTGCCTTAAACGGTGATTTGTTGAGAGTGCGTGCTAGACCTTTCGACCTTTACACACGGAATGAAAAAAAAAAAATGAAACGTGGTGAAAAAGTGTAACGCGTGGCCGCCTGCATATTTCTACACGGGGACGGCGAAGTAAAAAAAAGGCATAACGCCTGCGTGGCGACCAAGGAGTAGCGTTATGAGACTCCCGGGAAAAACGAATATTGATAGCGTTCTACTGCACGTGCGCACCATATATAACCCTCCCTTTTTTTATCTGGCTCTTTTAGTGGATGGTGCAGTAGTCGGCGTTGTGCATACTTGTGAGTTGACGACATGCAGGGCGGGCACACGTGCCAAAAATATACCGCTCATTTCAACGCTGATGTGTTGTTACAAAGCGTTGTTACTAAACTCTGCCCGCTACGTTATGAAAAGACACGTGGACTAAGTGGTGCCTTGTCTATGAGGGAGCAGAATATTATTCTGGGGATGTACAAACAATTCCCTGCTTTCTTTTCGTTCCTTTTTGTTTTTATATTCCTTAATGTTCTTTTGGCTTGAATTTCATGCCTCGGCGCTACAATAACTGGCGGTGTTCGTCACACCGTCACATATGTTTGACATCTACGTGATGGCGCTGTTGAGGTTTTCGCGTTGTCCCCTTTTTACGTCAGCAATGCTAGCGAGCAAGGCAAGCTCGCCAAATTTTGCCTTTTCGTATTTCTTTTCAATGGCGGAGCTTGTGAAAGCCTTTCGAGCTCATCAATACAGAGGGCGAGCTATAGGTTCTATGCTTGTGCTAAGCTATAAATTACGGAAGTGCTTACTCTCGTCAAAGAAAAAAAAAAAAAACATGGCCTATGACTTCAGTTTTATTGAACGCACGGATATAGCAGTTCGAAGGAGGAATTAATCTAGTTGTTGAATGGTCAAAACTGTACACAAATGCAGTTCTTGCCTCGCTATTCAGAAATGCGAAAAAGAAAAAGAAGAGGTGAAAAGCGAAACACAGAAATAAATATTTGAGTTTCTCATTGCACTCATGGCAGAATGGGTTATAAGCACTAGTCAGTTCGCGCTGTTATTAATGCAATGATGGCGTCACAGTTACTCTTGTCTTGGCTAATGGAAAGCTGCTCTACATCATGATCCCTGTTCAAAATATGTTGCTTCAGATGACTTTTGCCAGAGCGTAGAGGTATCGCGCGGCCGAACTCAGAGCTTATGGAGCACGATAGCATGGAATTAGGGGGGACAATTAGACTCCACCTTACGGTTAGGGCGCAATACAGGCCTGTCTTCCTAATTACCTCCGACGCATTACCACACAGTCATAGATTACGCCTTCGGAGAAGTATCTTAGGAAGATGACAATACATATTAATCCTCGCTTGTTTGCAAGCCGTACAAGTGCTCCTTGTGTGGCCTAGGCGCTGGTGTATCAGGTTCAGATCAAATGGCGCGGATTCGAACCCAGCCTGAAATTCTAAAACTTTCTTTTTATTCAATCAATCACTTTATCAAGCTAAATCATTTCAGACAGCTGTGACTTTGAAACCGCATTTCATATCATGCTTCAATCACTTTCGTTTCGTGCCTGACGGTGGGCGTAGCGAGGTATTTAAAATTTCCGCGCCAGGTCACGTGTTTGCATCGTCAACCAATCATGAGATGTTTTTACCAGGATGCCGAGCTCCGACAGGACTATTCAGAGTTTTCCGCTTAACGGAAGCTGTAAATCTTCTGTTAAGCGGAAAAGGAAGCTTGGGGCAGTCAGGTAATCTGGTCACCTGAAAAGTGTCAAAGGGTAAGCGGATGCGAAGGCTGCGTAGGTAACAATACAATATCACCAAATCGTGGGGCAACGATGCAGACCCTTTTATTTATTTATTTATTTTTTTGCTGACCGCAGGCGTCTCGTAAACGTTTGACTGAGATAGCACATTCGTGTGTATTTAACATTTTTCTCGACGGGCACGGCGACGATAAGGACTAGGCAATACACTTAGCATCGATATCTAAGCCCGCCTGCTTGGATATTGATGGCGCGATATCAGTGGCTGGTTTGAGGAATTCAAGGCCACATGTTTTTGCTAGATTCCTGTTCCCCTTTTCTGTAACCTGGCATTTTAGAGATCAACCAGGGGCGTCTTCGGTAAAAAATCCCGCGAAGAACATTGCTTGCCGGTTATCACATGTGACCCCCAGGCGGCCAATGGGAGTATTAAAAAGGAAAAAAAGAAAAAAAAAACTATTTTTGGTTTATTTATTCATTTAATTAATTAATTAATTATATAATAATTAATTAATTAATTTATTTATTTATTTATTTGCAAGTACTGTTAGCCCTTCCGGGCTGTGACAGGGTGGGCAACGCACATTTAAGTGGCACAACAAATTTCCAACTCTTTCTCAAAAGTTGCTAAAGAACAAGTTTTTTCAAATACGCTTCGGTCAAGGTTGTTCCATTCAATGATTGTGTAGCTCTGTTTAACCCTAGTTGAATTGCGAAAGCGACGGCGGAAGCTTCTTTTGCTTGCTACAGTATTCCCCTATCACGCCTTATCAGTGTAAGGTGCGACATTACTGGGGACTCTTAAGCTCATCCCTTAATGGTATAATGCGAGAGCGTAAGCTACCAGACCACATATAAAGTTACGCTTCAAGCAAGCCAAAGAGAAGTACCTGCGTGTCGTAGGGGTAACGAGAATAAAAACGGTTCTGGCAGGCTGATTCTGATATCCTCCCATATGAAAGGAAGTTCCTGCTCGTGGCATAGGGGTAACGTAAATTCAAATTGGATAATATCGTCGTATTTTCATTCGACTTCGCGACCCACCTAATTCGCCTTGAAACTGTCTTGCAATGTCTTAGCGACGCCGGTCTGCAGCTCAATCGGAAAAAGTGCCATTTCGCCGCTCGCCAACTCACTATTTTAGGGCACTCAGTGTCCAAGGATGGCATACTTCCTGCCCCGTCTAAACTTCGCGCTGTCGCCGAGTTCCCTAAGCCAACATCTGTCAAGCCATTACGTAGCTTTGTAGGCTTATGCTCCTATTTTAGGCGTTTCGTTCGGAACTTTGCGACCACCATTGCCCCTCTGACGCGACTTCTTAGTGCTCACAAAGATATTTCTCCCTGGCTGCCGGCTTGCGATACTGCTTTTACGAAATTGCGCATGATACTTATGTCACCCCACGTATTGCGCCATTTTGACCCGGGTGCTCCTACCGAAGTGTACACCGATGCCAGCGACGCCGGCCTTGGCGCTGTTCTTGCCTAACGAAAACCCGGGGTTGATGAATACGTTGGGGCGCACGCAAGTTTAACGCTGACCAAGGATAGCCCAGGTACTCGGGGAGAGAAAAGGAATGCTTGGCCATTGTTTGGGCGCTTGAGAAATTTCGGCCATACTTGTATGGGCGCCCATTCGATGTTGTTACAGACCACCACGCCTTATGTTGGTTGCCTTCACTAAAAGACCCCACCGGCCGTATCGCCCGCTGGCCGCTTAGACTGCAAGAATATGATATCCGAGTTATTCATCGTACAGGGCGCAAGCCCTCCTACGTAGACGCTTTATCTCGCTCGCCGGTGCCGCCTAACGCTCCGTTATCCCCTGCCTCCAGCTTCGCCTTGTTTTCCCTGTCCATCGACGACCATGCCATCAAAACAGCGCAAGGATCCGTGGCTAACATCACTTATCGATCTTCTTACGAACTCGTCACTTTCACCGGCGCCTCAAGCCCTTCGTCAAGCGCAGCATTTTGCCTTTCGTGACCGTCTCCTCTATCGACGCAACTATATGCCAGATGGCCGTAAGTGGCTGCTTGTCGTACCTCGCCACCTCTGTAGTGATATCTGCGCATTTTATCATAACGATCCGCAGTGTGGCATGTGGGTGTATTTAAGACTTATGAACGGTTACGACAGAGATTTTACTGGCGCGGTATGTATACCTTCGTCAGTAAGTATGTGCGTTCGTGCATCGATTGCCAGCGTCGCAAGCCGCCTCCTCTCCATCAGCCGGCTCCACTACAGCATCATCCGTGCCCATACCGACCATTCGATCGTGTTGGCATCGATTTGTATGGACCTCTGCCATGTACACCTGCAGGGAATCGTTGGATCATCGTGGCCGTCGATCACCGTACTCGCTATGCGGAGACAGCGGAACTTCAGGATGCCACCGGACCCAATATTACGTCCTTTCTTCTTCATCATTTCATTCTGCGGCACGAGGCCCCTCGTGAACTTCTAAGTTATCGAGGCAAATCTTTCCTATCCGAGGTTGTAGAAGCGCTCCGACGCGAATGTGAGACCATCCACCGGACAGCCAGCGCGTACTACACTCAAACTAATGGCCTCACAGAGTGCTTCCGCGCACTGGGTGACATGATGTCCAAGTACATCGCCTCCGACTACTTCGATTGGGACAATATTCTCCCATTTATAACCTATGCCTACAACACCGCCGTTCAAGCAACTACCGGATTCTCGTCATTTGTTCTGCTATAAGGGCGTGAACCTTCGTCTCCAGTCGATGGCATCCTCCCCTACCGTCCTGATATCTCAGAGTATACATCGCTTTCAGCAGCTACCAGGCACGCTGAAGATTGTCGCAAGCAGGCTCGCTGACTTACTTCGGACGAGCAAGCCCAGAACAAAGCGCACAGCGACAGCAGCTACTCTGTTCCCCAATTCTCTCCCGGTGCTCACGTATGGCTCTGGGTCCCATCGACACCACCAGGTCTGACCAGCAAGTTTACTGCCAAGTATCACGGACCCTATCTTGTGCTCCAACAGACGTCTCTCGTCAATTACCTAGTTGAACCGCTAGCCGCTTCCACCGACATTCGCCGCCGTGGGCGTAAGATTGTTCACGTTGACAGTTTGAAGCCTTATTACGATACCGCTATCCTTTCGTCTCCTTGAGTCGCCAGGATGGCTCCTCTTTTCTGCGGGGGCCAGATTGTAAAGAAGCTCCGATTAAGCGGACAGATCGCCGAGGAAGAGGAAATGCTTTTGCGGACTAGCTGTCTACAAGCTGAGCCCCCACCGCTCCGGCCTTGCTCGCTGCCAGTGTCCACTACCAGTGCCTGGATCCCCGCTTGACATCATGTTTAACTTTACTTCTATGATGTAGTAGTAACTTCCGGAGTGTTTCCTAGTACATCTCCATTTGGCATCTTCCGTCGAGTGGGATAGGCCTATTAGGATAGGATTAGAGTAGGGTAGGTTTAGGATAGTGTCCGCCTGATTACTTCCTCCTTTTATGGTTTCAATGCCCTCTTGGTTGAGAAGCTCTATTTTCAGTCCTGTCTTCATTTAGCACTTTGTCTTGGGTGTCAATCTTTTAATATCCCCATCTGGTGTGGCTGGCATTGAAATCTCCCATGTCAATTAGTGATTTCCCGTTTGCTATTCTTATGGCTTTACCTAGTCAAGTCGCAAATCTTGTCTTGGTTTTCTGAGGTTTACTGTATATGTTTAGGATGAACACATTTTCTATATTCTTCTTTCCGGCGATGCACTTGACTATAACTGCGATTGCTCCCTTGTTTTGAACCTCATGCTGGATGGCCACTATATTACTTTTAACCAGTATGACTACTCTACGCTTTCTTCCCAGATCGTCATCGAAGGTCTCGTGCCCCGAGTTTTGCGGGTTCACTTGTTTCTTGTACAACTATTGCCGTGGGTGCCTGATTACTGGTTTTCATGAATTGTTGTACTGTTGCCTCCTTATTTCCAAAGCTTATACAGTTCCACTGCCACATCACGGACTCCTTATCACTCCTGCCCATGGATATCCAGGGGGTCCTAGCCTTGCTGTGATACACTCCTCGAAAGCTTGGAATTTGGCCGCGTGCTTTATTAGCTTGATGTCCATGATCTCTG
This sequence comes from Amblyomma maculatum, assembly GCF_055883805.1. Classification (NCBI taxonomy): domain Eukaryota; kingdom Metazoa; phylum Arthropoda; class Arachnida; order Ixodida; family Ixodidae; genus Amblyomma; species Amblyomma maculatum. The sequence goes on along the minus strand of NC_139347.1, from coordinate 196,498,549 downwards.
TTTTGCTTCATAGTGGATGTTTCTGTGATTTTTTAATAAATCTTTCTTGATCATCTATGGTTAGGTATCTAGCTTCTCTTTTTTCACTGCCTTTCGCTTTGGCAGCATGACGTTTTCCACCACCATGTCATTCTCCTTGGGAGGTGAGGGATACTTGAGCAGTGGGTGGTTTGTCTTTTCTTTCTGCAGCTTATTTCAAGGACTTCACCTCGATTCTCAGCTTGTTTTTTTTTTTTTCTCTGAGAGTCTTTAGACCCTGCCTCAAACTCCCCATTTCCTCCGGCATTACGCTGACCACGTCTTGCACGGAATCGGCGCAATCTCTCGGCTTGCTTGCGTTTCGGTCTCTTACTATATAAGCGAAGGTCACGTCTTTCCTTATTCGTGTTCACTTTCCGTTGTTTCTCTTCTGATTCATCTTCCTTCCACGTTTTTTTTTTTTTTTATTTTGCCCTGACCTATTGGACGGCTTTCACTCCTGCCAGAGGGTCTTCCCATTCCGGAGTCTCCATTGGGGTTAGCGGTCCATTTCTGTTCCTGCTCTTTCCTCTTCCCCAGGGTTTACTTGGGGGTTGTTTCTTGTCTTCTTTCTCTGCTTGCTGTACCGGGATTATGTGTGGGGTTCTTTAGGTTCTCTTACAGTGGCTCTCTTCTAGCACACGTTCTGTGCCGCCTAGCGTGCACTTAGGGGTGCAATCGTCGGCTTCCACATCCTCTGCATGTCACATCTGTGGGGTCTCGACAGACATCTGCTCCATGCCGCATCTTCCCACATCCGTAACATTCATAATATCTCTCCCTGTATAGGTTTCACTTGACCACTTCTGGTTCGTACTTGATGCACCTGGGGACTTCTTCGTTTTCAAAGACAATCCGGACTGTCTTCAATTTTCAGTCCAGTCTTCTTACCTCTCTAATGGGGGTAAGTTCATATTAAGCTCATATTAAGCAAGGTTATAAGGGGGGGGGGGGGTTATATTTACTCTAATTTCTCCTCTCTAATATCTTGTTGAACGTCGTATATTACTCTTTTTCCGCCCTACGGCAATGCATAATGAGCCGTGGCTTCAAGTTCGACTTGACCTACCTTGATGCTTCTGACCTTGCATTTTTTCGCTCTCTCTCTTCAATGTTCGTGTTCACCAGGATTAACTTCCTATTCTCGTTGATGAGGATGAAATCTTCTCTATCGTATTCCAGGCTGGCTCCATCCTGGATGGCTATTCCCATCCTCCGTTCAAGCTTCTTTTGCAGTGTATCCACTCCCCCTTGGGGTCGAATGAACACCTTTTTTTTTTTTCCTAGGAACGTCCTGACGAATTTTTCCTATGAATGTTTCCGTCAGCCGCTTTCCCACTAGGTTGATTCTCTATTTCTCCTCCCCTTCATTTTATTTTATATTCCTCCTTTGTTATGTATTTCCTTCCTTTTTTTGTGAACCAGGTTCCGGTTTCGATTTCAGAATCAGAAAATCCCAGCTCGTCATTTTTCATTTCGCTAGATTACGCTGGATCTTCTGCATTGTCCAGCAACCTTGTTTTTCCTGTTTTTTTGCTTGCCATTGTGATTCCCCTTGCCTGGCTGGGCTGCGAATACTTACTAGGGTTTGCGTACCGCGTGGTCCACCGGAGCTTCGACGGGCTATAACCAAGAGAACCACAGATGTGAAATTGGGCTCACCGGAATCCTTTCACCTTCACTGTTTTTTTCATGTGCTTTTCAGCGCTGTGCTATATATACTTCTGCAGGAATCCGGCCTTAATCGAGGAGCTCGTTTCTGACACGTCCCCACCGTTTGGCACCCCCTTGCCCATCCCTCTTATCCATAGCAAAACGTTTAACTAGGCTTTCGCCTTCGCATTCTTGGAAAGGTCTAAGCATCCTCCACAATTCCCCACCGCCGCCTGAAGAGACGCATCTGTCAATAACAGCATTTAGGACTATAAGAGGTGTTTCTTCTCTCGCGTCCTTTCACTGCTGATATATCCTTTCCTCCCCACATGCCGTCACGTCTCGAGATGCTGTCGTGCCACCCTTTCTTGCATAAAAGCGCGGTGGCAGTGCCGATCTTATATCGCGGCCTCTTAAGTAAAGCAAAGCTGGAGGAAGCAGCACGCATCCGGTGCTTCCTGCGGGTGCTTTTGAATTTAAGAACTCAGCGGCAGATTACGTGTCGCCGTGGGTAAGGGCCGTTTCACATGCTGCAGGTCCCGCCGCGCGTCGCAACTATTTCCATCGGTCTGCGGCGGGGGAGCCCGTCGGTCGAGCCATAGGTGGCTTGCGATCAGCTTCCGTCTGGTTGAAATTCAGTCGCAGCGTCGCTGTAACCGCTCTGCGACCGACCAATAAGAAATGATCGAGTGACGTCTCTCCAGCGCTGGGCTCCGCACATGGAGGAAAAAAACAAACGAGGAGGGCGCGTACGCAACCTCTGCAAGTCTCTGACGCCTCTAAGGGGTTTTGCGGTTGAACGAAGGCTTTCCGTACCGAACTGTCGCCACGGAGGCTGTACTGAAGCTGAGGCTTCACTGCAGAAGCCAGCTCGAGCCTTTAGCCTCAATTTCGGCGGGTGCCTGAAAGAACGCTAACTCGGGCATCTCCTTTCTCGTGGGAGGGTAATCAGCCTGCCATGACATTTGAATTCACGTCACCCCTATTGCATGGGCAGGAGCTGCAACTCGGGGTCGCTCCTTTCATAGAGAATGGTGATATCAGTATCAGCCTGCCAGCACCTTTTGCATTCACGCTACTCCTAGGACACACAGGCACATACATATGACGTGGTTAAAGAGGTACTTTATGTGTTGGCTGGTTGGCTTTATATGTTGGCTTATGCTCTCACATCATACCTGTAGGCTGATCACTTCCAGGTGCCCGTCTCTGCATCCTGCCACCACCTCCTTATATTAATTGACAGGAAGGGTTTAAACAACCTTCTGAAAAGGAATGAACAACATAAATTCTACTGGCGCAGCTCGACAGGGTTTGGCACGTCTTATCTACAAGGTCAGGCATCGCATCGGTAACCACAGCACAGGCCATTCGACACGGAGCAGCGAAAAACTGTCAAGGGACCACTGTATACCTCGGCTGCCACCGACGCTGATAGAGCGGACGCATCATCCGGGCTCTGGTCGACGGACAACAAAAAATCTGTTCCGGGTGAGCGGGATTTCTTGCGTTTTGTTAAAGTTGGTATGGTGGTGTGTTTGTGACGCTTATGGTTGAGACGAGGAGAATTCTAGCCGCTAAACACAGCGAATCTATTCCTGAGAGTGAATCGAGGTCGAATCCTCTACAGGAGCAGCAATCGCTAGAGGGCGGAGTAGAAAGGGTTACTGATCACAGTGAGGTATTGACTATGGAGGGTGATCTCAGTGTGGAGAGCACGTTATAGGCCGGCGACTAGCGGCAGACGTTGTCACTACACGCGACAGGAGCTGAGACAGAGAAGATGGCTGTTCGCCGTATGGAGTTAAAGATGGAAATAGAGCTGCGAATGCGTGAAGCTGAATCTCGGGAACGACTGCCCTTAAAGCAGATGGAGCTTAGGCTGTCGAATGGTCGACTGCCACCGCTTGGTGGCAGCGAGGTATGGACCCAGATTCAATAACACAGTGTGCTAAAGTCGTGAAGGGCTACAAAATGCCACGTGGCGCTGATGTGCCACTTTGGTTTGAGGAGGTAGTGAAGCTGTTCGCTACATTTAGTGTGCCGTACAGTATCCGAGTGCATTCAGTTATGCCGGTACTGACAGAGCAAGTCTTCTACTTGCTTCATAACCTTGACAAAGCGGAATGTATGGACTATGAGGCCTTAAAGCAGCGGTTTTAAGTGAACTAAAGCTAACTCCGACTGACTACCTTTAAAGGTTTGAAAAAACTGCGAAAGGGAAAGAAGAGACATGGGCTAAGTTTGCGCCGTGCTTGAAAACTTACCTAGCATACTAGATCCAGGCTAGAGAGATGGACTCAAAAGAGGCGCTGACCAATCTCATGGTATCTGATCGCATTAAGGCAGGTCTCAGCTCAGAGGCTATTGAATATCTGCTCCTTCACGACGGATAGAGTTGGCTGAAGCCTAAAAAGCTATCAAAGACCCTACAAATATTTGAGGAGGCAAAAGGTAAAGGCCGGGCTACAAAGCAGGTTACGGCGCCGGTGCAGCAAGCGGACCAAAAACAGGTGAATGCTGAAAAGGCCACAATAAACTGGTATTTATGCCATGGGCTGGGGCACGTTGCTAGGAATTGCCCGCAAGCAGCAGGAAATGAGCCTCGCCTGAAACAAGAAAATGAGCACCGACAGAGGGTGCAGAAGGTCGCGTTGGTCGATCAGACAGAGGTATAAGAACCAGTGGTAAATCAAAGTACGGGTTTAACTGCTAGATTTGAAGTGCCGATGCAAAGTTCGAAGACATCCTCATAGAAACTTCAGTTTGTAGACTTGGTGTGCGGAGACGTTTGCACAGAGGCAGTGCTTGATACGGGTAGAGAAATAACCGTAATACGGGAGATCATACTACCACAGGAGCTGACGCAACCATTAGGGACAGTGAAGCTAATGTCGGCTTTCGGCAGCTCAATTCAGGCGAAGTTGGCGACGATTCCTACCAAAACATCTAAGCCATGAACAGTAGCAGATCAAAAATTAGGCATAGTATGCGCCCTCCCTGATGAGCTGGCAGAGGGTGTGAATTGTTTGCGGTCGTTAGAGGACTGGCAGCGACTTAATGAGCCCTGTGAGGTGGCGCGCATAAGTACGAGTACTGAAGTTGGTGGGGCGTCAGAGAACTTGCAAACGCAGCAAATGAGCACTGTGAAACATTGACATGCGAAGTCAGCACGGCACTAAATGTCGAGGATTAACGAGATGACGCAGAGTCAGCGAGATAGAAGAGACCATTTCGCTGTCTAAACAGCAGGAAATGTTTCGAGGAGCACAGCTCACCGATGAGAGGTTGAGAAAGTCATGGGAGTAGGCACCTAGGCATGCTGAAATAGCTCGCCCACTGACGATGCAAACAAAATGAGAAATCTACAACTTGATCACGTGGTCGGATAACGCGCAACGCGCATTAAAACTGCCGAAGGACTCGCTCTACGGGGCAGCGGCGTTGAGCACTCCGCAGCCTCCCGAGCCATACCGGCTGCTCACTGACGCATTAGCAGCGGCAGCTGGTGTTTGTTTGGCACAGATGACGGAAAAGGGCGATAAGGTGCCTACAGCGTTCGCAAGTCATCGCTTCGGGGCGACTCAGACGAGGTGGTCGACCATAGAGCGCGAAGCGTTCGCTATTATTGGTGCCCTAAAGAAACTCGATTATTGGCTCTATGGCGCTGAGGTCAATGTTCTCTCTGACAACTGCCTGATGACGTGTACTGCACACGGGGTAAAATTGGCTACGTGAGCGATGGCACTCCATTGTTATAAGATAACGGTGAAACACCGAAAAGGCATCGGGAATGAAAATGCAAATGCGCTAAACCTAGACAGGCGTGAACATTCAGCCGACGCTGTGTGCGACGAGCTGTGCGTGACAGGTCGGACATTTAGAAGAAAGTTCTGCACGCTGATAATCAACTGGTGATCGCGGACTTGCGAGCCGCGATAAGCAATACGACTTCGTGTGTGTCCGTATACATGAATGTGCACTCCCTGCAGAGCAGTTCTCTACGACAGTATGCACCAATGTTGCGTTTTTTGATTTGCTTATTTCTGTGTATGTGTTTTTCTCTGTGTGTCACGGTGACCAGTAGACATTGGCGCCCCAGGAGGAATGACATTGCTGCCGCGAAGGTAATGCGGCCCTTGTGGAGCAGCTAGTATGAACGAGCTGATAGCAAGCTCGGTTAAACTCTTAGAAGGGCCATGAAGGGCCGCGTGTGGAGAAAGCCGACCGGACTATCGGCGCCGGCTTTGCGGGATCCTTTTAGCCCGAATGTCATTCATGGGGAGAGGCTCAGCGGAACGTGCTGCCGAGTGATCGCGTATATGGCACCTTTCGTTCTAGCCGGTAACGAGCACCGAAATGACACTTAAGCCTTTTTTTATACACTGCAACTTTGTGCAATGCGAAAGGCAGTCTCACTTATCTTGTCCGCTGATACGACAAAGTGCGACCGAAGAAGCACTCAGGATTTAACTCGGGCATTGTTCTCGGAGCGGGCAAACCAGAAGCTCCCCTTTCCTCCGGCGCCGGGCCTTTAGCATAGCGGCTGGGCGGTCTTTACCTTTCCTTGTCGCTGCTCGTAGTAGTTAACACGGGTGGCGTGTGGCAATGCACTGTGGAAAGGATTTAACCAGCAGCGGTAGCGCGGATGGGGCGCCGTTGTACGGGAGACAAGTGGGAAAAAGTATCCTGACAGGATAGGGTTCGACATCCTCACCGGAGAAAGAGTTTCGACATACTATTTGTTTCTCGTAATTTGTATTGCTAGTGGGGCCCTGGGTTAGAGGCTGAGGCTAATCCCTGGTGCTGTGCCCGTCTAGCATATTTTCTAATTGGAGAATTGATGTGCGGGGCCGGCCTCTACAGATAACCGCCCCTATTTCTTTGTTTTGTGAGCGTATAAAACGGATTGTGAGCGAAGAGAGTTTAGTCCAGTCTGTGCTGGGGCTCCATGCGTACGCATGCAACCCGGCTGTTCCACTTAACCTCTAACCATTTAGTTCGAAGAGTAAAGTAGCGCAGAGTGTCCTTTTTGTAAATTCATTCCTACTTCCAGTTTTACTCTCTGTATATATATCATGCTGTAAATATATGCTCTACCATCATCAAAAGTACGCCTCCTGGTCTTTTTCACGCCGAACTACATCACAGGAAGGAATTAAAGAACCTTCCGAAATGAAACAAACAGCATAAATTCTACTATACCCTTAAAGGCCATGCTTAAGTGTCACCAATAATGTAGCTCCCCACACTGATAGGGCGTGATAGGGGAATAACGTAGCACGCAAAAGAAGCTTCCGCTTCTATCGAGGTTTAACAGAATCTAAACCTTAGCTATTTTTTTTCGGTAAGGGGTAGTTGGGTTGATTTTGTTATGAGTTTAACATCCCAAAGTGACTCAGGCTACGATAGACGCCGTAGTTGAGGGCTCCGGCAATTTCGACCACCTGGGGTTCTTTATCATGCACTCACATCGAACACCACACGGGAAGCTTGCTTTTCGCCTCCACCGAAAAGCAGCCGCCGAAGCCAGAATTCAATCCCGCACCTTTGGGCACAGAAGTCGACGCCCTAATCGCTGCATTTTCACGGCGAGGCGGGAAGGTTGTGGCTGATGCAGAAAAATCAAAAAGCAGAAAAAAATACCAAGTGGTGCGAATTAATCCGCCACCATTTCATTTCGTTGTCTCTCAATACACAAATGCAACATTTTAAACTGAAACTTCACGTGCTATGCCAACTGTGTGGTTCCTTGCTTGCTTAATTAAACCGAACTCTTCACTGCCCGGAGTAGCTTATAGCGCCGCGCTGGCAGAACCACGGTTGATATCGCGTTGAAAATTTGTAGTGAAGACACTTGGGCGTTCGCAGTGTGAATGAAAAAAAAAAAAAAGAAAATAGAGAAGGAGAAGGATTAGCAGTTGAAATGTACAAAGCAATTTAGTGCCTGTTCATTAAACGCCAGAAAGGTCTCACGGTTTGCGTATCTTTTAGTCAAGGACCAGACCTTTTTCTCGTTTTACAGGCAGCGCGGATCTTCAATTCTGTGGATTTGCACATTTCTTATGCAAGCGAATAAAAATACATAGTTGGCACAACAGTTTTAACTGTGCGAACCATCATTATTTCTTTGGCTTCAGCGGTCCGTTGAAGCTCACTGAACATTTCTTGAGGCTATCGAATGCTTAAACTAGGCCATATACCCAACTATGAGCTTTATTGGCACGTATTTAATGCGTGCATCCAATAGTGAACATCTCGAACAAGTGATGACCTACGAAGGCGGCTACATATCTGAAGACCGCGGGTGTAGTTCCCTCGTAAAGCAAATGTAGTGTATCCCTTCCTGATTGTGATGCGCCTACATCGGCCCTATACTGTGACAAATTAAGTATGGTCTTGATTCTTTCTGTGACTGATGAACACATCTGTTTTAGTCACCACAGTATTTGCCGTAATAAACCATCGATAAGGAACTACAGTGTATTATATGCATTTCTGTCCGATTTCTTTGCATCGAGCCAAAGGGGCAGCGAATGGTGTTCTTATCTGTTCCAAAACTCTAAACGTGAAAACTGGAACCAACGACCAGGTACTTCTTGCAAGCAATATCTGACTACAGAAATTGTGCGAAGCGAAGGCAGCATGAATCTGTTATGATATGTGTTGGAGCTGAAAGTATATTGAAACCGTGCCTTGCATAATGACACCAAAGACTGACCAATACCGGCCGCGGGATTGTGTTCAAGGCGCGAAGATTAAAACCGCATGCGGGCACAATTATAACTAGTTATGGCTCCGAGGTTGCAATTTGTGGCTTAAAAACTACGTATCAGACCGCCCTTAACCTACCGTAATTACATTCTTAACTCGCTCTTGTTTGTATTTTCTTGTGTTTGCGGATGCCGTTTGTATTATTTGAGCAAATGTGTAATTTGATGTCGCCACTGTTGTTAGTTCTTACTGCTGTCATATGTTTAGCTTATGCTTGTTGGGACCCTAAAACAAAATTGTGCTGGGCACTGAAGTTTAGTTTTAGTTTTGTATACTCGTTCTTTTATGTAATAAACGAAACTTTCAGGCTTTGAAGCTTTCACGTGACAGCCTTGTTACCGAGTTCAATTTCGTGGATATCTTTGGACACCCTGGCTTGCGAGGAAGTCTGGCATCAAATAGCGCTTTTGCAATAGAGCTGCGAACTATGGCAAAGCCATCTAGACATGCTTCGCAAGGCGTAAGAAAACTCTCGAAACAAGAGATCTGAAACATTTACTAGGGACCTGAATACCAATTTACCCGCATATTGGGCGGCACAGCATATAATCGTCCTTCCAACTTTGGGTACTGAAAAGAGGGAAGAGAATTCGTTTTGGCGACTCGTACAGCGCATAACGTACCGCAGCCGCGGCGGCACCGTGAGAAACTCAACACCGAGCGGAGCCAGCGCGTTGTGCCGAGCGCCAAGACGGTTTCATACCGAAGAACGCGGGAGAGCATGAAACGAGATGCAAAGGCCGCCGTTTCGTTAGATTTATTTTGGCTATTATCTATAATACTTCAGAGGTGTGAGGCAAATCTGTAATTGTTCCTTCATTTGAAAGGGCGTTCAATAGCACTTTCCTCAGAATTTGGCGCACTTTTAAGCTGCGTCTAATTTGGTGTACTGTCACTGAATCTCTCAAACGACTCCGCACGTAGTATGACTGCTCAGCTATATCCCGTCAATGGACGTGGTCAGTGTTATGCAGACGTCATTGGGATTTTTTTTTCTTTGCGAGGAGACCTCTAAGGATGCTGCAGACGGGGGTTGTAATGGGGCTTCATGCTTTTCCTATCGCTTCCTATCAGGTTCATCAGAAAATGTCTGAAACCTTAAACGTAATAGCAACTATCGCAACTCACTAGAGTTGTGAGTGGCGTTCAGTGCCGTTATATTCCTTGTATCCGTACGTGTTTCCGCGTGTTCAACCTAACATGAACTGTCAATAATTTGGTCAACAACGTGTTCGTTTGTAGAGGGTTAGTGAAAAAGAAAGGTCAGACCTGTGCGAGAGTAAATACTGCACATGCTTCACAAAGTCCGATATTCCGTCGTTCAAACTTCAGCTGAGGCGGCCGACCATTGTCAGACGCGTGCCGCCACCGGCACGTGTGCATGTCTGCGCCTGCAATGACTCAAAAATGACGCGAAGGCTCATTGAACCCAGTTTTTCGCGAAGAGCTAGCAAGGGAACAAAAGAATATGGCTGAATGTTCATGTCGCAATGCTTGTTCTCACAGTATGGAAGCGTGTCCCGGAGAAAGCAATAGCAAAATTTCACTCTTCCCCGCAACATGATTGCCCACCATTGTTCCTGGCTCATTACGATGACCGACGCCGCGCAGACCAACTGAGCCACTACAAGGCGTGGCCTTGGGGCTCTACTCACGGCAAAAGCTAACGGCGAGAGGGGTAGATCATGCCTTCAAGCGTGTGCGATGGCTGTTCGCACATGGAGGCATCCATTCCGTCGGAGCGACTGACCGCGCGTTATCTTCGGCGGAACCCCTTTCCTCACTCATTCAGCTCCCACCGTTTCATTCTTCCTCCAGAGCGGTCTGAAAAATTGCCGCTGTGCCAAGTTTCTGACCCGGCGGCGGTGTCTGCCAAGTCTTTTCGCAAGGCTTCTGCGGCCACGATTCACAGGCTTCGAGGGAGAGTGCCCTATACTGTTGACATACGTGCCTTCACTACTGCACCACCCCACTTACGTTTCTTTTCGCTTTTCTTTTTCCGAGACGCGAAGGATTTTAATCTTCTGTTCACTCGCGATCCGTGATGGTGCGTCTGCTCGCAGTCACGTCGCGTTCGGCCGCACAATGGATCCAAGGAAAAGCGGATAAGCTGCGACTGTCGCACTGGCAGGGCTCGATGCAGGAGCTCACGGCTTCTGATCGATTCCGGTCGATTCTCGCAGCGATGGCTAAGCCGCTGCGTTGCCAGACCCGAGATCGCAGTTGTGATTTCTGGTAGCGCCAAGTAATTTTTATTAGGGATCAGGTTTTTTTTTTAATGCTACTGCACAGCAGAAACTTTATGTTTTGAAAATTTTGCCCAAAGTTCACCTAGCTGAATGGGAACTCAACAGCGGCATTTTAAAGCCTGCAGGCGTGGCTGGCAGGATTAGTTGATAGTTAATGACTAGCAGAAACACAGCTCTACTTAAGGACACGGATGGAGGTGACGTTTAGTCTTTCCTCGATGCATGTCTTAATCTGGCACTGTGCTTTTACCAGTCTGTTAGAGTGGATAAATAGTGGCAGAAAATGTCAGGCTAAATTTTATTGAAGAGCTAGGCGCGCGAAGTCTTCGGTTCCTTGCGTTGTGGTGTGCTTCATAAGGATTCCGATCGCTGATTTCTCAAGGAGACATTTTCAAAAAACGTGCTTTCTAAGAAGTGATGGAGCGATTCTATCATCCTTTCCATTCCATAAAGCAAAACGTGTTTGGTAGATTGATGATATGTCGATGTAATTTACACGATATCAGCCGTAGTTTTGCGAATGTTATCGGTTATTGAACAGCCTGGCTGTGAACACTTCTCACGATGCAGAGGAGTGAGGACGCTAATGGAATTAAATATTTTTCACGGGGAGCATTCATTCAGATGATGAACGGTACCGTGTAATACCATAAAGGCTGTGCGCAAAAAAGGACAACACAAAAAACAGAGGCAAGCAGGAGCATGTGCGCACGTTAGAGGGTAAGGAATGTGGTACAAATTAAACCGAACATTGCCGAGATTGCAAGTGCCGGCCGCGACTAAATGAGACTAAGATTCTTGGCTGGGGCAGCAACGCAGTGGCGCACGAAATAGTAGAATCTTTTTTGATAAACAAATCGCACAGTCGTGTCTGTCTTACGTCTATCGCCTTATACAGAAGCGAGTCTGCCTTATTGAATTCTGCTTTGTAGGGTATGACGATGGTTCGCGTTTATCAGGCATGTTGTGGGTTTTTCCGCTGAGCATGCGCTTATGTGTTTTATATTTAGAGGTTGAACTTCTGAATAAACCAGTTGTTTGCGCTCGTCTTGTCGTTGCCTTTGTTTTTTGTATGGTCCATTTTTTTGCGCATAGCCTTGATGGCATTACATGATTCAAGTCAACTAGCCCGACAACATATCTTGTTGATGAACGGTACATCTTCAAAAATCCAGCTCATGCACGACGAGTAAGAAGACGACAGAGATGCAGTTCCATTTGCAAACACTTATCTTGTACCTCTCGCTCGTCAGAAAATATGAAACAATGGAACCCCTGCTGGATTCAAAGTAATACGTCTATTCAACACTTGCGAAACCCATGAAGCTGAAAGCAGGGTAGAGTTTTAACGAGTAATTAATTGCTCGTTAGCGTCCAATCAAGAGCAGCCATACCACAAAAATTTTCCTTGAACTACCACGACGAATTTATCCCGTCCAAGGAAAATTTCCTTCACCCACGAACCTTTATTTGTTTATTTATTCTTCGAAGGTCCGGAAACATTACATGAGCGGTGGGCTGTGAAATGCAATTAGCATGGATACAGGAGATTCGATGGCGGTTTTGTATTGGAAGTTAGTGATGGTTGCCACTTCGGCTAGAAGGCCATTCCGATCTCGTGCTGTTTTTATGAAAAAAGACTGATAATATGTTTTGGCGCGCGCTTTCACAGGATAGACAGCGTTAGGGTGAGAGTTACGAGAAATACGATGAGCGCGTGTGATAGGAGTAGCTTCAGGATCAAAGGTATGATAAAATTTGTGATATAATAAGGAGGAACGATCTTTCGACGACAGTCCAATGTAGGGAGATTAAGCTGAGATTTAAGTGCGTAGACGCTGGTGTGATACGAATAATCAGAACAAATAAACCTCGCAGCACAATTTTAGACAGATTCGAGTCTTGCAATAAGGTTAGTAAAAGAAGGAGTGTACGCGGCGCATGCTAACTCTAATTCCGACCGTACAAATGTTAAGTAAGCAAGCAGTTTTATTAAACTGGTTGCTAAGGCAAGGTTACGGCGTAAGTATCCTAAAATTTGATAAGCTGAATTAGTTATATGGTGAACGTGTTGCGCCCAGATTAACTCTTTACTCATGTGGATGCCGAGATATTTATAAGAGTCTACGTGTGTAACTGGGATTGTGTTAATTGTATAAATAGCGTTCAGGTGATAGCGAAGGCGGTGGAAAGAAAGAAGAGAGGTTTTAGTAGAATTTAATGTCATTAGCCAAACGTTACAGCACACTTGGAGGCGTAAAAGGTCTTGTTGAAGTTTGGTTACGTCGGACGGGTTAACTATATGACAATATAGATGTCACAGTCATCAGCGAAAAGCCGGATGTTAAAAGTGATGTTAGATGGCAAATAATTGATATAGTTACGAAATAGAAGGGGGCCTAAAACAGTGCCTTGGGGAACGCCAGATAAAACCAGGGAAAGAGATGACGAATGAAAATTAGCATGAACGAATTGATAACGGTCCAACAAGAAAGCACGAATCCAGTCCACATGCAAAGGATGAAAGTTCAAGCGCGAAATTTTAAGAATGAAGCGTGCATGAGGAACTTTATCAAATGCTTTTTCAAATCAATGTAAATCCCACCCGTAGGAATGGTTAGATCAAGGCGTGCATGTATCTCATTAAGGAAAAAAAAAACAAGTTGTGCGTCACAGGAATGACCTCTGTAGAAGCCATGTTGATTAGGCTGAAAAAGTTGAGCGATCTCAGAAAGTTGGCAATATGGGAATATATTACATGTTCCATAGTCTTACACCAAACCCCTGTTAGCGAGATTGACCTGTAGTTAAGCGGTGATGATCGGTCACCTTTTTTAGATACTAGAATGATCTTCTCAATCCGCCAGTCGCGTGGTAGCGAGGACGAAGAGACTGCTGGAAAATGAGGGATAATATAGCACCCGACATAATTTTAGCATTTTTCAAGATTTTCTAATTGATACCATCAACACCGGCAGATGATGAATTGGGTAATGATTGGGTAATAAGTTTCTATGAAAGCAGCATACCTTTCCTTTGTATCTGTATGGCTGCCCTTGGTTCGAAATAAATTACTATTATTCCCTTGTTACAGGCGTGTTTCCCTCGTAAGATTTGGACTAACACTTTTTCCACATCAAGTTATTGATCACTTCACCTTCGGCCTATTATTCGCTGGCAGGCTTGGTCATGTATAGTCAGTAGAGGGAATACGCCGAATCCAATGGTCCCAGGTTCAAACCCTGGACCGGGGCAAACTAGTTTTTATCTGTGAAGTTTTTCTGTGCTTGCCTCTGTAGGCATATGGTGGTGCCTGGGCACACGTTTATGAGTAATTACTTTCTTATGACAAGTTTAATGCTAAAATTTAGGCAAATCACCAACTATGGGCAATTTGCCTAAAACATGGATCGCTGATGTGTAGGCTTGCTCCAAAAGGCGTGCGTCTCCAGCTGCTATGGTGACCCCTACAAGAGGACAACAAATAATTCTCCTAGTTGTTTGTTACGCACATGACTCCCGTTTTCGTGGTTCATTTGTTTGCGCTGTACTCCGCTGTTGTGGTGCAGTGGTTAGGGCGCTCGACTGCTGTATGCGCGATTGAATCCCGGCCGCGGCGGCCGCTTTTCGGTGGAGGCGAAACGCGGCCGTGTGCTGTGCGATGTCAGTGCACGTTAAAGAACCCTAGATGGTCAAAACTTCAGGAGCCCTCCACTTCGGCGTCTCTGATAGCCTGAGTCGCTTTGGAATGTTAAACCCTACAAACCAAACAAAACTTTTTTTGTGTTGTAGCGTGTTGCATTCAGCACCTAAGCGTGAGTACTAAAACAGAACTGCCTGCCGGAGGCATGTCCCTGCGTCGCCAGAAAGAGCTGCTGCATATATGATTTACCCTACTTTACCGTTACGGCCCGACTAAGTTTGGTGAGCTGAAGGATCCTCAGTTCGTAATAGCTTTTTTATTACGTTACGTTAGGAATATTACGTTCTTCGCCAATTTGAATGGCTAAGGCGAAATCGGCGGGTATTTCGGTGCGTACATTAAACTGAAAACGTTGGACAAGTCTTGCTGCAGCGTGATTGCTGCTACATTAACAAGCCCTGCTACTGAGTACCTTGAAGTATTGCCGTGCAACATCTAGTCAATCGATTTGGAAACATCCCTCCTGTGCGTTAACTGACAGTACAAAGCATGATATCGGGAATGTTCAAGGCTGTAAGCGAAGATTCATTCTACAGAATAAATGATTGCTATTGCAAACCCTTCTTTCCTTCAGCCGTTTGATATCTCCACCTCTTTAATAACGGCAGAGAGTTTTCACACTCAAAAATTCTTAAAGTTTCAATAACGAATACATTTGCCCCCAAATTTGTTTCCCGAAACTCCCGAAAAATAGCAAATTTTCGGAATGAACCATTACTGCGAGGGGAAGCGTAAGCAATGTACGACACGCTGATTGTTGACTACAGTAATGTATTTTGTCGATTTGTCGCAGCTGTAGCCATTGCCGACAGTTAACTGTCAGCTGGAGAAAGTTGTACTAATACAACTTTCTCGAGCTTCTCCTCGATTAGAAACATCGTTCTTTTGTTTCTTAGGTAAAGACGTTTTATAAAACTCTACTGTATAGCGTAAGCGGCTTCTATTTACATGAAGTGGCCCGTACTTACTATAAAAACAGGTAGCTGAAAAAAAAATATTTTTGTACATGCTGTCTATCCTCATGCGCATAGCGCGATCTATATTTTTTACACTTTTGAACGCTCGCTGGGTTCTTGCTCTGGTACGTTTCACGTCCATCGTTTGATATCTACAATGAATTCGCAACACTAGTGCACTGGGAGCGCAATACGTTATTAACACTTCCCGCGCAGTAGCGTTGTCGCGTGATGTGAAGGTTGAGATTCCTAACGCGAGACTGTGTGCGGCCCGAAAACCAATTATGTCCTCCCGAAACACCGTCTCGTTCATTTCTTTCCTGTTCTTAACGACCATTCCCTGTGGTCGACAAAAGCGGCCGCAAACGTTTCGTTAAGTAGTTTTTCTTTATTTTCACTCTTCCTTCTTCGCACTCTTATGAGGAAATAAGAAAAGTACTAGGGAGAACAGAACGGCCTTTCTGTGTGACATGGCGAATCTGGCCGAGATCACGTCGCGTTCGTGCACAAGGCGGAAAAAGACGGCATCTGGTGTTCAGGATGCACATACAAAACGTGGCCTCTGCCGGTCCGGCGGGTCAGTGCCGGCTGTGATGGCACCTCGGTCACCCTCTCGCTCACGGAAGGACAGCGGCAGAGGTCCCCATCGCGAGGGCAGGACAATTAGACACAGCCGCGTGAGAAAAAGTAATCGCGACTCTATAGGCCGTGCGTTGCTGCCACGGCCGACAGTGGGGTCTAAGCTGCAACGAAATTGAAGCTAACATAGTCTCATTCGGCCTGAGTGTCAGTCTGGCCTTATAAGCTATATCGCCGAGAATATCCTTAGACTGTCACGCTCAAAGTACCGGGCTCTTTCTCCGATTATTGCATTTTAGTAGTACTCTAGGATCACAAATCCGACTTTGTCGGGTTAATGGCTACTGCTTACGTGTTCCATTAATAAATGTGATAAAAAAAAAAAGAGAACGAAGCATACGCTGAAATGTTTATTTAAGGGTTAGTGTTCTTTGTACCTGTGATTTAGACTTGGTGTCTATGCAATGTTAAGTTTGCGAGGAAGACCCTAATGCCATGCCTCGCGGGCCTGAATCATTATTTCATGTACTGGTACTAACATCCCCACTAGACCTATTAGAGCCGATTTTACAAGGGTAGGTTTGGTTGTCGAGAAATGTCATAGTGACTATAGCTTTCTGGAATTGCTTGCATCGTGCCATTAAATACAAGATGACATTACTTTAAGCTATAAATTTAACGTTTTGCTGCAACATTTAAAAATAATCTGAAAGTCCTGCCCTAGGCCATAAAATGTAATAATGAAGCTAAGCAATCCAGCTTTCATACCGTTAATGTTTGCTTCTCAAAGTCGGGATTAGGGATGACCTCAGATATCACCATAAGGAATACCAGTCAAGGACTTACTTCCGTCGCAATATCACGCATAACGGATACAGCTCATTCGGTCGAACAACCGGTGGCGTCGTAGTAGTCGATACCGCATGTAGGAAATATTCAGGAGGAAAAATACTGATTGGTCAACTTGTTTATGGCGTCACAAGCGCATTACCTCGTGCGGGAAGTTCAAACGCCCCACACTTAAAACAAAGCTACATATTGAATTAGGGAAGGGTTCGAATGACGCCGAAATTGGCGAGAAGGTTCCTCTAATTGAGGTATTTCAGAAGTTAAATTTATTTCAACGAAAAAAAAAAACGTTCCCATTTAGGTTCAAACACATGTGTTGCACGCCAGACGAATACGCAACACATGGGCCCTAAAGGGTTATTGATACCAAGCGTGTTAGAGGGTCACAAAGTGAACGCGTTGTGGTGCGTGTAAATTACTAAGATGCGTTTGAGATGTGTACTGATATTACAGCAATAATAGTTTTAAAATGGAGATAACTTAAACAACATTTCTTTAAAATTTGAGCAATGACATGCAGTGTTAAAGACACGTCACGTGTACTGTTCAGGCGAAGCTGAAGCTTCCCCCTAATTTTTCCTCTTTCACTAAGTATACGGCAGTACGCACGTGATGATCAAATGATTTAATTTTACAAATAAGATTCACATGCAATGCAGAAACAAGCTATGTCACGCAGCAATCGCAGTCAGATTGTAGGATATATTGGTTAGGAAGTTTTTATCCGTCTCTCAAGAGGGGCGGGCACTCGTCATCTGTATCAGTTTGAAGCTTACAGCAAAGCGGGGCGCCGTTTTGCAGTTCACGAAGGTTTTCCGCACCAAAGGACACTGCGGCATAGACTCTAAATAAGCAGCTAGCTACGTGACGACCTCGGTGAGAGGAACTCAAACTACTTTTAAAAGGTGACACTGAAGGTCAAGCACGGGCTATGCGAGTCATCTGTTAATAGCACAAGGAAGAAATTAGCTCAAATTGGAATGAGACACGCTCATGCATCACACCAATGGTGCTGAATAAAACTGCTTCTGGAGCCACTAAGGAGCGGTGAATAACTTCCGCATGAAGCAAAGGGAAGCTGGAGGCACTAGGAGAAACTGTGGACTTGTAGCACGGATGAATTTCCCGCGATATTTCCTACGCCATTCATCTTTAAGACATGACTTCACACAATCACGCCGAAGGCCTCACTAAAATAAAGCAAACATCAGTAATGAGTAAAGGTCATTTTTCATTGAACGCGAATAAAACCAGGCCGCTCATATGACTTTCTTAGAGACTTGGGCGCTGCGATAACTTGCATCATTTCTACTACGGTGGCGTCACCATTGCGACTGCTTTGAAAAGGACTTGAAATTAAAGTTCTAACAGACAAGCTGGTTGAAATTCACTTACGCACAACTGCAGCATAATATGGTAACTGCAATGTCGGGCAAGGTGGCATCTGTGGTATCCCTGTTACGCGAGGTGGTTCATTTGGGCCCTTCAAAAGCATTTGACCGCGATTTAACGTCCCGCATGACGTGGTTGCATTGTTATACATATTGTGAGTGCACTGCATGAACTTTCACCTCTTTTTTATCTGTATAGACCCATCATCATTATCGCTCGCCGATGCACGGGGCATCTCGTGCTGTGTGCAAGGCTGACCTAGAAGAACAGATGTTTTTTGAAGCGGTGTCTTACAACCTGAATGTCAGCAAAGCACTGCGTATACCACTTTCACGGTACTTTAGTCTTCAAAACACCTGCGACGTGCAATATTCCGAAGCAGGAAATGGCTGCACTGTCGAAATAAGGATGAAGTCGAACTGACTGGATCGATGAAGTACATTGTTTATCAAAAGTCTAGAGCCCAGGCCACGTGTTTCTCAACCCCATCATGTGGACTGAGATGTATTCCAAACGTTACAGATCTCCCGAAGCTAAGGTGATTTCTTTGTCGTCCTGCCCTCTCAAATGGGACTGTCGTCTATGAATGCGATATATAAGAGCCATTGCACTAGTCAGAAGCAGGTACTCTGGGCTCATTAGGCTTGGCAAAGACTACATTTCACTAAAAGTGTGCACAACACTTTCATGCGTAACGCGATAGGTAACGACACTTTGGTCTAGACGCGAGCACTGTTAATGGGCAGCGACAACATTTAGCGCTAGGCTTCTCGGATTAGCTTCCTGGCCTGCTCCAGAGTACAACAATATGACTAAATGAAGTAATACCTCACATTGATGTTCTACTGCGTCGATATCTCAGTGCGAAGTGTCTTTACGGCTAGGTTGGTGGACGGTAATTGCTTGCACTTTATTGCACAAGTCGGTAACACGGTAAACTGCCGTGGCGGCGTGCCAAGAAGGGGCCATAATTAGGCTGTGTATACTTGCAATGAACCATTTGCAGATATCTGCAAGTCACCTTCTCCCCAAGGCTTGTGTTTCAACAAAAAGATCTTGTTCCGAGACGCACGGCCGCATTCTTCGTGTAAGAAGTAGTAGAAGGTCTGCTAGGGGGGATGTCGGATGAATTTAGCGAATATGAATAATCAAATAACTGAGTGTGAGGACTAGTGCAATATGAAGGAGTTCAAGTCAGTTACCGTCGCTGCACGGTGAGCGCTGTTGTCGACACTCATTTGTGTTGGAAGCGGCATGCATGCATGAGCGCGACTGGACAGTATTAGCCTAAGCGTCTGTGGACATTTTAGGTTTCGCTGTGTCAAGCGCTAACGACAGCGAGCATTCTCAATATTACGTGCTCTCAACTCAGAACTTAGGAGGGTAGATGTGTAGGCCAGTTGGTGAAACATAAGGGGGAAAAAAAAAGCTCGATACTACACGAAGAACGTTTCAGCGCAGTAAGAGAGTCGATTGATGTTGACGGCGTGGTTGGGTTTAATTTCATTTCATTTTATTTCCTTAAAGGCCCCAGGAAGGGGTGCTACATAAGGGGTGGGAAGCATTATAAAAACATTGTTATTGTTCGAGAACTCTTGTGGTGTGCCACCAGATTCTTTTCTGGAGCTGCTTTCTTTTTATATCGGCTCCACTATTGTGTCTTTTGATGAAAAATTGTGTGTTCAGAAGAACAAAATATGTATATAGTTAGGGTCGTGCGGTGCTGTGTGAAATCTTTCTTGTACATTTAGATCGTCTGCTTGTGCTTAAGCTAACACAACACTTCATTGCAAATATATTTAGTTATGTACACATTTTTTTATTATTTTGAAACTTTCATCTGATGACGTACTAGCAGGAATAGCGGATGACATTTTGGGAGACTTTTCCAGCTGCTCAAGCTTTCCTAAATTTCCTGTGGAACTTCCACAAAAGGGTTCCATTCAGTTTTTATATTTAAAGCTGCTTGTTAATCCCAGTGATCATGTGTGTTGAACCGTACAGCCCACGCTGCATTCCAGTTTTCATCTTCAAATGGAGCGACTGCAAAAGGGAAGGTTACCCGAGATTTCTGTAAGCGCGGTTGCCGAATCGGTTGCCAAGAAGCTCCGCAAGAAGGAAAAAGAACCTGTTTCCCTACAGCCGACCAGCCAGAAAAAAAACCTTGCAGTTATTCCTTACATTCATAAGGTTTCACATAATCTTAAAAAGATTCTAGTCAAATATGGCATTGATATTGTTCTTTCTGCACTTTGCAAGTTTTTCAGATTGTGCAATTTGATGGGAAAAAGTGTTCGAAGATCAAGAACGTGTTGCAAGGAACACCTAAAGAAAACAAGCGTGTTGCATGCACGAAAGGGGTCATCTACAAGATTCCCCTCAGTTATGGGCGTGTTTATATATGAAACCGGTAGGTGCTTAAATGATCGTTTACGAGAGCATGCGCGCTCCTACGGGGAGGCGGGGGGGGGGGGGGGGGGGTCGACTATGCTGATTCACTGCCGCAGTTGTCGGGGCTGTTGCCCACAGCTCAGCCAGACTGAAATTATAGGAAGAAGTAACGGACAACTTCAAAAAGAGAGATTGTAGAGGCGGTTGCCATCCTGCCTTCGCAACCAGATGATTGTGTTAGCTCACCTGCTGTCTCTCTCCTCCAAAAAGAACTAGGTTTCCTTGTCGCGACCTTTTAGGTGCCATTTGCCTATTTTGTTTCCCTTTTCTTAGAACCCACTCCTTTTGGTAACGGTTTCTAGCGTTGATGTCTTGTCAATGCACGTCTTGTCACCTGCCTGATTTCAGCTTGCGTATATGTTGTTAGCTCCTGTTTGTTGCTCGATCAAAAATGCTTTCACTCTCTCATCGTTACTCTATCATTTTCCAAATAAATGCCCTCCATCGCGTCCGTATTCTGCTAAATATTTTACTCGCACGGCCTTGATCCTTAGTCACTGGTTGCGTCAGATATCATGATAAGGGTTAAAAATAGGCATTAGGTTATTTAGAAATACTCTCCAACCAAGGCACGAGTACAAGTGCCCTCGTCTGATTCTTTTGTAAGAATTTTCTTTCCTCCTACTTGCATTTGTTTGTTTTTGTGCAGTGGTTTTTCATGCATCCACTTTTTCCCGCGGTTGTCGGTCGTTTAAGTTTGGAACATTTTGTTTTGCTTTCTTTTTCATGCTCACCTCGTGCGGGGTTTTTATGCTTTTTCCTTCATCTGTTGTTGTCGGTTGTTTATATATATACTTTTATAGATCCTGTTTTTTTTTTTTGTCACCCTTTTATTAACTTCTACATGCTGATTGTTGTCTTTTAAGTTGCGCTAATGGTCTTGTTTGGTTCTATTTATTCATTTATTTTACAATACTATGGGCCTTTCTCAGGCTCTGACAGGAGTGGGAAAAAAAAAATACAAACAACAGGCATAGTGTTCCAGGGCAGCCGAGAAAGGATACACACTAAGAGTGCGGGTATTTAAATGTTACGCATTTGTTGAGACTCCTGAACAAAAACAAGGAAGACAGTGGAAACAACTCTACGAAAGCGACATTTCTTGAAAAAAAAAGATGTTTAATGTTTCATTCTACTTTACCTCTTTGTAGGGTCACATTTGCCATCCCTCTTTAAAAGTCCTTGTTTTTCATTAACCTTTTCTGTTACTAGTATATCGCCCTGTGTTGTCTCCTCCCTCCGTCCTTTGCCTGCTGCGGTTTTTATTTTCGTTACAACTCAGAGCACTGTGCTGGAATCGCCGATGAGAGTCTGCCTAAGTATGCTTTTACCTATTACAATCAACTGTAAACAGCATTTTCTCGACGGTCAATAACATGTTTACTTTTTGGCTTCTATAATTTGTCTGCTATGAGAATTTGTTTCACAGATAATCACCGAGTTTTACAGTTTGCACCACACAAGTAGCTGAAAAGCGCAGATTAAAAAGAAAGCTACATAAACGCTGAAGATTATCCACCGACTTCTCGAAAAATCAACACCGGGAACTACACGGCCTATAGTTATACTACATGCGTGCAACCACTCAGTAGACAAGCGTACATACTGTGAGTAGAGTGGTGTTTGCTACATGATGCGTGGATAGCTAGCCATAAGCTTTTTTTATAACCACCATCACCGTCGTCGTAGCCGTCGCCGTCGCCTGCATTCCTCCAACGTCCCCTTGAGGAACAAAGGCTCCTCCCAATTCAGGTTCTCCAATCATGATCCGCGCTAGCGGTGGCAGCCATACATTTTCTGGTCTCATCAATCTACCTAGCTCGCTGCCATTTGCCTATTTCGTTTCCCTTTTCTTAAAACCCACTCCTTCTGGTAACGGTTTCTAGCGTTGATGTCTTGTCAATGCACGGTTTCACCTGCCGGATTTAGGCTTGCATGTTGTTAGCTCCTGTTTGTTGCTCGATCAAAAATGCTTTCACTCTCTCATCGTTGCTCTATCATTTTCCAAATAAATTCCCTGCATCGCGTCCGTATTCTGCTAAATATTTTACTCGTACGGTCTTGATCCTTAGTCACTGGTTGCGTCAGATATCATGATAAGGGTTAAAAATAGGCATTAGGTTCTTTAGACATACTCTCCAACCAAGGCACGAGTACAAGTGCCTTCGTCTGATTCTTTTGTAAGAATTTTCTACGGCTGTCACAAAAAAAAAAAAAAAGAAGCTGTGAATAGCCATTCCATTTGAAAGGCGGGACGATGCGACTGGCAGCCCTATCAGCGCAGTTTTCAGTTCAGCTTTATAGAACCCATTTAGATGCGAAGAACTACGTGCACGCGCTAATGTACGTGCAATATGAGAGCATTTTTCCAAAAGTAGATTTCGTAGAAGACCCTAAACACGCCCTTAACCCATTTCAGTTTACACCCCTACCGCTAACGCAACACCGGAGCTCTTTTAAGGGTGGTGGGATTCGCGCAGCGAGCACGGACGTATACGGGTTTCCAATTACGCAATGCACAGGTTATGGTTTCCTCGGCGCGATGGCCACGCGAGCGGAGGGGCGTGCGTCAGGCATCGACGGAGGCGCGCACGATCTCATAATGACGAGTGCCGTCCTCGTGAAGGAAAGGGCGGGTGTCCTGCCTAATGACGCGGCCCAGAGTTTATGTTTCCGGGACACGCCACGAGAGGCCTGGCCCACGTGTAATGGGCGAACACAAGAGGACGACGAAAGAAAAAGATCTACGAATTGCTTCGAGGCGTACTTTACGAGAATGAAGGACCCGAGCCCATTAAGAGAGAATGAAAGTAGAAGAATGATGCTCGGAAAGAGGCTAATTCGCAGCAACGAGGACAGGGCGTGCAGCTCTTAGTCGAAAGTTAAAGATGGAGCACACAAACAAAATTGCACCAGCTAGCCACGAAACATGTTACTCTGCTAAGGAAGGCCTTCACAAATTGGATCAAAGAAATATATTGGTGCGGGGTAGTAGCAAAAGCTTCTTCCCAGACAGCACAAACAATCGGCCCGATGTCGGGGTATGTTAGCAATGTACTGGTCCTATGCATGAGCGACATTGTGAACACTGTACCGATATTGGACCCATGATTTCTGCTGCTTGGTTTGGGCGTAGTAGAAAAGGATCTTTCGCAAATCAGAGCCGCAATGCCACACGTAGTCATCGCAGTATAACGGGAGCCCAGTGTGATGTGATACTAAGAGAACACAATTAATGCTAAAATGGTCATATTGTTACGCGATGGTGACGACGAAGTGTGCTTCTCTTGCCTCGGGGAAGGGACAGGTTGATGACGACGAAGTGGGGCTGGTTGCTGCTCGCTACTATGTCAGTGCATGCTGTGCTGTAAATATACTTTCAATGCATCAAGTTTCAACGTAACATCTTTATGGAGGTGTTGGGTGTCATATTTGTGTCATATCATATTTGTATCATATAGCAGATTTGTTTATTTATTTGAGCACGCGCTTACGCGCACATGCACAGATATTAATTAGCACTCATCCTAATACGTTTGTATGCAGAAATCCGTGAATATGAACGTATATATACAGGTATATGCCAAAAGGCAACGATGAAGTAGAACCTGGCGGAGAATCCGTGTAGCGTATAGTACGCTATACTGGCCGCAAAAGTCTCACGCACCACAGTTACAGAATGCGCAAGGCGCAGCGCATGTGTCTAGGCGGGATTGAATCGTCCTACAATGGCTACTAACTGCGTAGGATAGAGACATCGTTTCGGGCACTTCCCCACTTAATTATGTTTAAAAATAATAGAAATAATCTTTATTCAGTATAGTTAAAACAGCATACAAATACGGAAGTGCCGAAGCCACAAGTGGGCTGTGCGCAGAAAGCCGGCAGCTGCGGCAATCTTCGCGCTCCATCAGAGGCAAAAAAAAAAAAAAAAAGAACAAGCAAAAAAAAGGAACCAATTTGGCACAACACACTATCAAAAATGCACAGATAACATCACTACATATTAAAGGTTCTCTAAGGCTTGAACAGCAACTCTCAGTGTTTTGCGGGTGGCCAAAGAAAATACATCGTCCAGTAGTTAATTAAAGATAGATGGAACATAATAGCGTCTTGTTGCTTTACCGTAGTCAGTGCACACTCTCGGTTAAAGATAACGAGGAACATGTCTCAATGGTTTCGTATTTATGCGCCCTTACTTTCGATTACTGTCTGCCGCAACACCTTGTAGACCCAGGAGCGTTTTCACAGTCACGTGTCTGCCGACTCTCGGAGTTAAGCAGAAGACGGAGCGAAGAAAGGTGCAAAGACCGTCTGGCTGCGTCGCGATTCCATGCCTATCAAAGATAAGCGCAAATTCAGTAGCCCACATGTTGTTATAGCCACCGCGTGTTTACAGCCGACTTTTCTAAACACCGGAAAATGTGTACACTGCGCGGTTACCACGGTCACCTTTGTATGGGTTTGCATGAATGGATGACATGAACAATGCGTTGCGTCCATGCATTCGATCTCTTACCCCTGGAGCCCCTGGACTGCTGCTTTGAGGAATTAGGAGGACCCCAAGAGCCTGCTTCCTCGTTCCTGAAGCTAGAGTAAATAATATTGCTCTCTCTTGTCACAGGTTAGCTGTGTGAATAATGTTTTATTTGTGTTGTTAGACCAGAGGTGAGCATCTGGCAAGCAATCGTACTTCTTACCAGAAAACAAGCGGCCGGCCTTGAACTATGGAGGAGGAAGTGCAACATGTTGAAAGGGCGCCAGTGCCAGCGTGGCTAGCAGAGATTGCGCCGTTGACTCTCACGGAATAATATAGCGATCTCATACGCATACGTGCACTTAAGGCCAGCTGCTTAGCACAACTGGAACAACACGAGACGCGACATGCACAAAGAATGGATTTTGTCTTTATCAGTTACTTCTTCTTTGCTGCCATAGCTATGCAAAATATTTTGATTACTTTTTTTCTTCATTTCTTTCTTTTATCGAAAAACGACCCGTATGGGTTGTTTGTAATGTCAGAATGTCAGTGTTGAAGCATTGCAATGCCAACGTAACCTAGGTGACGTTGGCATTGCAATGTTTGGAAATGTACGGAACTTTTTAACCGAAAGAAAATGGTGTACAAATTGTGTATGAGGAAAGGCCCGTAAAGGTGATCGGATCTAGCGTCACCAGCGAAAAAATAAAAAAGGAAACTGTGAAACGAGCATCAAAGTAAAAGTAGCCTGTATGTCTATATTGCCATAGAGAAGAGGTTTCTATTGACTTCCTAGACTCCTGAGCAGGAGCGGAATTCCAAGCTACTCTTCGAAAGGAATGTTTCCCTGCTAGAATGCATTGCTTGCCCTTTTTGTTTTTTTCTTGTGGCAATGTGGAGTTCCCCAGCAATTTTTTTTTGTTCGAGGAAATGCGCCTCTCTTCTTCTTACTTCTTGTCCAATTTCAATTAGCCGCTATTTTCTACAAGGCATCACAGTCGCTAGAAGTGGGGGGGGGGGGGGGGAGTGGGAGGGGGAGGGTCTGAGCTTGTTGCAGTCGTTTTGCTACGGGAGCTTTGCGCACTTGTCTCCGAATCCATTTAATTCCATTCAGTGTGGTTCTTTCTTTTCTCCACTTTCTGCTCCGTACATAACAATAAAAAAAGGCGCACATTCCACATTTTTCAGTCATATTGCCATCGCCCTGATATGCCGCATCAATTATGTTGTGCTACTGGAAACAAATGAAAATATCTGGTATTTTTATACCTCACAGAAGAATAGGACAATATGCACCCAACCCAACTGTGAACACAGCCGGTGTCTCAGAATTCGTTTGAGGAAATTCGACTACTTTCTAAAAGACATCAAACAGAAAATTAAATTTTTATACCGTCTGCGAAGAGATTTCAATATGCGTGCTTCGGCCGGGACATTGATATCAAAAAGACCTAGTGGCAAAGTTTGACAGCGTTCGGGATTGTGCGACCCTATTTTCTGCCAGAATTGTGCTGGGACGCTTGCCATTTCTAAAAGCAGAGCTATAGTCTTCAGTAACCAGTAAAGATAAAAATGTTCTTTCTGCAGTCTTACATTTCGAAGATCAGCAACCAGCATTCATAACTTCCCGGAATTCAGTTAGAAGGCGTCTTAATATGCGAAATGAGTTCTGGTAGGCTAATTCAAGCAATATGCCTCCATTGAAAAGCGGCCGCGGCGGTCGGAATTCGATCCCGCATCCTTGGGCATAGCAGTCGTGAGCCCTAGCCACTGCACCACGACTGTGAGATTGTTTAAGGAAGGCATTTTCGTGTAGGAATATTTATTTTGCTGCCCTCATAAACGGAATACAATTCTTTGCTGCAATGTCTGCTTGTGACACATAGATGCAGTAAAGGAGGATGAGGAAAGTCAGGGAAGTTAACCGGAAGAAGGAAGCAGTTTGCTACCTTGCCTTGGGAGAGGGGGTTGAGTGGCTATAAACGGGATAGGTAAAACAGAGCTACCGAAACATGAAGTCAGTAAATCAGTGAAGTCAGTAAGATCACTACACAGCCACATCACGTCACAGTCACATCACAGCAAAATCACAGCCTATCGATTAGGACCGTCTTTTTCATGAAGCGGACCAGTGCCTAGGAGGCCTCAACCGCAGAAGGTTGTCTGCGCTGAAGTAAATGTACTGAGTGAAAGCATAGAGGCCATATTTGTGTTGTGCTCGTATGCGAGACACATCAGTATTGCGGAATGCGCTGTCTTCATCATCATCATTGTCGTCGTCATTTATTAGCCCTTAAAGGTCCTCCCGTTCAGGACGTTACATAAGGGGGGGGGGGGGGGGGTGCAGGGTTGTTCAGCAGTCATACATAAACATAAATATAAAAGTAATATAGAAATATAGAAAATAACAAGATAAAAACAGAAAATAGAAACAGAAGGTGAAACAAGGTGAAAAAAGACAATGAATTCATCGTCTAAATTAGTTCTAAATGAATTCATTGAAGTGGTCAAATCTGCTTCTAAACCATTCGATTCGTGTTGCCTATTGCAAACATAGAACTGAATCGCGTCCTACATTTACATTAACTAGGGTGTATCTAGGGTAAAACGTGATAGCGTCCACAGTGCTGTGCTGAATTTCCTTTGTATACGCAATCATCAAACACAAACTGAGTGCGCAATTAGAGCTTCTGACAACATTGACTCTGCCTTTGGCTTCGTCAGCGTGGTAATCATCATGGAGCTGGTTGCCGCGATCAACCACATGCGCTTCAATCAGCATGTGCTGACTTGATTTTTCCGGGCCAGCGGCAAACTCAAAACATGCAACGTCACTGTCACAGTGGTATGTGCGCACTTGACAGCAGGTATGGGAATGATAAGTCTAAAGGGGTACTTTTGTGAATTGGACCCACAACGACCCTCTTGGGTTCTACTCGCATATTGGCCAGGCACGAGAGTTATGACCTCAGCAACTACGTCACAACTAAGATATGATCATTTCATCATCATCAGCAGCAGCATCAGCCTGACTATACCCCCTCCAGGGCGAAGACCTGTCTCATATACCTCCAATTTCGCCGGTCCTGTGCTAGCTGCATCTATTTGACCCATGCGAAGTTCTTAACCACATCCGCCCGCCTAATTTTCTGTCGCTCCCTGCTACGCTTTCCTTCCCTTGGAATCCAGTTCGTTACCCTAAACGACCATCAGTTATCCTCTTTTCACACTACATGTCCTGCCCATGTCCATTTCGTCTTAAATTCCGCTAGAATGTCGGTAACTTGAGTTATTTCTCTGACCCACTCTGCACGTTTCCTATCTCTTAATGTTACCTGTACCATTTTACGTTCCATAGCCCTCTGCGCGAGCCTTTAATGGTCAGCAAATGAAGCTGCGAGCGCAGATCTGTGTCGAGTCACCAAGTTCCCTCTCAACGCTTGATTCATATCCGAGCACGTAGTTTGGTTTGCTGACTGTTCACCACACATCCCACAGCCATTACTTTCGCTACTAGGAAAGATGCGCCGGCATCGTTAAGTGCTCAGCGATGAAGGCTTAATGCTGTGGGGCGCGCGGTTAATGTGAGCCTTGTGAGGAAATGAAAGGTGTAGTCAGTGGTGTGAGAGGTGCTCTTTGACCGCCAAGTTTCACTTAGGAGATGCGTAGCACGAGAATTGCGCCCTATACTTCTGGTGGAGTTCTTTTCTCGTCGTGTGTAACAGTGCCGTTCGAATATATCGAGGTTGCCCTGCAATTCCGTATATGGAATTGCCGTCCTAAATCGAATTATTGTGCAGAAGTTACCCTAAGTACTTCCATATTTGTTTGGATTTTTAAACAGTTCTTTGTAATATAATGGGGGCTACGAAAGACCACAACACAACTACGAGAGGATATAAACAGCGTCGTCTCTTTTTAAAATTTTTCTCTTCCGAGGAAACAGAAGCCGTACGTTTCCGCGGTTTTCTACATGAACATAGCTATATGATTATTTACCTCATGATACCTTTCTCGACCTAAATTTAATACTAAGGCCTTTATGTCTATGCAAACAAGAATACGTATGCACGCGGCATCCACCTCTTTCATTAACGCATGGCAGACGCTTGTCCTTGTAAGACTGCAGGATCAGCTTCTCCGCATTACAACCCTCCTGCGGTACAGTGAGCGTTGTCAATAATTTTAATCCCTGCCCAGTTCGGTGTAAATACGAACCGATAAAAATAGGTCATGTCGAATTCCTTGATAATCTTCCAACCAGGACCAGGCGGTTTATTCATTTATTGATGGAATAATTGAATGAGTGACAAGAAATGTTTACTCGGAAATTGAGTAAGGCTGGCGGTCTCCTTAGTCCAGAAACCCAGAAACCCGTATGCTTCGGCTGCCGCCGTGGAGCTGCACACCAGCCGCAGCCTACCTCACAGTCCTCCGTAGTTTGGTTTCACTATCTTTTCCAGTTCTGGATTTTCCCGGTACTCGCATACCCTGCGGTAAAGGTAAGTCATTCTGCCACCGAATGTGTAGGCCTATATGTCCTATGTGCAGATATAGACCATGCAGTCTTCCTTGTGTATTCGATTTTAGTCATCGGTGTAATTTCTTATTCCCTGGTGAGAAACGGTTCCGAAGGAGCGTATCTTTTTTTACTCGTTCTCGGTACAAGGTATCGCCAAAAGACTTCACTCGATTTAAGACTTGTCTCAACCAGTCAGGCACGTATGTCATCGCCTTTTTGATGACGAGCTTCACTTTGGTTTTGGTGCCTCGCTCTAACCTTTAATCCGGCTGCTCGATGCGTGCGTAATCACAGCTGCTGGAAGAGCGCCAAAATTTGCAGAAGTGCCGGCTCGTGCTCCATCCAGCGCCAAGGTTGATCACTTACCTCACTTCGCAGTAGGATTTCATACTGTAGGTGCCACCTGCGAAATCTTCTTCATGATTGTAACTTGTAACACTACCTGAATCCATCCGGCATGTCGCAAGGCTGCGTCATTCTTGCACAAGCCACATGGCCGTCTCTACGGGCAATCTCTCGGCACGCGCTGTCGAGGTTCTTCCGGTCGTTTGTTCGCCCCATTGTTAAAAAGCGGCCGGTTGCTGACTCTACGGCTTTGTTGCGTGGAAAAAACCTTGCCTTGGATACCTTCCCAACCTAGATCCAGTTGGTTACTTTGGATGAAACAGCGTCGGAAAGAATGAAGGGACTCGATTTTTATCAAAACCTATCATCTCTGCCTATTTCTCCAGAGAAATGCCGGCGCAATGTTTCTTTATTGGCTTCTCGGCTTCTATCGCTCCCGCAATTGCACAACCTAGCCGTTCACAAAATGCGGATCCTTGGACGGTTTGCCTTCTTGACTTGCAGACTCTTTTGAAATCTGCCGGCAAGAAGCGACAAGAATACGAAAAAAAAACTTTTCTCCCTCGTCGTTGAGAGCTGAACAAGCGGATCGAGCGCAAATCCATGTTGAAGCAAGCGCCTCTTGTTTCAAAATGCAAATTCGATGAGCCGAAATGTTCACTGCAACGCTAAGTGTCATTTTATTATTTTATTTACAGCTTGAATATCCTCGTGCTTTACTTATTTAGTTCGTCTGTGTTTTTTATTTTAGCATATTCGCTGCACAATTTCTTATTGAGGAGATTGTTATTTTTTTCGCAAGGTGTAAATAATAAAAAAAAGATTCGCAATATAAAAAGCAAATCTTTCTATTATTCTGCTCATTAGTAGTTTGCGAGCTACACACGTTCACTGCCGTTTCGATTGTCGAGTCTTGCGAACTGAGGCTTCCTCTCCTCTACCCTTGTTCAGTGCTCTTTCATACTTTGTAAGCCATGTTCTTCCTCTCATTCTCTCTGCGTCCTAACGCAGTATGACAACGTGAAGTCTTTTTATTTTTTGTCTTTGAATTATTTC
Organism: Amblyomma maculatum; assembly: GCF_055883805.1. Taxonomy (NCBI): domain Eukaryota; kingdom Metazoa; phylum Arthropoda; class Arachnida; order Ixodida; family Ixodidae; genus Amblyomma; species Amblyomma maculatum. Next base: position 196,467,522 of record NC_139347.1, on the reverse strand, counting down.
TCCTTTATTTATTAATAAACCGCGTAAAAGAAAGGCTGTTCGTATGCTGGCTGCTGGACACAGTTTGTGGTAACGTCACGCGCTATAACAACTGTCGTATAAAGTGGACGTTAGGCTCAATTAGTATTATCATCAGTGTCGCGAACCGGGCTATACCAAAGTTGTGCGTCTGCTGTCCCCATTAAACGTTTTAAAGTAATCAGCTGATGCCGTAGACCACTTGAACAACGTCAAGCCTTCAATTGAAAACCTTCACTTTGATAAAGAAGAGTACAAATCACGCGATTCCTATAAACATGCGCACATTATTAAGTTGACTTTTGCACGAACAAAAATACGAGCGGTACTCCAGAGAAACGCTGAAGGCGACTTGAGTGCTTTGATAGCAAGTGTGCCTGGTTGAAGCCGAACAGGCCGCACCAACCACCCGAAAAGAAACTCTGCTAGGAGCAGGTAATATAAAAAAGACGCACTCCTGCAGCGGATATTCAAGGCTCGGGGTACTTCGTCCCGAACGTACAGAGCACATTCGTAAGAGATTTGTTGGAACTACTCTAAGTTTTCAGTGGGTGCTCACAGCTACCTCCAGATATGCGCCTGACCCAATTATCTCAACCAAATACATGACGAAATATCTGCAGGCATTTGCAACAAGGCGAGGATTTGTATCAAAGCAGGGCATTTGCAGCACTACCGCAACTTTAGTCGAGCAGAGATATCTTAGCAGTCGTCTGCCTTCGCCTTGTGGCTTATTCCAGGAGACCACACAACAGCTCTAATTTCACATAGCCTTTCCACGAATGGTGTGAGCTTATTTCGAACCTTTTAATGAGATACTTGTGGCCCTCTGCCTGAATGCGCACTGCCAGCACAAAGTGGAGCGAACATGTGCGTTTGGTATTTAGTTATTCTTCGTTACCTGTCTCACAGTAGTTACTTACCATGCAAAAGGACTGCAAAAATGCCGAAAAGCTTAAAGCTCAGCGCTGTTGCGCCATGCCGAAAACCTCGCATTTCTCAGGGGATTGTGGAGCGAGGTGAGGCAGAGTTGTGTGATTTTCAATGCTGGCTTCAATCACCGACAAACACATTACAGACTGCCTAGTATTACGGCTCGTGGCTCAAGTTTTACCATGGACTGAGAATAACGGGGTTTGGAAAGGAGGCAAAAATGAGCAAAAAAGGAAGGGGAGCTTCATTAAAGGCGGCTTACGGAACCAGTGCTAGCGTGTTTTTTTTTTTTTTTTCTCGAATATTCCCTTGCATTGCGCCGGCAACAAAAACGAAAAACACAGCCAAATCCCCAAGACCATAAATATTCTCCTGTAAGTATCTCGTATGCCTCGGCTCCTTGGAGCGCCCCTTCAAAAGTATGCGCTTTGCCGCCAGCACGCGCGCATTCAGGTCTTCGGTATTCCCGAGGCCTGTTAATTTCTCTTTTGGCGATCACTATATCCTGAATCGTCTCTTGAAAAGCACATTCTTGAGATGCCTTCTACATTTAAGAAGGGCTAGAATTACCCTTTATTTTGTTGCATTTACGTTCACCAACCACACATGTCTCAGCGCAGCATAATTTAAAGGGCGGACATGTTATTTCCCAAATTCAAACGCAAAGTAGAAACAGCAGCAAAAGAAGCTCAAACAGAAAAGAGTCAAGCATTAGCTTCTTACGTGTGCAACATGCTAAAGAAAATGCGTCCTGAACACGGAACTCTGCTAGCAAAGGACGCTTCCAGAAAAATTCCACACCAGTACCTGGCGAAATACATAGCACTCATGAGAACATGACGCATCGTTCATTTATTTCTGTTTTGTGTGAACGGCCAAGCGTTGCGTGCAGAGAGGTTGCGTGTGCAACACTTTGCGCAGACTGCCATGGGGTCCAGAAGGTAAGGCAACGGGGGGCTTCTTAAATTATGACTCAAACAGAAAAATAAATGAGACAAAAGAAAACAAAAAAAAAACTATAATAATAATAAAAAAAAACTTCATGCTCGCTGTGTTCTTTCAGCTCGCGAAGCTTGTTGCGTGACGGACGCTTGCTTGCGATGGGTTACGACTAGTAGTATATATTAGAATGACCGCTCAATAAATTATTGTACAATTGCTGCTTTCCTTGGCTTGTAAGGTGAATAGTGCTTCGTTTACTGCGTCTCTTGCCCCTAATTTCTTCTTTCGTTTTTTTTTTTTTTTTTTTTTTTTTTTTTTCAGTGGGAAATAATGTTTACGGTTATCACGACTACATAATTTCGAGGCTGCTATTGATCCTGCAAGCTTGGAAACGAGAAAAGAATTAGACGGCACCCGAAGTGAATTACCTCATGCAAATGAAGAGGCAATGTGCGATCAGAAAGAAGGGAAGAAAAACATAGAAAGATAGATAGGAAAACGATTATTAGACTGTACTGCGCTTGAAAGTTCGAAAAGAGGTTTTTTACAGTCAAGAATAGTGCGCGCAGCGAAACATAGTCGAATAAAAACTGAGAAAAATGAAAATAAAATCTTGTTTAAGCTGCATAATGATTTTTGTCCTGTTACGGTTACAGCAGGCAACCCAGCGAACTTCGATTTACTGCACTTTAGCTTCGCTATGCCTGAAAAACGAGCCATGAAAAGGGGAAATAGATGGCGGGGAAAAAAAATCAAGGTCACCTGCGAAAGCAATGCATGCGCGAAAAAAATGAAAATAAGAATAAAGGAAAGGAGGAAATTCCTTTCTCGGGAGCCAGTCGCGGGAGCTCGCGCATACGCTGAGCGAGAAAGCTGCCGTGTTGGCCATTATTTGCACTGCTGCCGTGCGCCTGGGGAGCTCTGCAGTGTTTCCACTTATTTCCAGGCCCTACAGAGGCGGCGCGATTTCTCGGAAAGCAGACAGAAGCGACGTGTAGCTTATTCCGTCTTGCATGGGTGGCAGAATGGGCCTTTCACCCACGGCCTTTCACTCTGGGCGCGAGCACTGAGGCCTATGCTGTAAAATTAGGAAGGGAAAACGAATTCCCCTTCCTCCTCTCTCGCGCGCCCGCTACGAATGGGGGAAATCCGGCCCTCGAGACGGCGGTTCCGAGGTGGTTTCATTACAGCGAGGCCGCAGTAATGGGAAGAAAAATGAAAACAGCCCCTGCGACAAGGCGATGCAGTGTTCTCTTTCCTCTTTCGCGAGTACGCAGAAACCCATCGTTGCACCTTCATTGTCACCCCTCTCCTTTTTCTCTCTCTCTCTCTCTGGCTTCTCTCGTTATTACTTGCCATTCGCAACTGGGTTGTTAATGAGCTTGCCCCGCACTTACGTTTTCCCCTTGAACTTCACAGAGTTGTGCTATTTATTTTTCTGGACTCATCAGGAAGATAATTTTTCTCAATTCTATTTCAGCATGGCGTTTTTGGAAGAGCAAGATGCTTCGTTATTAGGGGCATTTGCGTAATAATAAATGTACTTCATTTACAATTACTGCGAAGCAACGAAGAACTGCAGAAAAAGCAAGAGAGAGGTAGCAACTGAACTGCTGTAGGACGTTGGTGGCAGCTGTGTTGATGTCCATTTAATCATGCATTGTTTCAAGCATTTTTATGCTATATACTCTTGGAACGCCAATTCCAGCGGTGCAGTTAGCTTTTGTCTCAGCTTACCGAATTGATAAGCAAAATTGTTAAGAAGCAATGTTTAGGTTTGTTTTGGGTGTTTCGGCACAAAACCGCCAACGCACAAATTCTTGTTGCGTACATAGTATACGAATCAAAAGAGGGCACTGCAGAGCCTGTTCTTTTCTTTTCTTCTCTTCTTTTTTTTTTTTTTTTTTTTGCTGTAGAACATGCCTTGTTTTTATTGCACTGAGCAGCTCGCCAATGGATATTAGTCAGGTTTATCACGCACTTCTTCCTATAGGACTATGCAATGGCAGTTCACATTATTTCGGGTCCGTAACATGCTTCTAAATGCCAACACAAGGGAGCGTTTGCAGTTTGTCCGCACTTGTATGCGTCCGTAATTGCCGAGATCGAATGCTTTGAGAAGACGGATGCCTTAGAGGCACCGAGGTATCTTGACGGATCGTTAAAGTGCGCTCGCCGACAGCCGGAATGAGTATGCAGAGGGTCACTAAACCAACAGCTTCTGCAAAATATTCAGTTCGCATCTGTGCTCATCGTAGACAAGCACTACACAATGTGATATTTTGTCTTAGTACTTATCTAATTTTTCCTGAAATTATATTCACTCAGTGGTCTCATTTCGGTGCCGTAAAGTCAGACCGAAAAGAAGAGTCATGTGCTTTAAATGCACGCTGCATTCTGTGTAATAAATGCTCCTTTTGGGAGTAATGTACTTAATAGGGGCGCAACCTACGCTCCCTCGGGATAGGAATACTGCTGGTATACTAATGACACGTTTTACACGATAGCGTATCCAGATAATTCGATCGAAAAGGCGTCGCGGTCCCCATAACACCCAGAGTGTAGAAGGGTGTCTCGAGAAAAACAAACAAACAAGATTCAATAAAATAAATTTGCCCTCATTGGGGTTCTAGGCAGCCTGCAGGACAGACAGGTGGGCAGAGAATATGTCAACAGATTATTTTTATTTATTTTTGTCGAGCAACGTGCATTAGGTGCGAAGCGTGTCGGGAGGGGGGGGGGGGGGGGGGTAGGGGCATATCGTGAAGGCCTCGTGGGGCATATTACTTTTAACGAGCGTTTGAGATGTGCACTGATGTTACAGTAACAATAATTATTAAAAATGTAAGTAAGGTCAAGACCATTTAAACCGAGCAATGAAAAGGCGGTGTTAAAGGCACGACTCTTATGGGAAGCTGAAGCGTCCTTCTGATTTTCGTAAACTGCCTCCGAAGGATGACCACTATTCAGTGAAATGTTGGAACTGGCTCTTGACGTGTACGATAGCGGTCTGACACAGCGAGAATTCTATTTCGTCCTCATCGGCCTCATTGTATGGTGGAGGTGAAACGTCAGAATTCCTGCCCGTGCATATGCCGGTGGGCCTTCCCTTACCCCACGAAATATATTCTACTAATCCTAGGAGTTAATTATGTCGCACCCTTTGTTCTGAAGTGTAGTGATTTCAATAAATATTTTTTTGAAGAAAGCAAATAAAAAACAATAAAAAAAATGCATGTTCTGCTTCTTTCCTTTCCTCCAGCAAAGCATTAACAGTGAGCATGGCAGTCGAATTAGACAGTGCCCTTCCGTGTAGACCTAAGCCAAACATCGTGTCCCGCAGATGGGGCAGGATGTCCGGTTTAGGTCTGCACGAAATGTTACATCGGCCACTTTTCGTAGCCTCTGGGCTGCTTCGAAACCCACACATATCCGACAGACAAGAGACCGACCCCGATTTTCATTTCAGTTCATTAATTAGTATATTGTCAAGGCAGTTGACATTGCAGAGAAGAGTGTGTAAATACAAAAGAAAACATAAACAAGAAACTCAACTGAAGAATATGATACAAAATACTGCAATCGTAATCATACAATGTTAGCTAGGGCAATTTTAAAACGGTGGTAATCTTCAATGACAGCTACGAGTTCGAATATTTTACTTAGTTCTCCTGCCGTAACGAACAATCCTGCCCAATTTTTCTTTCATTTTTCCAAGCATGCTTTGACAGCAACAAGGACGCAAACAGCGCTGTGTTTGTGTCCTTCTGATCTTCGTCCTCGTTCCTCGCGCTGTTATAGCCAGCACTTCGACGTTTGTTAGCAAAAAGTAGCTCGATGAGTCCGTACCGACGTGTGCTCACCGTTTCATCCTCAGCTGCAGATCAGTCCTTCTACTCCTATAGTTCTTGTGGCGCTGCACCGTCGACTCTTTGGGGCAGAGTGTAAATGTCCCCTGTTGCTATTTCACCTGCTGCTACCCAGAGGCCCGACGCCGCGGATGCTGGTTTGGTGTGCACTTACGTGGACGAAGATTTATGTTACAGCATCCTCTGGAAAAAATGTTTTGTTCTGAAGCCCGCTTTTTGTAGGCTTACTCTTTCTACTGTTGGATTTGTCAACGTTGTGGTAACTTTTGAGGCTGAGCAAGGAAAGAAAGCCTTAAATTATATGTTTTATGGCATTTTTGCACGAAAAATGTGCAGGATAAAAAATTAAGAGGACACTTGAGACCCGCCTTAAGGGTATAACGCAAGAGCGGCCTGCGACCCTCTTGGGTGCTTCCGCATTGAGAAGTCGACGTGCAGGGGCAGTTTATGCTGCGAAATATCTATCAAACGCGCCATCTGCTTTGGCGATGACATGTTTGTCTCAATAGAGTTCCGGTGGCCGCCGCTGGACGGCGCTACAGGACAGTTCCGGCCTGTTTTCGCAATTGTCAATTCAATTCTCAGTAGGCACCTCTTGTCGAAACATATGCGACCAAAGTCTCTGTCGTAGGTATTCTGACCATTGATAATAAAATATAGCCTAATTCTTCTAGCATCAACCCTTTTACGACACACACACACGCACGCACAATATATATTGTGTGCCTTCCAAGGATCGTTTTCTTTCACGTATACATACCATCATCATCTTCATCTTCCCGCGGCGCCACTGGTGGCACGCGTCTCGGTTGTCCATCGGAATAAACGCCAGACACGGCATCCATTGCCTTGCCGTCTCGACCTTGCCGTCTTGACCTGGCCTTCTTCCACAAGTGGTGGAGGTGAGACTTGATCCCCTTGCTGTTCTGTGCCCTCCCTCTCGCTGGAGCTACGTCCCGGTCGCTGTTTACCGCCTGCCACCATCCTTATGTCTACCGAGAGTACCCACGATTCGGCAAGACCCTCTACCTCGGCTGCACCACCCCCTCCGACTGTGCCCACACGACAACGCGACCCGCCGCTGTTCGCTTGTCGTCGCGATGAAGACGTCGATGACTGGCTGGACACCTTTGAACGCTGCAGTAACTACAACCGGTGGGACGATGCTCTAAAATTTCAAATGTTTCTACCTCATTGAGGTCGCCAGAACTTGGTTTATTAACCGCGAATCACACACCACTAACTGGACCACGTTCAAGCAGCAGTTCCGCCAATATTTCGCGGACCCAGCAGTTCGGACTGAGGTCGCGGAGAACAAGCTCGCCTTCCGCCTCCAAGGTCCCGATGAGTCGTACTCGTCTTACATAGAGGCCATACTTGCAGTTTGCCGGCGTATTAGTCCCACCATGCCGGAACCTGAACGCGTACACCACATCTTGAAAAGGAATTAATTCTGTCACTTATAACACCCTAATTGCCCAGAATCCTTCTACTGCTGACGCCATTATTGCGACCTGCCAACGCATCGAACAGCTGCAGTCCTCCCGATTGCAGCCCGGCATTGCTATTGGCCCGACCTCTGCTGACCTAGATCTGCGGGCACTGATTCGAGCAATCATCCGGGAGGAGCTCCAAGCCTTGAAGCCTGTCTGTCGACACGGGTTCGATAATTCTTCCGTACCTTCTAATGACGCCGATCTCCGCAACATCATTAAAGATGAGCTGGCAACAATTACCCGACCTATGGCGTCCGACCCTCCTGCACCCCGCCCAGCACCGACTTACGCGCTCATCGCAGCATCACCCTATTACGCACCTTGGCGCCCCTCCCGACCAGTCTGCTACTACTGTGGCATTAGAGGACACATATCCCGCTTCTGTCGCCGCCGCCTTCAGAACGAGCGCCGTGGTTACGACGCCTTCGAAACTGATCTGCCTTCAACTTCATATTATCATCGCCGGTCTATTCCCAGCCCGCCTCGTCGGTTCTCTCCGCCTGCAGTGTCCTCGTCTGAGCCTAGTGAAGCCTATGTATCTCGACGCCGCTCCCCATCCCCATACCGCCGCTCAGTTTCTCCTCTCCGTCCCGCAACAACTCTTCCTATCCGCCATCCGGAAAACTAAATGATGCAGTTGCCGGAGGTCAAACTGCACTCTGCGAACTTACTAACAGTCCTCCTGATCGTCCGTACAATATGATTTCTGTTTTCGCTGAAGGATTATTGGTCAAAGCTTCGATTGATACAGGGGCTGCAATTTCTGTTTTCACGCTGATTTGTGATACCGCTTACGAAAAGTGACGACACCATATGATGGACCTCAACTACGTGGAGCCAATGACGTTCCCCTGAGCCCTTCAGCAAAGTGCACTGTGCGAGTTGTTATCGACGGCGTCCGCCACCATGTGCAGTTTGCTGTACTTTCACCTTGTGCGCATCTGATGATTTTTGGATGGGATTTTTTTGTCAACTGCAACAGCGTTAATTTCCTGTGGCGACCGTGTCATCCATATGACAGACAGTGATTTTGCATCTGACTTTTCTGAACGACGTTATCCCCTCATTGCTGCAGCTGACACTGTTTTGCCTCCTCTGTGCGAAGAACTACTTACCGTTGTTTCTGACCATATCACTGACGGAAACGTGCTCATCACTCCATCTCATCGTCATCTGGCACGCGGCATCGCCTTCCCGTCAAGTCTTGTCCGGTTCCGCAACGGCTCAGCGACAGTAGCGGCCACTAACACCTCACGTGAATCCCTCGTGCTCCCAAAAGGAACTTCTCTGCCTTGCATGGTGGATGTTCAACCTTTGTCCTCGATGGTGCTCACCGCCCCTCTGCCTCAGCAGCGAGTTTTGACAAACGTCTCTCTTCCTGTTCTCTCAAAGACTATTAATCCGAACCTCACGCCTAACCAACGCCAAGAACTGCTGACATTGTTTCGACATCACCAAGCCATTTTTGATGTCACTTCCCCACCACTGGGACGGACTAGTGTTGCACAGCACCGCATCTTCACTGAAGGTAACTCTATCGTTCGCCGACGGCCTTAACGGGTTTCTCTCTCTGAAAGAAAAGTTATTGAAGAAAATGTAAATGACATGCTACGTCGCAATATTATTCGTCCCTCCACAAGCCCATAGTCCTCTCCAGTAGTATTAGTTAAAAAAAGGACGGGTCGGTTCGCTTTTGTGTAGATTACCGTGCACTCAACAAAATTACCCGCAAGGATGTATTCCCGATGCCGCGAATCGATGACGCCCTTGACTCTCTCCAAGGCGCTCAATATTTCTCGACCTTGGACCTCCGTTCTGGTTATTGGCAAATGCCTATGCACAAAGATGACAAAGAAAAAACCGCTTTTGCAACTCCCGATGGACTTTACGAATTTAATGTTATGCCCTTCGGCCTTTGTAACGCACCAGCGACCTTTGACAGAATGATTGATACAGTACTTCGTAGACTAAAATGGAGAACCTGTTTATGTTACTTGGACGACATTGTTATCTTATCGTCAAATTTTAGCGACCATCTTGCGCGCCTGAATGAAGATCTCACGTGTCTCGCTTCAGCAGGCCTTCAACTCAACACCAAGAAATGCCACTTTGAACAGAATGAAATTAAAATATTGGGACATCTGGTTAGTCATGACGGCATTCGTCCAGACCCTGAAAAAATTATGGCCGTCCTGAAATTTCCTCGTCCTCAACGGTCTACAGATTTGCGCAGGTTTCTCATCCTGGCATCCTATTTCCGTCGTTTCATTAGACATTTTGCAACAATTGCTGCTCCCCTTCATGAACTACTTAAAGCGCGCAGCGCTTTTATGTGGACTGCACAGTGCCAAACTGCATTCAAGAACCTCAAGCACGCCCTGACATCAGATCCTGCTCTTGGCCACTTAAGCGACACCGCTCCAACCATCCTGCACACTGATGCCAGTGGTCGCGGTCTCGGCACTGTACTTCTACAGCGCGACACAACTTTCCGTGAGAAAGTAATTGCCTTCGCCAGCCGCACCATGACTCCAGCTGAGCAAAATTATACAACTACCGAGCAGGAATGTCTTGCCGTCATCCGGGTGGTCCAGAATTTTCGTCCTTATCTATATGGTCGCCCCTTCACAGTTGTGACCGATCACCATGCGCTTTGCTGGATGTCCTCGCTGAAAAATTTGACAAGTCGATTTGGTCGTTGGATTCTACGCCTACAAGAGTACCAGTTCGGCGTCGTTTATAAATCGGGTCGCCACCACCAAGATGCCGACGCGTTGTCTCGCTGCCCACTTTCGCCATCAACCTGCTGTTTTTCTACGCAATGTATTTCTTCCTCTGACCAGAGTCGATTTTCTTTTCCTCCGACGCTATATCACAGCAGTTTCGTTTGACGCCTCTGACAACAAACACGCTCTCCGGTCGCAGCAACTAGCCGACGCCTACTGCCGTCCCATCATCGACCGCCTTAAAGGCGCTTTGAACCCACCCAATGCTAGGCTCCGCCTACAGATACGCAACTTCAAGCTCGAGGATGGCATCCTACTCCGCTGCGTGTATTGTCCTGAGGGAACCCGCTGAGTCCCAGTCCTCCCGCGGGTGCTTCGACCAAGTATCCTAGCGGCTCTACACGATGACGCTACGGCAGGTCAACTAGGTCTTCCCAAAACCTACGACCACGTGAAGAGACGGTTCTTCTGGCCTGGCCTGTCCTCCAGTGTGGCTAAATACGTCGCTTCCTGCCCCCTGTGCCAACGTCGCAAACGGCCGACGTCTCCACCTGCTGGCCTCCTGCAACCCCTTATAATAAAACAGAACTGCGCGAAGGAAACGGGACAAGAAGGCACGAATACACACACACGAAGCGCAGACTCTTGACTGGCATGTTGACAGAGCAATGAGGTTGACATAGGTGGTTGCCGTTTTTCCCTTGTTGATAGGAGGAGTGGTAGTGGTAGAGCCGAGAGTAGAAGAAATGTAATCCATTAAGACGTGATGTTGGGCTAGTCGGTTCATGGTTATAACAAAACAGAACTGCGCGAAGGAAACGGGACAAGAAGGCATGAATACACACACACAAAGCGCAGACTTTTGACTGGCCTGTTGACAGAGCAATGAGATTGACATAGGTGGTTGCCATTTGTCCCTTGTTGATAGGAGGAGGGGTAGTGGTAGAGTTCAGAGTAGAAGAAATATAATCCAGTAAGACGTGATGTTGGGCTAGTCGGTTCATGGTTATAATAAAACGGAACTGCGCGAAGGAAACGGGACAAGAAGGCACGAATACACACACACACAAAGCGCAGACTCTTGACTGGCATGTTGACAGAGCAATGAGGTTGACATAGGTGGTTGCCGTTTTTCCCTTGTTGATAGGAGGAGTGGTAGTGGTAGAGCCGAGAGTAGAAGAAATGTAATCCAGTAAGACGTGATGTTGGGCTAGTCGGTTCATGGTTATAACAAAACAGAACTGCGCGAAGCAAACGGGACAAGAAGGCATGAATACACACACACAAAGCGCAGACTTTTGAATGGCCTGTTGACAGAGCAATGAGATTGACATAAGTGGTTGCCATTTGTCCCTTGTTGATAGGAGAAGTGGTTGTGGTAGAGTTCAGAGTAGAAGAAATGTAATCCCGTAAGACGTGATGTTGGGCTAGTCGGTTCATGGTTATAATAAAACAGAACTGCGCGAAGGAAACGGGACAAGAAGGCACGAATACAGACACACAAAGCGCAGACTCTTGACTGGCATGTTGACAGAGCAATGAGGTTGACATAGGTGGTTGCCGTTTGTCCCTTGTTGATAGGAGGAGTGGTAGTGGTAGAGCCCAGAGTAGAAGAAATGTAATCCAGTAAGACGTGATGTTTTGCTAGTCGGTTCATGGCTATAACAAAACAGAACTCGTTATAACAAACTGGTTATAACAAAACAGAACTCGAAAATAACCATGAACCGACTAGCCCAACATCATGTCTTACTGCAACCCCTTCCCTGTCCAGCCACACCATTCTAAGTAATCGGCATCGACTTATATGGTACCCTGCCTCTCTTCGATCGGGGTAACCATTGGATCATTACGGTTGTGTATCACCTTACGCGTTACGCGGAGACAGCACCTGTGCCCACTGGATCAGCTCAAGAGGTTGGAAATTTCTTTCTGCGATATATTATATTGCGGCATGGCGCTCCACGGGTGCTCCTAAGTGACCGCGGAACGACCTTCTTATCGATAGTCGTTGCCGAAGTTCTCCACGCATAATCCACTCTTCACAAGACCACTTCAAGCTACCATCCGCACACTAACGGTCTGACGGAACGATTTCATCACAATTTATCGGATATGATCTCAATGTAAATCACACCGGATCATCGAAATTGGGACACCATTTTACCATTCGTCACATTCGCCTCTAAATACAGCAGTACAGTGGACTACCGGTTACTCTCCTTTTTTTCCTCCTTTATGGCTGCCCTCCCACCACAATTCTCGACAGTTCATTATTCTCTACGTCCGACTGTTCCTCCACATCAGTGCCTGCCTAGTTCGTATCCCGTGTGACCAGGTGCCGTCACCTTGCTCGCCTCAACACTGAAGCCTGCCAGGAAGATCGCAAGAGTCGCTACGATTCTAGTCATCGCTAGGTCGCCTTCCGTCCTGGTGACGAAGTACTACTTTACACACCTCTCCGCACCCCTGGCCTTAGTGATAAATTTAATCACCGCTACCTTGGTCCATACACGGTCATCGCCCAAACTTCCCCAGTGAACTACAAAGTGACACGTATTCATCCCCTAGCCGATCGACGTCACAGTGGCACAGAAATAGTTCATGTGTCTCGGTTGAAGCCATTTGTGCGCCGCAATGCGACACTTAAGAGCGGCCAGGCTGGCCGCTTCCGACCCCCCGGGGAAATTGTATGAGCCTTCCAAGGATAAGGGTAAAATAGTGTCCAGGCCTTCGTGACGTCGCGCATCGTTTACGCGGCGCCGTACCTGAAGTTACTCAAGAAAGACAGGGACCAGTTGAACATCATTATACGCAAGGCAACCAAGATGGCGCTGGGCATACCGACGTATTCTTCGACCGACAAGCTTCTCGGCATGGCCAAGCACAACGACGTTGAAGAGTTAATAGAAGCTCATCTGTCTAATCAAAGCGTCCGGCTCAGTCAAACTTCGGCGGGACGTCGCGTTCTTGCCAAGTTGGGCTGGCAAGAGGCAGACCGGAAGGAAACGGGACCGTTACCCAGGTTGTGGGCGCATAAAATCGTGAGTAAGCCGCTGCCTCGAAACATGAGGCCGGGTCGTAACGACGGCCGCAGAACGGCTCGCATAGCGGCCTTGACAGATACATTTGAGAAAATAGAAGAAGAGGAACAGGGTGCTACTCTCTTCACAGACGCTTCGTTACCCATGTTTTCATCGAAAGCCACGCTGGCAGTTACGACGCGGAATATGCTCATAACCTGCGCCTCCTCTATTGAGACGTCTTTTCCAGAGGTGGCAGAAGAGGCCGCGATAGCGCTTGCACTCGCGCAGCTCAAAGTGGGAAGAATTGTCACCGACTCGCAAAAGGCGTATACCAATTACAGAAAGGGATGGGTGTCTCTTGCGGCGATAAGAATTCTCAAAAGCAAACGCGACTTTCCTGAAAGGAAAGTTGAGTTGATATGGACACCGGCTCACTGTGGGCTGGAGGGCAACGAGCTTGCCCAGCAGTTCGCCCGAGAGATGGAACGCCGGGCAGAGGAAGGTGAGCCACAGTCCATTACTAGTTGTAAGGAAATTACGAACTATTACAAGACGAAGAGGCGACGTTACCCCGACCCTCACAAATCGCTTACCAGAGAACAGCAAGCGATCTACAGGCAGATACAGGCAGGATCCTTCCGGCACCCTTACCTTCAACACAAGATGTACCCGGAAAGGTACCAGAAGAAATGTGATTTCTGCAAAACTGAGATAGGCACGCTCCAACATGTCATTGGAGTATGCAACTTCATCAAGGAAATCCCCCCACCTCTTACCTGCCCTAATACCCCACCACCCCATCCCTCATCCTCCCTTTCTGAGCAATGGGAGACCTTGCTAACCAGCTCCACCGTAGAAGACCAGCTCGTCCTGATCTCCAGGGGCCAGGCGGCCGGGGATGCATATGGGCCCCGTGAAGAGGGAACCACTCCCATCGACGGCGTCTAAGCAGACGTCGTATTTAGCTCGAGCAAATAAAGTTGTATCTCCCTCTCTCTCTCTCTCCCTTCCAAGGATCTTATTCTTTCACGTGTACATACCATCATCATCTTCATCTTCCCGCGGCGCCACTGGTGGCACGTGCCTCGGTTGTCCATCGGAATAAACGCCAGACATGGCATCCCTTGCCTTGCCGTCTCGACCTGGCTTTCTTCTACAATATATATATATATATATATATATATATATATATATATATATATATATATATATATATATATATATATATATATAGCACAGCTTTCATGTTCTAGCACCGCTTTTGCCCTCTCTCTTGATCACGTTCTACGTGACGCTAGCGGTAACACAGGACGTTCCACGTCCGCCGCTATGGTTGAAGGGTGCGCTGGTGAACACTCTCAAGGTTCGTATACAGACAACATTAATACCCAAGGAAGTAGCGGGGGGGACAGCGGCCGATGTAGCTCAGTTGGAAGAGCACCGGACGCGATATTCGGAGGTCGTGGGTTCGGTTCCCACCATCGGCATGTTGTTTTTTCTTCTACTTTGTGTTTAATCATCTTTCCCCTAAGCAGATTGCATTACTAATTTGTGGGATAATCTCAGTACAAATTGAAAAAAAAAAAGACAAAGTACAATCCCCAATGCTTTCCTTGGCCGCGCCTACTGTTGGCTTCTTTCCTTCATGTATTATAACGAGCACTCTCATTTCCTCTTCATTTATCCGCTGTATATATATATATATATATATATATATATATATATATATATATATATATATATATATATATATATATATGGACATTCTGACGAAGGCTGTTCCACAGCCGAAACGTTAATAAATTGTTTTACACGTTGGTCTTCGTTTTCACTTCAATTGAAAGTGCCCAAGGTTTTCCGATTCCTATATCCGATTCGCCCGACTGGTCAGCATCTTCATCCATCGATGTTCTGCAACTGAGCTCGTGACAGTTTCCTCCTCGCAGGAGTTTGTCACCGTCCTTTATCTGAATCTTCTGACTTTGTGAATGAACTACACGATGCAATTAACCTGGTCGTATCACGTTACCCTTCATCATCAATGTTTCTACTTGGTGATTCTAATATTCCAAACATTACATGAGACACTGACCCCATTATCATTAATCCATGCTCTGCACTAGCTAATGACTTCCTTGACGTATGCTCTGTTTTCTCCTTTACGCAACTCGTAAAAGAACCCACTAGAACAACAGATACTGTTTCAAACACTCTTGATCTAGTTCTTACAACGGAACCTTCATTCGTTTCCAAAATTACTTACCTTCCATGTCTCAGCGACCATGCGCTCATAACCTTTGAAATTAACAATTCTCCTCCGAAAAATGTGAAGAAAACAAAAACAATTTATAATTACAATATGGCTGACTTTGGCACCATAAACAGTGAGCTCTACATACTTCTGGAAACTTTCTTGGAAGACTTTAACGACCGCAGCGTTTAATCCAGTTGGGACATGTATGCAGCGAAAATTAGACTTAACAGCTAGGCACATACTAACACGCAAGATTACTTCTAACAGCACCGCTCCTTGGTACAACGCAAATATCAATCAGTTGTCTAACAAGAAAAAACGCCTGTATAAGCTCGCAAAAAATTCCTCTAACAACAACCACTGGAACGCTTATGAAACAGTTTCGCGCGAGCATATAACAGCTCTAGAACAGGCAAAGAATACATTTTTACGAGTTACCCTTCCATCAATGCTATCCACGGACGTACGAAAGTTTTGGCGCACGATTAACCCAAGCGATAGCGATAGCATAACTCTTGTTGACAATACTGGCACTAGCACCCCCCCTGAACTGCAGGCATCTGTGTTAAACGATGTTTTCACATCCAATTTTCTATTTGCGCTAATTTCCCTCTTCCAAGTACAGCATCAC
Organism: Amblyomma maculatum; assembly: GCF_055883805.1. NCBI lineage: Eukaryota > Metazoa > Arthropoda > Arachnida > Ixodida > Ixodidae > Amblyomma > Amblyomma maculatum. The sequence continues at coordinate 196,451,627 of NC_139347.1, read as the reverse complement.
TCAGTTATTTGCCCATGTATCCTATTACAGTTGACCTTGATGGTGTTGTGAAATTGATTAACTCTCTAAAAATATCCGCCGCTCCGGGTTGCGATCTAATCAACGCCAAGTTTTTAAAGTATACCAGTGCTGCTTATTCTCTGATCATACTAACAAATATTTTCCAGCAATCGCTTGACCAGGGTTCGCTACCAGCCGCATGGAAGGTCGGGAAGGTGATTCCACTGCACAAATCAGGTAACAAGCATTCTCCACTTAACTACCGGCCAATCTCGCTCACCAGCATTCCTTGTAAAGTTCTTGAACACATCCGGTTTTCTCATATAACTAATTTCTTAGAATCAAACTCTTTCTTCTCGCGATTTCAACACGGTTTCCGCAAGTCATACTCATGCGAATCTCAACTTGCATCTTTCACTAACAAGCTGCATGTCATTCTTGATCGTAATTCACTAGCCGACTGCGTATTCATGGATTTCGCCAAAGGGTTCGATAAAGTGTGCCACAGCTTACTACTGTACAAACTACAGAAGCTTAATCTCGACTCAAAGATTCTCAACTGGCTTGAAGCTTTTCTTACTAACTGTCAACAGTTCGTTTCAGTTAATGACCTCACCTCGGATCCGAGTATGGTTCACTCTGGTGTCCCTCAAGGCTCCGTACTCGGTCCGCTTCTTTTCCTTATTTATAGTAATGATCTACCTTCCCGCATTTTATCTAACATTCGCCTATTCGCCGACGACTGCGTAATATTTAGGGAAATAGAATGCGAAAGCGATGTACTAACTCTTCAATCTGACCTTGATTCCATCTCAACCTGGTGTAAATCTTGGCAAATGGACCTCAATGTTAACAAGTGCAAATTCATGCGTGTGTGTAGAGTGACTACTAATCTGCCCTCCTATCACCTTAACGGCATGCGTCTAGACTCAGTACTCTCGTATAAATACCTCGGTGTTCACATTACTAGCAACCTTACCTGGACTATTCATGTTACCCTTGATATTAACAATGCCAACAAAACACTTGGATATCTTCATCGTACCTTTCGCAAAGCACCTTCTTCTCTTAAACTTCTACTTTACAAGACACTCGTATTACCTAAAATAGAGTATGCAGCATCAATATGGGATCCTTACCAGCAAAACTTAACGCACTCACTGGTATTGATCCAAAGCATTTCTGTACGGTTTATCCTCTCTAATTATAACAGAACAGCAAGCGTATCCAGCATGAAAGCCAGCCTCGGTCTCTCACCTCTCGCGTCTCGTCGCAAAACACTTCGTCTTCGTCTTTTTCATATAATACTTCACCAATCTCACCTGCGCGAAGAACTTATTTCACCCCCACAGTAAGTTTCGGCCCGGATGGACCACGCCCACAAAGTTGGAGTACCGTTCTGCAGAACAAAAACCTACTTTCATTCCTTTTTACCCCGTACATCCGACGATTGGAATCACCTTCCCGCATCACTGGCACTAACCAATGACCACCGTTTATTTCAAGAACACCTCAGCCAAAAATGTATAACCAGCAACATTTTGTAAACCTATGCTCATATTGTTATGTTTTGCTTTTTATTACACTGTACAAAAACACTCCCCTCTGTAATGCCGTATGGCCCGGAGGATATTTTAAATAAATAAATAAAATAAATATACTCTTCACGGCTGAAGGTGTCCCTGGATCTTGACAATTCCTCGCGCAGAATCTCTTATCATATCAGCCATTAAAAGTGGAGGCTTGCTTCAGCACTGGCTACAGAGGCTACATTGGCCAGGCCGACGCAGCTTGGGGGCTTCAAATGTTCTACAATGTTTTATAAAATCGGCAGTAGGGCTCAGGCTCTCTTTGCTAACCAGGAAATAATAGACGTCTTCTGCAATTTCTTTTAGGAAGGGGTCTTCCTAAATCATACTGGGATTCACAAGTTTGCATAGGTTTAAGATAGCTTCGATGCATGCAGTGCAAGTTTCTCCTGGTACTTGCGCACGACGAAGCAATGTCTGCTCTGCACGCTTCTTCTTTTCAACTTTGTCCCAAAATTTTTTTCTTAACCTCGCTTGTAAAGGTAGCCCATGTACTTAGTGAATCCTCATGATTGTCGAACCAGTCGAAGGCAGGGGTGGCAAGGAAGAATACGACGTCAGCCAGTCTGGTAGCGATTATATCTGTTCACTATTTCTAATGTTTCAGACAATCGTCATTGTTCTCCTCGGGTTTTCCAAAGAACGTCCGAGGATATCGGTAATGTGGCCGGTTGTTCGCCGTGGATGGTCCTGGTTGCTCGGTATCGCTGTCTTCGGTCATGTCCGATGGCATTGGTGGTACGTACGCCAGCGAGCCTGTGGCTCCTCGCCGACTGTTGGCTGCTTTCCTTCATGTATTATAACGAGCACCCTCATTTCCCCTTAATCTCTCTCTCTCTCTCTCTCTCTCTATATATATATATATATATATATATATATATATATATATACTGCTTTGGTTTGGTTTGTGGGGTCTTACGACCTAAAGCGACTCAGGCTATGAGAGACGCCATAGTGGAGGACTCCGGAAATTTTCGACCATCTGGGGTTCTTTAACGTGCACTGAAATCGCACAGCACACGGGTGCCTTGCGTTGCGCCTCCATCGAAAAGCGGCCCCCGCGGCTGGGATTCGATCCCGCATCCTTGGGAACAGTAGTTGAGCGCCGTAACCACGGCACCACCCCGGCGGGGCATATATATATATATATATATATATATATATATATATATATATATATATATATATATATATATATATATATATATATATATATATATATATATATATATATATATATATATATATATATATATATATATATATATATATATATATGTGTGTGTGTGTGTGTGTGTGTGTGTGTGTGTGTGTGTGTGTGTGTGTGTGTGTGTGTGTGTGTGTGTGTGTGTGTGTGTGCTGCAGAGTCTCACATGGACAGCGAGGACGCAGAGAAGGATGCTCAAAGCAGCCTTTGTGTAAAAGCGAACACGAGAGCTTCGCAAGTGTGGGATGCACCGAGCAATGATTACTCTGTTGCGGTGAAATTGAGCCCCTTTTGCGTCCCCAATAACAACGGAACTGTTAGAGCGGTACCGTTACACCCTCCATTTTCACCAAGAAAATATTGCAAATATTAATAGTACCATATTTTTGTTAACATTTGACTCACGACAATCTTCTAAACACAAAGTGATCCCACGATCCCTACTACGTTTTATTCGAATAAGCTCGATTATTTCGATGTTTGGATTTTTAGCCATCCTAGTACTTTATGAGCAGTGCAGGGTCAGGAGGATTCTCTCGGTGACCCGAAACCGGAACTCAGCTGTCGCAAACACCCACAACATATATTATGGTTTAGGCTGCCCAAAAAGAATAAAACATTATGCCTCTGCCCTTGGCCCCAAGTATAATGAGCTAGCCACCACAACAGCTGAGTCAGACCTTATATAGTGACCGAAACCTGCTTTCATTTCCTGAGAAGCGCAATACTTCCCCGCTGGCATACGTGTATACCTCGCAGTTTAGGCGACGAGCCCGCAAAGCCGGGCAAGCCTCGGCTGCCCACGGCGAAAGCGGCAATGGGACTGAGTCAGTCGGGGAGTGTTATAAAGTTTGAGATGGCAAACTGGCGATTGTTTGCGGTGGCAAGTTTGCAATCTCGCAGTTACTCGAGGACTTCAAGCGTTTCCGACAGTCGTACAGAACTGACCCGTTTCTACAGCCCTTAAGCGTTTTATGCGGGGATACTACCTGTACAGTTCGAAGGACCGTTCGCAAGTTTTGCTCTGTTTTTGTAAAAATGTCGTGAAAAATGTAACACCTGTCGCTTTGTCAGTTGCTGCGATATTGCGTTGCTCTTGGACGACACTGTCGTCCTTGATCGGACATACAGCTCATCTATAATTTCGGACACGTGGCTTGTACTTTATAAAAAAATGTACACATACGTGTAAACATCACTCGTTAGTTTTCGAGCATCGAGAAATAAAGTATTTGGCTTTTTTTTTTTTTTTAATAAGGATATAAGGTATTGGCGGAAAACTGTTTGGCTTTCAGCCAAAGGAAGAAGCCACGCCTCTGAGGCTTTTAGGGCAGCGTATATGGACGTTTAGCAGTGCAAAATTGAACTGCCTGACGTATACTTCCGATATGAGCTCTTTGCAGGGTACATATTTGAGACTGTAGAAGTTTTTATGCTGCATCTTAGGTGCAATCGGATTTATTTGTCGCGAAACGTCACGAGGTGGTGTTGGAAGGGGAAGGAAGAGGAGGAGCGCAGGTGGCTTTCTTTGGTGTGTAGGGGAACAGATGAAAAACGAGGATAGGTCAACGAAATTGACGTGGAAATTTCGTTTTTTTTTTCTATTTGAGGCTGTTCTGTACACGAATTTAGACACTCGGTAGCAAGAACTGCTGTCTTTTGTTACCCTCCGCGAGCAAGACCTTGAAAATAAACGCTACAGGTCGCAAATGACATATATAGAAAATATACAAGCTGAAACCGTGTGCGCTGCAATATAACGAAAACGGCACCTATACTCGCATATTCTTCGATGCATCACCGTTCACCTTGCATCTGGCAAAGCGCACACATTCAGGTCCAAAACCACTATAGAAGGAAACTAGAGAAACTTTCAGGCTTAAAATACACGCTAATGTTCGGAGAAAATTCTCTATGTTGCTGGATATTTTTTTTTTTCATACCAGGGATTGCAACGCCTTCCTGTCGCGCCGGGTGCAAGACGCTGTAAATTGAAAATTCTTTCTCTGGCGCCTCCAAGCGGCTTGCACGAAAACACGTGTGCAAAGCCGATTGCATCTTTTCGCAACTGCCACTTTAGGCGAACCGTTCTTGGGTCGCAGAGTTAGCTTTCTTGGGCTAATGGAAAATTATAACACCGCTCCGTGTTCCTCCGACGCGTAGAGATTTGAACATGTGCAGTCGCTGGGCTAAGCGCGACGAATGGGAAGACGTATCGTGGCCGGAAATTAAACGTCCCCTGCCAAGACATGTGAGCTTTTAAACGATCCCATTTACAATGCTAATTGAAAGAAAGCATTCAGTGAGCATTAATCACCATTGGTGTCGGACCATATTAACGAGATGCCCACGAAGGAGCACTGGCTTTTTTTCGCCCCATTTCAGTACAGCCTTGCGCAGACATGTCGAGAGCTCGCGGATGGTGCGCGGTACTGCTCATTTATGACAGTCGCCGCTGAGTGCGAGGATAGATATGACGCTTAAAGAAAGAAAGAAAAAGAATTTATGGTTCTTAAATTTTCAGACCAGAATCCGCCCAAATGAACCAACCTTATGTGGTTTGGATTGCGATACATGGCGCGAATCGAAACGTCTTGGAGATTGACCTAATGTTAGCAAATTCGTGATCAAGCTATAAGCGTCCCTGCCGTACACCCACATAAATGTGTTATTAATATCTATCGGACCACTGCAGCTGAAAGAAAGGAACAAAATAACTTGCAAACACCGTTTGGACATATTTGACGTAATGCCCGTTACTCTTTTCTCCTGTCTGTTTATTCTTCGGAGCTGCACAGTGACGACCAGGGGAGCCTCAAAGTCATGGCTAGTGTTTTTCCTCCGTCCGTGACGCTTTCCTGCCATCGCGTCGCGCCTTGTCGCAAACGCTGTCAGGCGCTAATAGGCTGGGCGCCACGCGTTCTCGAACCGACAGCTATATGAGCAGGAAATCAGGGGACTGGCGCGGGTGCGGGCGGCCGCACGAGCAATTGTCGCTAACGCGTTCGGGTCCCTGACGCGGACGTAAAGGCCATTTGGATCGCACGCCCAGTCGCGTGCCCTGCGTCACTGCAGCTGCTATAGAGGTAATCGGCGCGCATTAACGTGCTCTATGCAGGAAATTGCGCGCGCGCCACGTATAAGCGAACAACGGATCTACGTGCTCATTCCTGCATGAATAAACGCGACGATAGAGAGCTCGCAAGTAGAACGGTGTTCTTTATCGTACTCATCCTGACTGTCAAAGAAGATACGCTACAGATTCTTGTCATTCAGGGCAAGTCAGGGTGTTCTCGGTCAAAATCAACGTTTTTAAGTGCTTTTGCCAGCAGGCTGCCCCGTATGACGCCTTCAGCGAACGTACCAGTCGCGATGTAGTCGGCTCGTTCTTATAGTGCGTGGTGTCCGTAAAAGCTCTTCCCTGTTCTCCTTATTATCTTCTTTCTAAGCTTGGCATGGTTTGGAGAAAAAAAAATATTTTCCCCTCAGTGGGATAAATATTTCGGCTACAATATCTTCGCTTTCCTTTTTTTTTTTCTTACGTCCAAACATTTGTAGCAGACTCATAATTCAGGAACTGTATGGTTTGGAGAAAAAAAAAGATTTTCCCCTCAGTGGGATAAATATTTCGGCTGCAATATGTTCGCTTTCCTTTTTTTTACGTCCAAACATTTGTAGCAGACTTATAATTTAGGAACTGTTGGACCAACGACTACGAATTTTGTTTTTTCCTCGTGCTTTACCGGGGACACCCAGAGATGAGAAATTTATTTGGTATCCTTTTATTGCGAAAGCAATACTACTTGCACTTTCAAGCCTTTGCTGTAGCGTGGCGGTGCCACCATAGACCTTTCGCGTGACCTCTGTGTGACGCCACGCCGAAGAGTTGGGCGACCATCTCGCGCCCTCTTCGAGCAGTGACGGTGCCACCACCGGTGGCCTAACTCCCGCGCTGTCCGCCAGGAGCGCAAATGATGTTGTGACGTCACGCCGAAGAGCTGGGCGACCATCTCGCGCCGTCTGCGAGTAGTGGCGGTGCCACCACCGGCGGCCTAACTCCCGCGCTGTCCGCCAGGAGCGCAGCAGGTGTTGTGACGTCACGCCGAAGAGCTGGGCGACCATCTCGCGCCGTCTGCAGAGTAGTGGCGGTGCCTCCGCCGGCGGTTTAACATCTGCTTCGACGATGCCACCTACCACTAGGGAAGCTTGTCGCAATGAGCGTAAGAGACAGCAGCGAGCTACAGAGACGGAGGAACAGCGTATCCATGTCGTATCCAGAGTGAATCATTGTATAATCACCACAGTCTAACCATAACAAGCATATCCATAAGCACCACCACCAGCCGAACATTAGCTGAACCTGGGCGTAGCCATGGGTATTGCTTTCGCGATCTACCGGTCTACCGGGCTTAACCAAGCTAAGCCTCTGCCAATTTTTTATGCAATTCTATGGAATGGTTTGACGAGGATATGTGTACACGTTGTGGTTTCTTCACAATTTTGGAATTATTTTTAGATATTATTTCTCTTCAGCTGTATAGTTCCATGCAGGATATCTTGAGCAGCGCTGAACATGCGGAAAGTGCGTGTATCCCCGACGAATGCTGTACAGCAGCTTATTGTCTATAGATTCCTTGTTAAGCGGGTACCGAGTGCATTTCGGAGCTCCCCAATTTATTATAAACACATTTGTATTATTTGTTAATTAGCGGTATTCGCTAGTCGTGCTAAGGATGATGAAGTGCAACAGACTCCGAGGCGAAGACAATGCTGAGGGTGGTGAAATCGTTGCTGTCATCAACGTTAGTTGTGCGGACAGCTTTCGGACTGTACATCTTTCCCGTAACATCTCTTGGTGAAGGTGAATCCTATCGATTACCTGTGACAAACTGGATCTTCGCAGCGGCCACCACGTCAGTACCACCACAATGACTACCGACGCCGCTACCTCTACAGCCACCGCACCTGCTGTCATCATGGCCCACCCCCGTGACCCCGGAACCTTTTGCGGGACCGACGATGTTGATGTCGACGAGTGGTTAGCCCTATACGAGCGTGTTAGCAAGCACAACAGGCGGGATACCATACTCATGCTCGTGAATATAAGCTTTTACTTGACTGGGACCGCGCTGGTGTGGTTTGAAACTCATGAAGATGACCTACTATCATGGGATATCCGCAAACAGAAGCTCCACGACCTATTCAAAAAGCCTATTGGCCGCCACATCGACGCCAAGAAAGCGCTCGCCTCTCGCGCCCAAATGTCTACGGAATATTATGTCACTTACATCCAAGACGTCCTATCTCTATGCCGCAAAGTCGACCAAGGCATTTCTGAGGAGGATAAAGCCGGCCATATACTAAAAGGTATTGCCGACGATGCATTTAACCTCCTCTTGTGCAGGAATTGTTCCACCGTGGACTCTGTCCTGCAGGTGTGCCGACGTTTCGAGCAAGCGAAGCAGAGGCGAATATCCCACCGTTTTGACCGGCTGCCGAACACGGCTGCTAGCTCCTCCTGTATCGATCTTCCGACTCCTCAACCACCTGCTAAGGAAAATACGTTGACTCGCATTGTCCGGCACGAGCTTGAGGCAATTACTCCCTCGGCCTCAATATCGCATACGCTCGACAACACCCTGGCTACTATATTACTTATTCATGCTGTTGTTCTCCTAGAGGTTGCGAATATGGGCCTCCCTTCTGCCAGCGCCACCGACACCGTGGATTCCGGACCTGCCCCTTCAGTGATTGCAGCTGCCTCATCCAACGCCGGTTTCTTGCCCCGATATCGGTACCGCAATCCAAATGAGCGGCGTACCCATGACAATCGCCCCATCTGTTTTACTTGTTCTCGCGTTGGACACATTTCCCATCACTGCCGTAGCCGCTGGTACCCTCTATCTCGTCAGTTCACCTACGCCGACCGCCGCGGAGACTATGCCCCTCGCTGTTCCTCACCTCGCCCCGACCAGACCCGTGTTGACCCTGGTTCCACTGTCAGCGCTGCTAACCGTTCACCATTCCCGCAGACACGACGTTCGCGTTCTCCTCTTCCTCGCCGCAGTTCGTCACCGCCCTATTCTGGCCACTTACGGGAAAACTAGTCAATGCAGCTCCCGGAGGTTACGCTGCATTTATGACCTGGACCGAAATACCTCTGCTGACCCCTGCCCTACAAAATAACCTTATCGACGTCCTTGGGGATGGAGTTCCCGTTTCTGCTCTCGTTGATACAGGCGCCCAACTGTCCGTTCTCGCCTCCTCATTTCGCCATCATTAAAAAAAAATCCTTACGCCAGCCGTCTCGTCCACAGTTCGCTTCGCCAATGGCAGCCCTGCTGCCGTGGTTGGCATGTGTACGGCGCGAGTTACCATTGCTGGCCGTCAGGCCCCAGCGTTGTTCGCTGTCCTTCATGAATTCCCCCACGATTTTATCCTTGGCATTGACTTTTTAACAGCCCACTCTGCCTTTATTGACTGCTCTACCGGCTTACTTCGCTTGGACCTTCCACTCTGCTCTGATGACCCCTCGTGCTCACCTCGCCTGCGATCAGCACAGTTCAGTCGCCTTCCTCCCGAAACTGCCGTTTACATCCCTATGTCGCCATTCCCACCCGTCCCGGACGGCGACTATCTCGCGTGTCCCATTACTGATGTCATGCTGCAGCAGCACGTCACCCTTCCTCATCTAATTGTGCACATCTCTCAGAACCGCAGCATTCTCCCTGTCCTTAACTTCGGCTTGTCAACTCAAGTTCTGCCCAAGGTAATTTCACTCGCTGCGCTGTCCCCGATGACCGACTGTGCTATTTCAGCTCTGACTACGGATCATCCAACTGCCGTCCTTGCAACCACTCGCTCGTCCTCCACATTGCGCCCTGATCCTCTTACCAGCATGATTGCAGCTGATTTTCAATCTGATTTTGCTGCTGAGTTACACAAGCTTTTGCTCACTTACAGTGACCTTTTTGACTGCGGAACCCGCCCATTGGGTCAAACTACAGTTTTCAGCCACCGCATTGACACCGGTGACGGCAGTCCTATTCACAGGCGGCCCTATCGTGTTTCGCTTGCCGAGCGACGCGTCATTCAAACGGAGGTCGAGAAGGTGTTAGCGAACGACGTAATCGAGCCTTCCAGTAGCCCCTGGGCATCCCCTGTCGTGTTGGTCAAGAAGAAGGATAACAGTTGGGGATTCTGCGTTGACTACCGCCATTTGAATAAGACAACCAAGAAAGATGTCTATCCTCTTCCGCGTATCGACGACGCGCTTGATAGTTTGCATGGAGCCAGCTACTTTTCGTCCATCGACCTTCGTTCCGGCTACTGGCAGATCTCCATCGACGAGAGAGACTGTGAAAAAACAGCGTTCATCACCCCTGACAGTTGCTATCAATTTAAAGTCATGCCTTTTGGCCTTTGCAATGCCCCAGCAACTTTCGAACGCATGATGGACTCTCTGCTCAGAGGCTTCAAGTGGACCACTTGCTTGTGCTGTCTTGACGACGTAATTGTTTTCTCCTCCACATTTGACATCCATTTCCTTCGCCTATCTACAATAATTTCGCTTTTTTGCCGCGCCGGACTTCAACTAAGCTCCAAGAAGTACAGCTTCGGTCACCGAGAAAGCAAAGTCCTTGGTCACTTGGTTAATGCTTCCCGCGTTCAGCCTGACCCTGACACGATTCGTGCCGTCAGAGATTTTCCCACTCCGTGATCATCCAGCAATGTTCGAAGTTTTATTGGCCTATGTTCGTATTTCCAACGATTCGTCCTAAACTTCGCAGCCCTTGATCGTCCTCTCACCCGCCTCCTTAAGAAAGACGTTTCATTCTCTAGGGGACCTGAACAAGCTGCAGCTTTCTCGGAGCGTATTGCTGCTCTCACTACTCCACCCGCCTTGGCCCATTTCAACCCATTCGCCAATACTGAACTCTGCAAAGACGCCAGTGGCCATGGCATAACAGCTATACTCGAGCAGCGATAACACGGCCGTACAAGGGTGATTGCGTATGCCAGCCGCCTCGTCTCGACGCCCGAACAAAATTATTCTATTACATAGCGAGAGTGCCTGGCGCTTGTCTGGGCTATTACAAAATTCCTCCCTTATTTGTTTGGCTGCTCTTTTACTGTTATAATAGACCATCATGCCTTGTGTTGGCTGTCCTCTCTCAAATATCCTACTGGTCGTTTGGGGCGCTGGACGCTACGATTACAAGACTATACCTTTTCCGTCGTCTACAAGCCCGGCCGGCTTCATCTAGATGCAGACTGCTTGTCCCGCCACCCGTTGACTCCCCTAGTCGTACCAACACTAACGGTGACGCATGTGTCTTGTCTGTCTCGGTCTTTTCTAACATTGCCGATGAACAGCACTTCGCTACATTCCAGTATCCTCCGTCTTACCTCCGACCACCCTGATCCATTTCTCGCCATAATTGTGCTCCACGAGAACACCCTATACAGACGTAATATGCAAGCAGATGGCACAGACCTTTTGCTCGTCGTTCCCCAACACCTGCTTTCCGCCATTGTTGAACAGTTTTATGATGCTCCTACGGCTGGCCACCTGGGTGTATCTCGCACATATCACAGCCTGCGCCGACGTTTCTACTGGCCAGGGTTCTACCGCTCTGTCAAGCAGTACATTGCCGCATGTTAACTGTGTCAACGTCGGAAGAAGCCCACAATTTTGCCTTCAGGTCATCTGCAGCCAGTGCCCATATTGACTTACCCGTTTTCCCGTGTAGGCGTTGACGTTCTTGGCCCCTTCCCAGTTTCCGCCTCGGGGAACAACTGGATTGCCGTCGCCACCGATTACGCTAGTCGGTACGCTATTACCCGAGCCACCCCGACCAGCTCTGCCAGAGACGTAGCTGACTTCCTTCTATAAAGCATGATCCTTCATCATGGCGCCCCTCGTGAACTACTGATTGACCGTGGCCGTTGCTTCCTCTCGCAAGGGGTTGACGGAATTCTTCGTTCGTGCTCCATCCGCCACAAATTCACCACCGCCTATCACCCTCAGACCAACGGTCTCACGGAACGTCTAAACCGTACCCTCACAGACATGCTGGTCATGTATGTGTCTGACGATCACCGCGATTGGGACGTTCATCTCCCTTTTGTGACATTCGCCTTCAATTCCTCTATCCAATCTACCGCTGGATGCTCCCCATTTTATTTATTATTTGGACGACACCCGATACTGTCCTTCAACATCTCCCTACCCGCGGCAGACGCCACCAGCATTTACGCAAGTAATGCCGTTGCCCGCACTCATGATGCCCGCCGGATAGCTCATGCCAGGCTCTTTGCAACCCATGATTCTCAAACGTTCCGGTGCCACAGTAGCCACCGTGATGGCCACTACACTCCTGGATCTCTCGTCTTGCTGTGGCTCCCGTGCCGTCGAGTAGGCTTGTGTGAAAAACTTTTGCCCCGTTACACAGGCCCTTACCGTCTTTTGCGCTCCGTGACCGACGCCACATACGAAGTTGCATCTGTGCTACCATCCCGTCTGAAGCCCTATTATGCCCGTTCTATTTCAGCAACGTAGACCGCATCGGGACTATGCTTGTCCCGAGGGGGGGAGTGTTACTTAGCGGTATTCGCTAGTCGTGCTAAGGATGATGAAGTGCAACAGACTTCGATAAGAAGACGACGCTGAGGGTGGTGCAGTCGGTGCTGTCATCAACGTTAATTGTGCGGACAGCTTTCGGACTGTACATTTTCCCCGTAACAAATGGTACAAGAAATGGTATATTATATTATATTATATTATATTATATTATATTATATTATATTATATTATATTATATTATATTATATTATATTATATTATATTATATTATAATATATTATATTATATTATATTATATCATATTTTAATCTATTATAATATAATATATTATATCAGATAAGAGCATTTCTTTGGTCTGAGACTACGGGGCGCTTAATATGCTGTAGAATAATGCATGCGTATTTGTTGGCGAGAGAAAATGGGCGATAAAATCGTCGTGTTGCATTGATGTATGATCTTATACTGAGAAAGTGGTTTGATATTAACGAAGTTCCTTTGCAAGCCTTATACTGTAGCATGTACTAAGCCTCTTTGCAGCGATCACTAAAACAAAACAAGAAAATATTTCTGACTTTATACAAAACCCAGACGAAAGACGCATTTTGCCTACAGCGGGTGGTGTCAGGCGTGTACATACATAGTAACACAGACTGTGAGAACTTGAGAGCTTGAGTCTGAATTTCCGGCGTAGCCAGACCGGAGTACAGCGATTTCGCGCTCGCCCAAGAAGCTTGCGACATGCGACGAGAATTGCCTCTGGCTGATTCTGTAGTGATAATTACTGTAAGATATCACCAAGGCCTGTTTTTAGAAACAGGCCAAAATTAATGCGGCGCCCTACTTCTAAAATTGGTATTTGAAGGATACATCCAAATTTCTGGGAAGGGGCGCGCGCTTATTTAAAGCATTGTTTCCTGGCTGTGTCGTGTTGCTTCTATATTTTTGTGACTTGAAACGACAACCGTTGGAGCCCAAATGAACAGAGGATATTAAACAGATGCATATTGCGCGCACATGTGAAGTCGCCTCTTAGCCTTGGTTGCACTTCACAGCAGTTATGGACAAGTTGTATTTTCGAAAATGAAAAGAGGTTCTACGTTACAAATTGACGACTGTGCCAAGAAATTCAATCAAATCTGACGGAAATAGCTATGCGTAAAAGCATGCACGCTGCTGTCAGCAGACAGGAAACTTTTGCCAGGCACCTGAGATAAAGGAATTACGTTTAGACGTGCCCAGAGCATATGCACCGAAATCTGCAGCCAGTTTTAAACATTTACTCAGCAGGCCTTAGGATGATTCTTAATCGAGGCATTCTAATAGAGTTCAATGATCTTGGCAAGTCGGTGCCATATGTTCAAGGAAAATAACACTTGGGAATAATGCTGCACACGACTGCCTTAATACTTCGTGCCTTAATCCGGGCTCAATGTGAGTATGCAATATTACCGCGTTATCGAGCAAAAATTCTGTAGATTGGCTTTGGGCACTAGAGATCTACTGCGTGCTGGAAGTGAGCGTGCAGTTTTGCAAATACAGTCTGGGTGGCCTATTGCGATAAGCAAGCTATGCTAGGAATCCCCATTGCTTAAGAAAACAAAAACACAAAATCGGTAATAAAATTTTAAAGCACACTAGGTTGAAACGGTTGGTTTCAGACATCCTTGCAAGTGTCCAAATATAAGAGCATTATGATCACATTTTCTGCTGCCATCCGTCACGCTGCTTGAAGCGCGGTAAAAATAGTCATATTCTCTCTATACTTGTTCTGAGGCGAGTAATTGAATTAAAAATATGAAGATGTCGCATTGTATGATACCAATTTCAAGAAGGAACTCTAACTGCTGGAAGAGAGTTCAGAGAGAATGCTGCTTGCAGAAATATTAGAGGAAAATTTCATCTACCCATTGTGTTAAATAAAGTTAAAAAAAAAAAAGAAATACTCCACTTGGCCTCCCGTGCAAGTAGGTTAGCACAAGCTGAAATCTATCCCGAAATGAAGCTATCGTCTTTCGAGCCGTTAACATCTGTCACAAAATTCGCACGGTGATTACCACTATGTAGCGCTGTATTCATCTACCGCTGTAGAAACGTAATGTCCTAAAATACTGCGATAAGGAAATTGAGCACCAAGATCCTTGCTATTACCCCTACTACCAACACTACTACTAATATCAATACGTATTCATTTTTTATACCTCAAAGGCCCTGGGTATGGGGCATTACATGAGCTATGGGCACGATACTTACATAATGATGGCTTCTATATTTTTCTTGAATTAGATAGGGTTTATCAGATGCACTACTACTACTACTTCAGAAACTGGAGCTACTACTATTACTACTACTACTACTACTACTACTACTACTACTACTACTACTACTACTACTACTACTACTACTACTACTACTACTACTACTACTAATAATAATAATAATAATAATAATAATAATAATAATAATAATAATCAATCTTTATTTATTGTGCGCAGGAACAACCATGTGGTCATCGTACTGCAGCACAAAGAAAATGCACACAAAAGTATTACACGCACAGATATAACACGAAAGAAGTAACGAATATCACACGATATGAAACAGACGAAATGAGTCACGGAGAGTCAGAAATCAATGAATAGCATGTCTCTTATACACGGTGAGAGAACTGTAGAGCACATCACGATAAAAAAAGAAAAAAGATAGATAGAGAGGATAAAAAACAAATAAATGACATTGACTATAGTAAATGCCGCAACAAGTGTTTTGCATCTAAAACACAGGCTAGAGGAAAATACAATAAAGAAATAGAGTTGGACGCGGGACAGGAAGATTCGAATATAACGTTTAATGTTAAAATATAAATAAGAAACGGATAAAAAGCAGTTCAGGATATCGACAGCATTGAGAGGAGACAAAGCAAAAAGTGAAAAGGGGAATGGGAATGAAGAGACGCAGAAACTTGAAATAGTCTGAATTTCCTCATGCTCTTTCGCGGAACGCGCAGCAAGACGTACATTAAGAGGTGAGGGCACATAACGTGGCCATGAAGAAGTTTGTACCGAAAAATCTCTGTCACGACGGCAGCGAAGAGAAGAAAGATTCAGTTGGGGGCTCCTGGAGGAGCGGGAGGAGGAAGTTGCGCAAGGAAAGCGATATTGAAATATCTGTAAAATGTTTTGCTGTACTCTGTCAACCTTGTCCAAGTTAGATTTGCAAGTGCCATTCCAAACAACTGACGCCTACTCCAAGAGCGGCAAGCATATGGACAGGTACAGCTTTAAGTGGAGTACGGAACTCTTTCGAAAGTCTGCAAACAAATTCGAGTGTGCGCATAGCCTGCTGAGCAGTGCGTTTAGTATGAGAGGAGAAGCTGAGGGTGTGGTCAAAAAGTACGCCAAGGTCATTAATTTCATCAACCCTGTCAAACAGCACAGAATTTACAGAATATTGGTAGAGAAAGCTGTGCGTTTTACGAGTAAATGAGACAACCCTAGTTTTGGAAGAATTAAGGGTAAGTCGATTCTTCGCACACCAATGAGAAAACGCAGATATGTCTGATTGCAACGACAAGAAATCTTGAAAAGAATGTGTGAGCTTGAATATTTTTATATTGTCAGCATAAAGAAGAAACGAAGCGTTATCAATCGCGGAGGAAACGTCATTGATAACAACGGAGAAGAGAAGCGGGCCTAATGCAGAACCTAGCGGAACTTCACTGGTTGCAGAGTAAACGAAGGAGGTCTGTCTATTGACACTGACAAAGCAGGAGCGATCAAGAAGATAGTTGCGTAGGAGGGCTATGAGTGAGACTTGGACGCCAGAGAGTACAAGCTTTTCAAGAAGTAGTGAGTGAGTATTGTTTATATCACTGTACACACTGTCAACATGACCTCTCTGCAGGACTGCTGCAGAGGCATACGTCATAACAGTGGCTAGGTTGGTATAAGTAAAGCGACCCGATATGAAGCCATGTTGATTCGCTATTATGATATGTTTGAGATGGAAGGAAAGTACGTTGTGCAAAGCTAATTTGAAAAGCTTAGAGGTTGCGCATAGAAGAGAAATTGGGCGATAGCTGGAGATATCAGATTTGTTTCCTGACTTGAAGACAGGAAACATGCATGCCATTTTTCACTCTCGAAGAAAGGCAGCATTTTTTAAACAGTTATTAAATATGGCAGTCAGTACTGGTACAAAAATACAACTGAAGATTTTTATTATGGTGGCTGGAATGCCATCAGGTCCAGGAGACAAGGATGGTCTCAGACGCTTAAGACTCACAGTTATCAACTCCTCATTAAAGAGAACGGAATTAAGTGGTGCACCAGATGGGAGGCATACGGAATCGCAATGTGGAGGTTTGTATACGGAGGAAAATGGGCAAAACTGTCGCCAAAATGCCGAATTTCCGACCCCTGAGAGTCAACTAAGCTGATACTCGAATCTGATTTATTGGAACGCTTGCGAACGTATCGCCAGAAGTGACCAGGACGGTTTGAGGCATTCCTCTCTAAAGACTCAAAATAAGAGTTGTGGTCCCGCTTGTATAAACAATTGCAAAGAGAACGCAAGCGACGAAAGTCATCTGCCCGATTGTCAAACCCAGGGCGTTTCGCTTTACGATGGGCCTGTCCTTGAGTTTTAACGCCGTTATTAGTTCCCTTGAAAACCAGGAAGGGACCTTCCTACGCGTAGGAGTATGCAAAGGTATGTACCGACGCATACCATCAAGAACAACTTCAGTGAAGCGACTGACTTGTTCGTCGGAGTCACTAATGTCATTTTAAAAGGACCAGTCGACAGAAGTGAAGAAATTGAAAAGACCGACCCTCGTGAACTACCAGGAACTACCACTAAATCAGGCAATCACCAAAACTACCAGGAAATCACCACATGCATTCGCAAAACGGGGCGAATTCATCGCCCGATCTGCATTAATAGAAGGTGGAGGGTTAAATTTGTCACAGTGGGTCAGCGGTATTTCTGAACTCGAGACTCGAACACTTTCAAAATTCAATAGACAGATGTCAAGAATATTACCACAGCAGTTTTCAATGAAATTGTGTTGCTGCAAAGAGTTAAATGCTATAAAATCAAGTAGAGTGTTACACTTACTTAATATATAATGACTGTTGTCAGAAGAAGTAAATGAGTTCCAGTTGATACCTGGAGTATTAAAATTGCCTAAAATGAAAGGTTTGTGTTTGCTATGACAAGTTATAACATGTTCGATTGAGAGCAGAACATAATTATAGGCTGGAGGAGGAAGATTCGGTGGAATCTAGAAAGCTGCAAGTAAAAGTTGTTCATGTCGATTTAAAGTGAGCTCAAGCCACACACATTCTCCAACAGTTTCCAGATCGGAACATCGAACACACTGCAGAGAACAGTCAATAACACTGAGCACTTCCCCTCCGCTTTGTTTGGGTCCTGTTTTAGGGCGGTCGCTACGAAAACCAGAGTAATTATTAGGAAACAAATCCCTGGAAGGGATATCGCTTGACAGCCAGGTCTCGGTAACTACAACAGCGTTATAACAACAGGACAAAACGGTACAAAAAATTCAAGTCCGAAGACCTCAGGCGTTTTGATAATAGATGTCCAAATAATAATAATAAAAAAGTTATGACTACTACTACTACTACTAATACTACTACAAGTCCTGCTACTAGCCCTGCCACTGCGGTGCAGTGGTTCGGACATTCGACTGACGTAACCAAGGATGTGTGATCGCATGGGCGCTGCGGCGGCTCCTTTTCTAAAAACAAGGCGCCCGTATGCTGTGCGATGTCAGTGCACGGTAAAGAGTCCCAGGTGGTGGATATTTCTGATGCCCTCCACTAAGACGTGTCTCATAGCCTGGGTCAATGTTAAACCCCATAAAAAACTAAACTCCTACTATTACTATACTAGTGGTACTGCTGCTGTTCTGCTGCTACTACTGTTAGTACCCTATTACTGTACTAATACTAGGACAACTACTACTGCTACTACTGCGAAGCGAAATAAAGCAAATGGACATCCATTAGCATCGCAGTAAGAAAGATGAAACATTTCCACCTCACACATTTTGCGAAACTTGGGAAGAGGGAGAGGTGTGTGATAAATACACGTAATAAGTGAGAAAGTGAGCAAGGTACTGAATGATGGTGCACTCCCTCTGAAGAATTACTAGCTTGATAAAGAAAGACGCAAGGAAACAAAAATGTAAAAAGCAGTTATTGATTGCATATACGGGAACTTATTTTTCTCTTGTTTTCTCTGTTACAAGAACCTTTCCTCCTTCCGTTCACCGTTCCTCTAGCGAAAAGAAACAGAAAAAAGAAAATGTCTTTGGCACCGAACACAAGGTGATCAGTACCAGTCCCGAAGGTTGCCACGCAAAATGAAGAGCGCAGCAGAAAAAAAAAAATAAAATAAATTACACAGCACAGCCAAGCTGTGCTTGCATCCGGCAGACAGAGCGATGCTATCTCGGGGAAACGGGGCCGGGTCGAAAAAAAGAACGAGTCAAAGACGGGACGGAAAAGACAGATGGGGGTAAAAGTGAGACTCAACGGCACGAGAAATCAAGCATGTACGTAAGTGTGCATAACGCTGATATTAGCTACCATGCATTGAAGGACCTTTTAATCGAACTGATTATTCAATTTTTTTTTGCTGCTCTTATTAGCGTACGACGTCGTTTAGTACATTGAACAGCAGCGCATAAATTATTTATCCTGTTACTTATTTTATTACACATTCTTATTTATGGATATCTTATACGTGCACCACATGTCAGAGAGGTGATAAAAGATTGTGATACGGGTAAAAAAACGCAATTTTGTATTTGCCTTTACCAGCATCATAAGATAGATATATGCAGACTAAATCTCTGCACAATAATTAGATAGGGCGAAATAAAAACTTGAGCAACGCGATCTGGATGCGAAAAAAATTGATTTAGTGTTCTACGCATTAAAAAAGGCGTAGAACTCTTTTGTTCTTGTTTTTTTTTTTTTTTTTTGATGGTTTGGTTTGAGTTGATGCTTTCAGCGGTCAGTTTGGCTTTCGGGAGCGACATTCTATCATGGTTCGAACCAGTCGAAACGCGTTCAAACGTTTTCAGGGCCAAATAGTTGTTAACATACATAGGCTTTCAACGCTACTGATGCTTATTTTTCTGGCAACATATGGAGAATGGCAACATATGTGACACTGCAGAAGATAGCCAAGTGCTTGAACGTCAAACTTATTGCTTCTGACATAGATGCCGCACATCTAGCTTCGGCGAAAACACCTGGGCCCGCTTGCACATACAATCTTAAGACTGTCTTAGGTAAGTCCAGACTTAACTGGAGTCTAAAGAATAGGCCACTAGCATGGCCGCTTAAGACTGGAGTTAAGACTGGGCTTCAGTCCTGACTTGAATAAGTCGCTTGTATGATTACGACTCTAGTGTTGTCTTGGTTAAGACACAAGGACGCCAGGTGTCTCAGTAGAGAAATCAGGGAAATACAGGGATGCGCTGGCACTGTCCCTGCTGTAAGATGTACACATTCCGTCAATTTTGCGTTGTGTAAAATCCGTGCCATTGCTTTTTGCGGCTTAAGATTGTGTTACGAGGAAAAATGCCCCAAGTGGTTGCTGAGGCCGTTCTGGGAAGCCACTCTGGTGAACATGAACCCGAAGCGTTCGAAGTTCGGAACACGAGCCGTCTTAAATAAGCTTGGTCTTTCTAAAGACACCATTTAAGTCTGGACTTAGCTCGGACTTTATCGTGCAAGCCGGCCCTGGATTGTCAAATATAATTGTCAGGTCGACCTCGAGGTGTGGCAGGGATAAGTCGTTTCAAGGAACAAAGAAAAACCGGTTGAACACAACAATGCTACTAATGAGCCAGGTTTTGTCCTGTTCGATCGTACAGTGCGCCCTTATTACCCTTAATGAAGGGGCAGGTTTTATCGCTACTATCGAATAAGGATTTTCAGTATCATAAATGGAAAGATAAAAAAAGATAGCCGCTATTTTTGGATCGGTATAAAAATGCGCAATAAATAAGTGGTGCTTATGCACACATGGAAGAAAGACTATTACTCATGTTTTATTGAACAGAGCTCGAGTAACTCTAATAACCAGGCCATTTTAGCTTCCAATCAACTCAAAGATCAAGCAGGCTGTCGGAAAGGGTAACCTACATCGATCATATTCATACTATAAACTAAGTGATAAAAAAAGACAGTACCAGCCATTATACATAGCATTCATTGATTGCTAAAAAGCATTGGACTCAGTCGAAACCTCGGCAGTCATGCAGGCATTGCGAAACAGAGTGTAGATGAGCCATATGTGAAAACATTTGGAGATATCTAGAGTGGCTGCACAGCAACCATAGTTCTACATAAAGAAATTATAAATATTCCGATTATTGAATGCGTTAGGCAAGTTGACACATTCTCCCAGTATTTTCCCCGCTTAGTGAGATGAAATATTTAGACTTGGATTGGGAGCAGTCAGGGATAAGGGTAGATGAAGAATACTTCAGCAAATCTGCAATTCGCTGATGGTATTGCCTTGCTAAGTAACTATGGAGATGAATATCAAAGAATGAATCATGAATTATAAAAGAAAAGCTGAGAGATAGGCCTAAAAATTATTACACACAAGACTAAGTTAATCTGCAACAGCCTCAGAAAGGAACAGCAGTTTACAATAGGTAGCGAAGCATTGGAAGCGGTGGGCGAATATGTCAACTTGGGACAGGTAGTAACCGAAGAACCGGACCATGAAAGGGAAATGTCTAGGAGAGTATGATGACGAAGCGCATTTGGCAAGTGTGTGCCGATCATGAATAGCAGCTTACCGGTGTCACTTCAAAGTAAGGTATATAACAGTTGCATCTTACCGGTAGTAACCTATATGACGCTGGAAAGTGTAGTCTAACGAAAGGACTGTATTTAAGCTGAGGACAAACCAGAGAACTATAGATAGGAAAATGATACGCGCAACGTTGACGCATAGGAAGGGTGAAGTGTGGTTCAGAGAAACAACTGGAGTTAATTAGATTGTAGTTTAAATCAAGGAGAAATGGGTGTCCAGGACATGTAGTGCCAAGAGAGGATAACCTATGGTCGATACGGGTTACAAAGTGGGCGTAGCCTGGCAGATGATGAGGATGAGGTGACAAGAGCGTACTGTAATAAAGTGAGATAGAAGAAAAATTAAGGTATGTTTTCAGGTGTATAGCACGTACCCTTATATAAGACGCTCCTCTAATTTACCTAGTTAAGGCAATGGGGCGTGATTGCATGTACAGGCTAGCGCTTCCACCGCGAAATGTTCCGTTCCTTTCAGAGCGCTCTTTATGCAGTGCGAAGTTTTAGAAAAACACGGGGCAGCGCTCACGCCCCTCCCCCCTCCCCCCCCAAAAAAAAAAATAAATAAATAATAATAATAAAGAACTCTCGCATACACGGAGCGATGGCTTCGGCTCTGAGTGCGTTATTTTTGGCAGCAGAGCTGCTGAAGCATGCTTTACGCATTCGATGTCGCTCCTCTGATGGTCGCAGTGCTCAGACAACGAGTACACTACACTCGAGATTAGGAAAGCACGCAGGTAGCAGCCACCAAACACAGCTGACATGGTAAATGTGACACGGTAAATGGTCACATTTCCTTTGTTGCCAATTGGGGACGCGAGTTTGATTGTCCTGACCTACCCTGGCTTGTCCTGGCTGTGGGCTGGCTAGGATAGACTATGAGCACCACTGTTGCCATCTTTTGTCATTTCATATTAGTATATTACTAATGCCTGGGGCCTGATAGACGATCACAGGCGTCGTAATTGGGGAATCGTATCCGCCGCAGTTTCACATGAACGTTCACTTAGAAACAGTGCGCAAAACATAAAAGAAAGCGCATAAGATCTCGAATTGTATCGGATGCAGTAGCAAAATGTTTATAAAGAAAAATATGTCTTATCCACCAGAAAATGCTGCATTTTAATTATTTTTCATGTTGGAGTATTGGGGACCAGCCCCACTAAGGACTTCAAGAAAACAAAATTCGAAAAAAAAAAACTGTTTCGATAACTTTACCCATGAACTAAAATAAGACTCGAACATAGCGGTTAAGTATGGATGAATTCTCGCTAATATTAAGCAAGTAGAATGCTGAATGTGAAATATGGCCAGGAAGAACTGCAGAAACCGGGGATGCTTTCAGGCCTTAACTTGCAATCTCCACGGCCTCAGGCAATTACGACGCGGGAATTACTAACACGCTCTGCATACGTAACATGAAAGAAAAGCCAGACATGTCGTCTGTAGTCAGCGTTCACGAAGTTAAATGAGTCACTCGTAGTGTTGCATTCCTGTAACACGATCAGCCCCTGACGTGAAGTACCGCAGTGCACGTTCATGGCGTTCCTTGAATTTGAGCACGCCTGGATAAGCGAGGCCGTCGGATCTTGTGTTTTACTGGAAATAGGGCATCGGTGTTTTATTGAACACACCTTTTATACGCCACATAATCTGACTTCCTAGAAAGAGTACTGTGTGTCATTCTTATTCATTGTAATCGGTGACTCAGGAAGCGGTGCTCTAGTGACTCGATTTGCTCATATGACACTGAATCAGCATTTACTTGGAATTCTGATCATTCAGCCGAGCTGCTTCATCTCCGAAACAAAATTATTCCTTGTTGAGCTTTCGGGGCAATTTGTTTCACACAAAAGATCATTGCAGTATCCCCTTTTCCGCTCCGCGGTGGTACAGTGGTTATGGCGCTGGAATGCTGTGCCCAAGGATTCTGGATTGAATCCCGGTCAAGGTGGCCACTTTTCGATGGAGGCGGAAAGCAAGGTACCCGTGTGCTGTGCGATATCAGTGCACGTTAAACAACCCCAGGTGGTCGGAATTTCCGGAGTCCTCCACTATACGGCGTCACTCATAGCCCGAGTCGCTTTGGGATGTTAAGCCCCATAAACAAAAAAAAAAGAAAAAACCCAATTCCAATCTCCTAAATACCCAAAAATTATACGTAGATTATTGTCTTGCTCGTATCAACAAGCACCCAGTGTGGAATAAAAATATTTCGCATCTGTAGATTACAGGGTTCTGCGTTTTAAATATGGAGACGTCTTTCTCGAGAAAAAAGGGAACATTTTTATTGTAGAAAAAACAAACAAACACAAACTAATACGGCTGCCGCCCTTATCATGCAGTTTCGCAATCAGACTGCTTGCATGGACGCCAATTTTTAGGGCTGAGCTGAGAGACTACGCTACCTTGCCGTTCAGTCTCAAATGGCGGGAGCTCTTCCTTTTCGTTAATGTCGTCAAAGTTAGAACTAACGAGCGGGATTGTTTTTAAATCAAACTTTGTTGCGAGAAAAACACCTTCTGACGCCACACCAATTTCGGCGCAGCCAGGTACAGCGATGATTAAATTTTTATTTAGAATAATAATTGCACGAAATGTGTTAAGCTTTCTTTAGACACGCTTAATCTTTAGTGAAGGAGCAATAATTTGTATGCCGGTTCAGCTTACAGTAATGCTAAGCAGTAACCGAAGGTCCCAGTTAACTGTCGGCAGTGAATTCAGCTGTTCCAAAAGTAAGTGCTCCCCCCTTATTTGTCCGTACATATCTATTGCGCAAACACTCCCCCATTATTCCAGCATTGCAACGAACAATCCATTTGCTTTGCCTTCGCACTGCGTGAAACTGGGTGCAAGCAGATAATGCTGAACCTAGAATGCATTGTGATTTTTTTACGCAAACGACGTCACTTCGGTGTCTGTACCAAGCAAAAACAAAATAACTAAATGATGAAATTTGTTAGAACTTGCCTCGCGTGTAGCGACTGATGGTTATCAGCATAATTTAAGCATCACCACAATTTATGATGCATTTAAGGGTAATGAACCAAAAGAAGCAATACCAAAGCCGTAATCAGGGTGCGGATGAATACTACTGTCGATCCTCCAGTGGCGTTCATCCTGCATGCAACAATACCACGCTAAGCGGCTAATACACGTGCGCTCGCGCGTGCTTTAGGTATTTGGATGAGCTTTATCAGTTCTCTAAAGCTTGCCTTGACTGCCCTGAAAAGTTGTGAAGGTCATATCCTGTACGGCCATTGCACGCTAACAGCTGTTTTATACTGCGGCCGCTGCCTAAAGGCTGCGTGGAATGTGCGGCGCCACTTACGCTTTGAGGCGGGATATGTTCTTGGATAACTCTGCGCTCAGCAAAACTAGGGCACTTCCATTTTTTACTTCGCAAGACAGGCCCCACTCAGGCTCTGTAAATAGCCTTGGCTGAGCGCGAGCTGTGCGTGCGCGCTTTATTTGTGCGCATGTTCCATTTCATTCATTATTTAATTCTTCGTCGGCAAGCATGCCCGGAAGGCGGCCGAGCTAACATAACCAGCTGTAGTTGAGGTCTCCCTTGCGATAAAAACAAGGACAATTAGGCTATAATCATTATGAAAATTCACTTCAACAATCTTGTCTGTGATCGAAAGCAACCACTGCTACACACCCAAAAACGATTACGTGAGTCTGTAGTATCTGTGGAAGCAAGGGGGAACAGCGCAAGCTACACACGGACAAAAAGGGGAGGACGAGACACACACAGCGCTGTATAGAAGCGCTGTGTGTGTCTCGTCCTCCCCTTTTTATCCGTGTGCAGCTTGCGCTGTTCCCCCTTGCGATGAACCAACTAGCCCGCAACGTTTTGTCTGGGAAGCAATTTACGCTTAAAGGAGTCAAAGCCGTTCACGTTACTAGCTGCTTACAATTTCAGTGCGTCTTAATGGAAGTTTGCTCTGCATAGAGTTTTGCTGAAATCTCGAGCTTAGTGCGTCATACGCTGCTTCGCTCTTATTTGTTGAGAGTCTGGCCATTATGACACATGGTGATCATTTTAGTAGCATGCATTACTTAATGAAGTGTTGGCAGTGTGTTCAATTTCTGCAATGTGACTGCTCCCGAAGTGTGCGGTGGTTCCTTCTTGAAGGCATTGCCAGTTCTTTCGCCAATTTAATGCATCGCCGATTCAAAGCCATTTATTTAAAATTTTTCAGAGGATCGAGGAAAGTAGCTTATGTTTTAGATAACCTGTTTATCTCTGCAATGCAATGAACAGACGTCTTCATGCGAGCAACAAGTTTTTAACATAAAGTCGCAGTCCGCGATGAAAAACTGGGATAGCCACAGTATTCTTAGAGCGACATTGTTGGATTAAACTCTGCTAAACGGTCTGGATCGCTTAAATGTGAAGCAGGCTTATACATGATTGAAATAATGCCCAGAGAATGCCTTACAGTTGGATATGTTTTAAAGCGCGCATATATTTCTTCGAGCAATCCAGTTCGTATACACAGACTTGAGTAATGGCAATTGATAAGAGAAATGTACGCAAGTCAAGAAGACCGCCGATAAGTGCCGCCGTGATTGTGCGAGCGCATTCGCTTCATGCTAAATGTAGCAAACTGATGCTAATCGTGAGCAGTGCATCTGTGAGAAATAATTTGAATCATGTACTATACATGGCACAACCAGAGCGCAAGTAGAACGTTGGACAAAGCTCCATGCTGGAATGGAATGTGTGTAGTAGCGTATAGCGTATAGCGTCGCAAATGTCTTATCTCCTCAGGCTACTGCAGATTCGCACCTGCAACAGTAACTATAGGGACCATCTAGTAGCTCACTGACCCCACGAGAGCGGTGATAAATGTATCATTTCCCAACAGGGAAACACAAAATGTTTATTTGACGACGTAAAACATCAAACGCAGGCCCAGCTTTCACCAGAGACAAGCCCGTGTGCAGTTATTTTTTGAACATCTTATGCATAGCGTAGACAGCTGGTATAAGGCTATCGAAGACATCCCACAAACAAAGAGTATATAAAAACTTCGAAGGAAGCTTGAGCTGCATTTGGAGTGATAAAAAGTGTAAAAGGGATGCGCGCTGCTCATTGGATGAGAGGGCGGTGGAGGCTAGGGATACGAAGTATATATATTGTGACAGAACAACTTGGTAGCACAAATTAATTTTGAAGGGTGAACAGCAGAAGAGACAAAGATAGAGCAGAAGAACCACAGGACGAGCGCTGTTCTTTTTCTTTTCGCCCTTCATTATACATCAACAGCTCGCCCGTTTAGCTATTGCACGATTTAAGCCCCTTATTTCCATGCTTGTGCCAAGTGTGTCAACGGAATAGCTCATGCATGTTTGCGCAAACGTAGAGTCTGAGTTAAAAACTTTGCGCTCTGGAGAGAAAGACAGTAATTTAAGAGAAGAAAGGTGGAGAGGTCGGCCGACGGTAACAAGACCCTGGCCTGCTACCCCCCTTTCTTTTCTTTGTGGTTTGAGCTCTGGAGGTTTGTTCTGCGACACACCGTAAGGCCCGTATTGCATCCCCAACTCGCCTGAAGGTCAGAGGTTTTTGTTTCTGCCTTCTCCAATAGGTAGACCTCATTATTTCTGAGGGAGTCATGCTACACGGCTTAGAAGCAAAACTCTTGGGCCCTAAACATCTGACGAAGACTGCACGGCACAAAACAAAATCAATATGCAATCATTGTTTCACCCCGCACAACTCCTAATCTGAGAAGGAAAGCCGCATGAACTAAGGCGCACCTTTCACCTCCTGGCTCTTTCTTATTTGTGCCTTACTTCACGCAAATCTGCTTACATAAGAGATGCGCAAATTAATCTCTGCAATGGGACCACCACATACTGATATCGGATTGGCTCCGGGCAGAATTCTGCGCCACAGTGCAAAAATTTGGAAGGGGACATACGAAAGAGCAGCGGATGGTGTGCGGTCATTCCGTGTGCAGAGTGCCCGGATATGTTGTGTTGCTGAAAAAAGGGCATAGAATAACGTAGAAGTCAAAATCTCCGAATTCGGTCAGGGCAAAAATAGAAATTTGTAACCCGGTACCGTACTACAGATGGTTGTTTAGCAATTTAGGGGTTATGTGAAATGGAGATGGGGGATCACAAACGCAACAAAAGTTCATTATACTAGACCAATATTGGAGAGTGACCTAACGTCTTGCAGATGCAGTGATATACACAACTCAATACCATCAGCATCACTGTGCTTGCACACAAAGGCAGTGCAATGAAAAAATGCAAATTTCTTTCTTGACATTGCGGTGACACCGTTGATTAACCACGAATGTCCTTCACGCTGCGCCACGCCGGGGTGGCGCAGTGGTTACGGCGCTCGACTACTGTGCCCAAGGATGCGGGATCGAATTCCACCTTCGACAGCCGCTTTTCGATGGAGGCGAAAAGCAAGGCGACCGTGTGCTGTGCGATCTCAGTGCACGTTAAAGAACCCCAGGTGGTCGAAATTTCCGGAGTCCTCCACTACGGCGTCTCTCATAGTCTGAGTCGCTTTGGGACGTTAAACCCCACAAACCAAACCAAACCTTCACTTTGTGATAGAAGCCTTCGAGAAGACCGAACAGGACAGCCAGTTCAATGTTACGAGATTCCGTGGCTAACACGTCGTGGTTTATAATTCTGTGTTTACTCCATGCTTGTGATGAGCGGCGATAATGACCGACGCTCATCTGTAAATAGAGCCACGCATTCTCGTGAAAGCCATCATCCTGCAGTCGTGGACAGGGCCACGCTCGATCGTTAATGACGCTCGGCGTTTTATGTGCTTGGCCTCAGCCTCGATACTCGGAATCAAAACAGAAATTGTTTCTGGTACAACCAGTACCCAGCGCGAACACGCAAAACGAGGTGTCGTGCGCATTTGATGTGACGCTGCTCGTCGCCTGCACGCCGTAATCGCATACAGACGATCGAATTTGCTTTGCGTATATGTGCGGTCGCATATAGAGCGTATGTCTGAGGAGCATTGTGTGCGTCAGTGCATGCCCCGACGCACGGGCGACGCTGCGCAAACTTTACGCCGACGCACGGACACCTACGTGCGAATGCCGTGCGCGTAATCTCTAGAATGACAGGCTGCCTAAAGGCTCAAGCGCAACTTCCTCCTCTCTGTAATGTGCGTCTTGTTTACATTGTTATAACATCAGGCTTGCAGAATGTTACTCGAGTCGCAGTGTTACCTCATTTCACATGCACTCATGAAGCGTAATAAATCTTCACATACACCGTGTTGCTTGGTGTTGTGGGCAGTTTGTCTCGAATATTCGCTGGGAGAGCGCGTTGAAAGGAAAACCGGGGGAAGTGCGATTCGCTGGTTTTTGCAGAAAAGGGTAAAAAACATCGAGCCCTAAAACGGCCTTGTGGTGGGGTTCAAGGATAACATTAGAGAATGCTTATTGCCCATTTTCAATCATTTTATGCGGATTATAGACGACAGAGCGGAGCCTGCGAATCAAATTTATCTAACCATCTTTACTGTTCCAACTGCATTTTTTTTTTCTGCCAAGGCTATTGTAATCATCAAAAGCATGATGAAAGCAACATATCGGCGCAGAAACCCAAGGACGTCTCTACATTTTTGCAGCATGCAATTTTAGAGGCCTTCAAACAATATTAGTTTGGTTTGGTTTTTGGGGTTTAACGTCCCAAAGCAACGCAGGCTATGAGAGACGCCGTAGTGAAGGACTCCGGAAATTTCAACCACTTGCGGTTCTTTAACGTGCACTGACATCGCATAGCACACGGGCGCCTTGCTTTTCGCCCCCATCGAAAAGCGGCCGCCGAGGCCGAAATTCGATCCCGCATCCTTGGGAACAGTAGCAGAGCGTCGTAACCACTGCGCCACCCCGGTGGGGCTTCAAACAATATTATATTATTTACTGGTATTATCGCTGCGAGGTATTCTCAGAAAACATAAAAATTAAGAAAATTAAGAAAAGCTAAGTTCTATTTCACACTCAGCGGCAACCACGACTGAAGGTTGCGGTAAAATCGTACAAGGTATCTTCTTTATTAAACAGTCGTTGGAAAAAACCTCCGAAGCCTTATATTAGCCAATTCCAATGCAAGATGAAAACTTGAAAACATATTCGATTCATTGGAAATAAACTTGAGCATGTCCTAGTTTTTCATTGGAATAATCGAATAGAGGACATTGTCACGCGTTGATCACGCTGCTAAAACCAGGAAACGAAGAGACTGGCGTTGAACTGAACGAACTGTCGATTGGGCTGACTTGCACCCGCAAAAGAAAAAAAAAAGAAAAAAACTGCGCATCTCGGCGGCGGCATTAACAGCATGCGTTCTCGGCGGTCGTCGATCTGCGAATGCCCGTCGCATTCGGCAGTGCTCAATTTAAGTTAGGTGGAGAAACGTCTAGGTAAACCAGCCAAGGGAAACTGGAGAAGTCCTGAATAGTATGGAAACAGTTGTGCTTGCCTACGATAATTCCAGACTAATCTCGGCGCATATTGGCTACAAAAAAAAAAAAGCGACAAAAACACGGCTTCGCGATACTAAGCAGCAACGAACAAAGATCACAAAATAGGTCCATGCGCCACAATCACAGTGACGAGACCGCATGCCGGCGGCTGTTGAAACAAAAAACAACAACAAAGATTTGAATGGTTCGCGGCAATATTCGATTTCCTATACTGAATCTTGGGATATTCCCGCACATTCTTGTTTAGAAACTGTAGTCGCAGAAATAAGGCATATAATTGAGTTTAGCTGCTAGTGAGCGTGAGCATGAACCAGTGATTTGTTTGTTGGTTTATTGATTTTACCATTCCAAAGAAGTGATTCCTTCGATATAAATTCGTAGTGACTTATTCTGGAAGCCTGACTATATTTGTGGCCTTAAGGAATTCATTATCTGTACTTGCGTTAATCCAGGTGGAAAAAAGTGTGCATAACCTTAGTCAACCGCGTTTTTAATTCGAAGCTATGTGCTTGATAGCAATACCCCTCTGTGCCCCTCTTAGCAAAACGTAATACGCTTGGAACATACAGA
Source organism: Amblyomma maculatum (assembly GCF_055883805.1). Taxonomy (NCBI): domain Eukaryota; kingdom Metazoa; phylum Arthropoda; class Arachnida; order Ixodida; family Ixodidae; genus Amblyomma; species Amblyomma maculatum. The sequence continues at coordinate 196,421,326 of NC_139347.1, read as the reverse complement.
AGCAGAAGGATATTCGCAATGTATCTTATGTATAATTTGTATTCAGGAATGCGCTCAAAATTTATTGAAATATATTTTTTTAAATTTCGTAGTGAATATTCAAAATATATATTTTTTTAAAATGTCACAATTCCATATTTAAAGTTACATTTCCGGAATATTTCGAATCGGTGAACATAAATATTCTTATTCATTTTAGCATGTTGGGAATGAATTAAACATGCGCTTTTATAAACATTACAAAAAATCATCTGAAGTACATTTCGAGTCTTGCTTGATATTCGAAATGTATATTTAAAATATGTCAAAAATAATAGCCTGAACGACAGTACACTTTGAGCATATTTTGAATACGATAAAAGTATGTGTTTTAGCATGTTGACCATTATTTAAATATGGAATTTTTCAAATATAAAATTAACTTGTGTTGAGTACACTTCGAGTATTGTTCGACACTGAGACCTTTAAAATGAGCATTTATTCATTCAGCTCCAATCTCTTTTGAAGCAGCGACTCATTCAAACAATAGTTGTATGCTACTATAAACGAGTAATTGCTGGGTGGCACTCGGTGTGGTGTGCAGAGAATATATAACCGAGGGACAAATATTTGATAGAAGAATTGTCAAACCTGGTGCCTCGTGGATGTCCACCAGTGATTACGTCCATTGCGACGCGTTGCCAGTTGCCCCTGTTTTGTGTCATTAAAGTTTCCACACGCACGCACACAGAGCAAGGATTTGCCGCGTAATGGAGCTAGCAACTAAAATGATCACCTACTTTCGCCTTTAAATATATGGAACATCAACTCGTGTAAACTTTGCAAAGCTTAACAGCAAGGAGCGTGAAAATGGAGACAAATGGCAATTAATGGGATACTGGCGAATATTGGCCTTTTTTATTTCTTCTTAGCCAGCTTAGGAAATGCTTGGTGTATCTATATTTTATTACAGCATTGATCGGCATATTTCTGGTGCATGTTTTGTATATATTTTGTTTCAAAATATGTATCTCACTTCTGGTGCATTTTAAGTGCATTTGAAGGATGGAAATCCATACTTTTCATACATTGTTCACATAATTTCTCCGAGCATGGAGTAACAAGAGTCATGAGTACATTAGTTGTGCTTTGAAAGTGCACTCTGCAATATTATCAATCCCTGCATAACAAGCCGAAATGAATAAAATACTTTTTATCATTTACAATTATACTAAGCGTGCAAAATAATGTTTTTTTTTATATATTTGCAAAAAGATGCAGCAGTGTTGTACTCCTAGAATATTTTTAAAGCCTTCGGCATTTAAAGTATAGAGACAAAATAATCGAACTTTCGTATGAATGAATAAAATACGTTCGAAATGCATTTTTAGCGCAGCCTTTGTTCTATAATGGCAGCTTTTAGAGCACAGCTCTTGAGCGCCCCCTCGTGTGTTGAGCGTAGGCGATAGCACTGGGCGCATAAAGAACGAGCTCATAGGATGGAAGTGCGGCCATAATGAAGACCGTGAGGAGGAAAGCAAAGAACAAAGGTACAACGAAAGCACGAAGAGAAAAGCGAGGGAGGAGAGTAAAGCGAAGGAAGGGAGGAGGATAACGAAAGAGAAGAGTACGGTGGTGGGAAGAGGAGTGCGCAAAAAAGAAAGCATAGAAAGAGTGTAGGGCGAGGGGTCAAAATCTACCATGATCCCATGCGGCGGCTGGTGCATGCGGCTCTCCGACCGAAAGGAGCTAGGAGCGTCGCAGATACCGATGCCAAAAATCATCCGCCGTTCGACACTGCATTTTCCGTGTTCAATGCAGTTCAAGTGCATTCAACAGCAGCGCTCACATTTTGCATTAGAGAGCATAATATACATTGAGCGAGTTTGCACTTTCCAATCTCTCTGAAATAAGCTGCTTTAGATTCTCCGTATTACGGAGGAGAGTTGAAAGGGCAGCGCATTGTGTGCATTGCTGGCATCGGACACGCGCAACCATTCTTCGAAATGCGAAACCGATTGGAGCGTGAATAACCTCTTCCAGATGCCTTATTTCCTTCGCAAGCGTTTCGCACGATTGCAGGCTTCCCTACAGCGGCCCACCTAGCGGCATCTTTCCACGAACGCTAATCGATTTCGAACCATGCGAGGCCTATATGTCTTCTCTCTGCGAACAACACTCAGGCTACAGTAGAAATGCCACGGAGTAGAGGGGAAGATGCTGCACTTCTTCGAATATGCCTCAGAGCTTCTCTCTCTATTTTCGGTTTGTTATCGGCCTCTCTCTTTATGGACTGTCAGAAAAATGAAAGCGAACAGGCGCACAATAGGCCAACAACCGGTACATTTGTTGTGGCAAGAGAAAACATTTATTCTTGGCCTCACGATTAACAAAAACAGCTATTGCGAAACGCACTTGTTGAATCGTTTATCACAGTTCTAATTACGGCCGTCGGCCTTTGCGGGGAACGAAGAAGTACTGGCACAACTCAACAGCACCCTAGAATAAATGACGCGCTGTCACGCACCTACTAAAACGAATAATGGTGGCAGAACGGGGCCAGAATGGGAGAACGGGGAATGCCGGTAGCAAAATATGGTAAATAAAGGACTTGTTCCTTGGTAAGCTTATGTTTCACGGTTGATGGTTTTTGCAATTTCGTCGCCATAGCCAAGCAGTATAATATCATGGTCTCGTTCTCGTTGTTTCTGCCTGAAATTCACGGTGATGCGCATGAAATTTCGTTCGCTTGCGCCTTTCGTAATTACCGGTTCTAACATTAGGGTTCTATCTGCCAGCATACCACTCGTGTTTATGGGGATATTGAGCGTCGCTATGCACCGCATTTGGCTAACACGGTAATTTGGAAAGAAGAATAACCCCTGCCTCCTGGTTTGAACGAGTAGCTGAAGATTAAATATGAAAGTTGTTTGACTCGCGCTCATGGAAAGCTTAATTTCAATATAAGCGTAGCCTTATGTGCGTCCCGGTGACGCATTTTCAAGCAGAATGCTAGTACAGATTTATCATGCGATGCGTGAAAGGCACTATACACGCGTGGCTCCATCGCATGTTTGAATAAATTGAGCTTGAAGAGCCCTTCCATTTTCCAAAACGAGCGATGAGAAGCACACTTCGGTGAGAAGAAAATTCAGTTTACTTTTCCCGTAATGGAGCTTCCTCTTTTCGACGCTGTTAGCAATATTTTGCGGCTGGAAAAATAACACACACACACACACACACACACACACACACACACACACACACACACACACACACACACACACACACACACACACACACACACACACACACACACACACACACACACACACACACACACACACACACACACACACACACACACACACACACACACGCACACACACACACACACACACACACGCACACACACACACACACACACACACACACACACGCTCACGCACACACACACACACACACACAGGCACGCGACGTGTTTAACTTTATATGTCCTTAACTTTTTATTATGCATTTTATATTTTTGCCTTCCAGGCGAGGATGTCACTGCGCTATGCTCGGACGCCGTTTCTTGAACCTTCATGCGTCCCAGTGCGCGTTCAGGAAGCGGAGTATATCCGCGTCTCCGGCCTGCTTTGGTCGCATTACCTCCGCCTCTCGTATCCGCAATCCACATCTTGCTCGCAATTTTTGCGCAGCCTAACCCTCATCGTCTCTGCACGCCCATCATTTATCGCCTCTTTCTCGACTTCAGCCTTACTTGGCCGACCCCGTAGCCGGAGACCTGACGTATAGATGCACCATTTGTACGAGTAGAAGGCAGTCGAGCAGTAGCAGGAGTAGATGCACTATCCGCCCTTGTAGAATATGACTACTTATACCAACGTCACGCTCTATCAGTCGCAAATGTAGTTCAAGAAAGTTATTGTTGCGCCTCTAGAAAGAAGGAAAAAATACCCACAATTACGTTACTTCCTAATGCGAAATTTCAGCGCAGCTCATCACCTGTTTCACCTTTTCGGTTGATTGAAGTAAAGATTTCGAGCGAGACACGTATGTACAATTACAGACAACTTTTTAAAAATTTTCGCACTTATTCCTTCAAGAAACACTCCACTAACCGTTCTTGGCTGTCATGAAAGAAGCTTTGTGGTCGGAGAAATGAAAAGAGTAATTGAGTTGTCGGGAGGTTGCGGGAAGCCGCACGTGGGCCTATCGGAACACTGCGCGACGAACAGACAGCAGCGACTGCTATACCGCTAACACCGCTAGCGAGTGAAGCGAGTGAGAACGTGATGCACGCACCATGATCCGCTGATAGCGAACCGGCGTTTCGGCAACCGGAGAGCACCGTCGCCGCCACGCGAAGGTAGAGGAAGAGGGGGGACCCCATCCTCCTTTTTCTGCATGGCGGCGACGGTGTTCTACTCAGTCACGTTGTCTGACTCGCTAGCGGCGGAAGCGGCATCAGTCACTCGCTGCATTCTACTAACAGTTCTTGGCTGTCATGAAAGAAGCTTTGTGGTCGGAGAAATGAAGAGAGCAATTGAGTTTTCGGGAGGTTGCGGGAAGCAGCACGTGGGCCTATCGGAACGCTGCACGACGAACAGACAGCAGCGACTGGCATGCCGCTGACGCCGCTAGCGAGTGAAGCAAGTGAGAACAGGTTGCACGTACCGTGATCCGCTGATAGCGAGCCGGCGTTTCGGCAACCGGAGAGCACCATCGCCGCCACGCAAGTAGAGGGGGGACCCCATCCTCCTTTTTCTGCATGGCGGCGACGGTGTTCAACGCAGTCACGTTGTCTGACTCTCTAGCGGTGGAGCGGCATCAGTCACTCGCTGCTGGCGTTTGGAGGCCCATCGCGTGGCACAACTCGACCGTTTATCTCACACCACCCCTGGCAAAGCCCTTCTTACTTCCCTTCGATTGACCCTTGTCTCCCCTATCTGTGTCATCCATCCTTTGCCCAGCTCCCTCTTCTCCATGCTCACTGTCAAGCCCCTTCCGAAGAAAATGCACCCTGAGCATCATGCCGCTCGCAGATCTACCCGCGCCTCCGCCCTCTGGTGCGTGCCAGTACGGTACACGGTCCGACGCCCTGTATGTTGATGCGGCACCATACCTCTCGCCTACCGCCTATGACCTGGCCACTGTTTCTAATACACGAACTCCCATCTCCGTCGCCACTATCCATGCTCTCGCTTCCACTGCCGCAGAGGAAGGCCATCGCCCTCGCCATTCCCAGCACACCAGCCCTTTTCATATTTAGCGACTCTAACACCGCAGCCCGCAACTTTGAAAAGGGTAGAATCTCTTCCTCTGCGCTCAATGTCCTTAAGCACTCCTCCTCCCTTCCCGATCTATCCAACCCTTTTGGGTTCCGGCACACGCGGGGCACCCTGGAAATGAGGCGGCAAACTCTATCGCTCGCGAGATGACCGACCGAGCTGGCCCCCTCCACACCGGGATGGACACGCGTGACTCCCACCTCACCTTCCATGACTTCACCCTCCACTACCGCAACTCCCTAATATCCCTGCCTACCCCTCACAAATATCTATCTAAAATGGAACAGAATGCGTGGCGCCATTCACAGGCCCACACTTTCCTCTCCCCTGCACGCCTTGCCCTTATTCACCCCGGTGCCTTCTCGCCCCAATGCACGCTTTGCAGCTCTCCCCGAGCAGAATATGCTCACATTTTTTACTCTTGTCCGGCGCACTTTCCCCCCATCTCCTGGCAGATAAACAGCCTGCAGCAGTGGGAGACTGCTTTGGTCAGCTCGGAGCCGCATATTCAACAGCGGCTTACGACCTGGGCAGCGGAAGTCGCTGCCAGGCGTGACCTGGAGGCCACGACCAGTAGCCGGAAGACCACTCACGGAACGCCGGCAACATAATTGTATTTTATTTGTTTTGGCCTTCACTGAATAAAGTTTGTACCACTACCACCTGGCGCTGCCTCCGGCAACAACACCCCCCCCCCCCCACACACACCTTCCTTTCCTCGTGTTCTCCGGTTTCTGCGCGCGCTCGTGCCCCATCAATCGCCGCTGAGTGTACCCCCCCCCCTCCACTTCCTGCGAGGCTCCGGTTGCCGAAGCGCCGGCTCTAACTGGGTAGGGGGGGGGTGTTGAAAGAGGGGCGGAGCTGGTTACGAGGCCGACGCGGCCGACACCGACGACGACGCGAAACCCAGGAACGGGCACCAAAGAGTTGCGCTCTAAAAGCTGCACGGGCCTGCTACCGGCTCTGCAGCGGAGCCGCCTCCGCTGCCTCCTGCGGACAGAGGAGAAAATAGAGGCTTTACAAAAGTTAGCGCCATCTAGTGAAAGAAACAGAAACTGTGCGCGGCGGCCATGTTTTGCTCAGTCCGCCCGCGCCTCCCATCGAGTACGCTGTCAACGTGCGCCTTCATGAAACCCGTGCATGCACCAAAAGGTGCATTGGAATGCTCACAAGCGATTATTGCATTTTTTAACATCACAGCAGTCGCTGTTAGCTCTATTCGGAATGATGCCAGCATGTTGTTGCGTGCCCATCTGCAGCCAGCGCACCGTCGTAGACGCGCACGGGATCAAGGTATACGCGTGTATGCGACCGTTCGTTTGCAGTCCTAATCGGCTTTACAAGGGTCACTTGCATCATGTAAAGCATTACTGCGCGTCCCTCTGACTGGGAGCTAGCTCACAGAATGTGCTTTAACCTAAAACAGCAAGGTTGTTTTGCGCGCTCTGGAGCCTTGTGAACTTGACGGATAAGCTTATGCTGCGATGGAGGACACGGGAGAAGGAGCAATGCATATATAACGAACGCTATTGTGCAAATACGTTCTTTGAAACATTTTGTACGTAGGTTGCATTTACTATTGCGTATTGTATTTAAGACACGGTCATGTTTACCGAAACTACTTTTCACAGTCGTACGAAATGGTATACTGCTTGGTGCAGAGAGCAATAATGTTGTCTAGTGCACCCGAGGTGCGTGTTTCACGCTGCAAAAGCAAGCGACTGCCAAACCCGCGGCGTCTGGAAAAGCAGGAAAAGATGGCATCCCACTAGTATGTTGTAACATGCTCACGTGCAGCCCGTTTCGACCGGTCCACGTCCAGAGCGCGCAGCTCAGGTTTTATACCTGCCAGCGCGGCTGATAAAATAATGAAGCGCGCGCTTTACTTTTGTGTGTTTTTTCGAGTCACCCGATGGTTCGCTAATTCACAGCTACCTGAAATTCACTGGAATTTTTTATAGGTCGATTTCTTGTTTATTCCCTCTGTCACAAAGTAAACATTTGAAGCCGCAATCTCATATGAAAGCGCTGACATTGGAAGCTTCGAGAAACTCGAAGGAGGAGGACCTCGGCTGAAACGAAAAGAAATTTGAAAAGTCAACTCTAATTACTGCGAAGTATTTGCGCTTTGTGCAACTGGGGGCTGTGTTCATAGAGTCAGATTTATATTATATCATATCGTTATAGAAAAATTAGGGGGTCACTTCGCGATAGTGTCTCTCTCTCATACACACACACGCACGATGTTTTCTTTCTTCACGTGTTATATTTTAGCTCTTTTATTTATTTATTCATTTTATTTACCAAATACTGCAGGCCCTAACTGGGCCCTAGAAGGAGGGGCGAAAAGAATACAATGCAGTGAAATATGAATTCATTAAAGGTAACATACTACACACAAGTGTAGTATGTTATATCTTGTTATGTATGTTATATTTCTATGTTGTGTGTTATGTATTTCTATCATTTCTTTATTTATTTTTTTTATTTGACGTTTTATATTTTTATACACCAATACGCATGCGGCAGCAAAATCGGCTTTTCATTCTGAGCAATTTGACACTTTTGAACACATACCTCATTTATTTCAATTAATCAATTACACATTCTAAATTTTCTTCCTCAGCATCACCAAGCACTGGTTTTTCATTCTGAAACCTTTAAACCCTTACTTTCTAATTTTTCCTTTTTTCGTTTCTTTATTTCATAAATTGATCAATTACAAACATTTTATTAACTCGTTATCGCCTATCGCACACCAATCAATATTCAATCACTGGAAGCACAAATTACCATGGAACTTTTTTTTTACGCAGTCCCCGATTATTTCCGAGACTAATGCCAACTACTGTGTCGACGGCATGGGAACGAAAGTGTTAAGCGCCAGTCCAACTTACGTCAAATTACGCACGATCTTTTTATCATAAACAAAATGCATCCTCGCTCATTTCACCAACCAAGTATCTTCGAGTGGGATGAGCGACGGTGATTGCGCAAACCAAGCAAACAAACTCGCGATGATCTCTCATAGGCGTTTAAGTAAACAGCAAAGGCGCACAGACAAAAAAAAAATCCACATTACAGAACTCTGGATACTGTACCTGGATAGGGATGACGCTGCGGATTGCCGAAAGGCCCATGCACGACTGCTAAAGCAATTTGTATCTGTGCTCGGCAGCGCGGCCGGTGGGCGCCGCCACGTCTCTGCTGTCAAAATACGCTTCTAGGCGTCGCTATCAGAAACCGCCAGGGACCGAAGAGAGGTCCAAGCAAAGCACACTAGGTTAAAACGTGAAAAGCACGAACAGAATGGCGAGCGCTGACGGACGGACGCGAAGCGAACGTATGGAGCGAACAAAGTATGGCGGCCAGCACGGGATCAGCGTGCCGCTCACGGTTGCCAGACGTACTTTTGTAAAGCCTCTATTGCACGCTTGGGATTTATGTTGTAGGTCCCGCTTCTACTCTCCTTTGGTGCGATTGCGAAAGGATTTGCGTTGCCTCAAATTTGTCAGTACTTACAAAACTACATCACAGCTACTGACAGATTCCCTTGCTCATTGTACTCCAAATTTACAAAATTCCGCATTTTTGCTTCATATTTTTTCTTTCAATAACTTTTGTGATCTTAAATCGTATGCTTTTGTTTAGTTGTCAATTACTTTAAAACACTAATTCAGTTTGTGTGGACATTTGGCAGTCCACACTGAACCCTGGCCAATCTCCCTTCGTGGGTATGTGCCAAATATAAAGGAAGAAGAAGACGAAGAAGAAGAAGCTGAGCCACCTGCGCTGCCTCTTGCAAACAAAAGAGAGAAAGTAGAGAAGAAAGAAAAAATTTGGAGGACGCTTAAGCTTCGCCTTTAAAAATGGAACGCGATAGCGTTATTGCGCCCATTCGCACCTTCAGTTCGCGCGTACAAGCGTTCCTTCACTTACAATGCGGCTGAGGCGTGCACTGAGAAGGGAGGCTCTGTTTCGAATTCCTACATAGAGCAACTTGCAATACTCATTTTTATTTATTAATCCTTCCGGGACGTAGAAGCGCTGCCAGCCGCCTTGCCGAAACGCGCGGACCTCAAGTTGCAGTCGTAGATCGTCGGCAACATCGTTGCCGATCCGAGCCGGCGCTATGGAGCTCTCAGAGGCCAATGCCCTGTCACGGCCGGTCTCAGTGAGCGCGCGCATTGAGACAGGCCGTGGCCCTGTCTTATTCCGTGCGTCACACGCATGATGCGCTTCGTGCACGCCAAGCGAAGAGGAAGTACAGCGGAAAAGTAATTTGCCACTCGCTTAACTGCGTGTTCTGTAATTCTGTAATTTACATGCTCATAATTATTATTATAAGCCACAATACACTTCTCTAAGGGACATTTCTGAGACAACACCGCAATCAATAGACGCGCCTTTGTCCATTTCAAACCATCTAGCTGGCGTGGCGGAGTCGCTCGTAATTCCATCTTGCTCATCATGCCTCTGCCCCTTGTATTCTATAACCCTTCGTGGAACATTACCGTCTTCGTGGAACATTACCGTGAGCTGTTTTCGAGCAAAGCACCAAGTGAAGAAGGGTTTATAGAGATAACTTTTTGCCTCTGATGCCAATATTAGGCAAAGAAGTTACTGAAGAGTTAGAGAACGAAATAAGTGTGGAGGAAATTGAAAACGCCATTGATGAATTGAATGTCGGAAAGTCCCCGGGTCCAGATGGTTTGAGTGCGGCCTTTTACAACAGCCTTAAAAGTGAGGTATCTATCATGCTCTATAGGCTTTTCAAGGAGTGCTTTGATGGGGTTTTCTGCCACCATCGTTTAGCAACGCGCATACGGTCTTGGTTCCCAAGACTGATGAGCCAGCCATGCTTTTAAAAGTTACAAGCTATAGACCGATCACGTTAACAAATGTTGATTATAAAATTCTTATGAAGGTGTTAGCTAAGAGATTGCAATACATTATAAAAGATATTGTTGGACCTCATCAAACATATGGAATAAAGACCAGAAGCATATTTAATAGTATTCATGTAGCGCGTAGTGTTTTCGAGTGCTGCGATGCTCTAAGCAGGAGAGTGGCCATGGTTCAAGTTGATTTCGAAAAAGCATTTGATCGTGTGTCTCATGAAATATTGTACTGTTTGTTGGAACATATTGGTGTTGGTGCCGTTGTATTGAAAGGAGCTAAAATGGCTTATGCATGTTGTTCTACACGCCTTATGATTAACAAAGTGTTATCTGAAAGAATTGATGTAAGAGCATCTGTGCGGCAGGGATGTCCACTGCCTCCTCTCCTCTTTGCTATATATTTGGAACCATTGTGTAGAATGGTAATTGCTAACGAATACATCCGTGGTTTTAAGCTGGGAGTATGTGGAGTGAAAATATTGGCATACGCTGATGACGTGGCGCTTTTTTGTGAAGATCGCGAAAGCGTTTCGGAAGCTTTGAAAGTAACACAAAGGTATTGCAGGCAGACTGGTAGTGCTGTTAATTTAAAGAAAAGTCTCGGAGTCTGGCACGGGGAATGGGAAGAAGAACCGGCCATTTTCAGTGGAGTAAGATGGGCTACAAAGCCCGGAGTTAATTTGAGAGTCCCATTGGACAAATACGGGGACAATACGAATTACTGGAATGAAAAAGCGGAAGAAATACGGGAAAGGACGAAAGGATGGATGGGACGTAACCTCTCTATTTTCGCCCGTGCGACTGTATGCAATACCTTATTGGTGGCAAGAATAATGTATTTACTTCAAGTATTGTATTGTGCTCGAAGCAATATACAAAGGTTCCATCGTGTATTTGCGGTCTTCATTTGGTCGTCCAACTGGGAACGAATTAGCAGAGATAATCTCTTTCGGCGAGTTAAAGACGGAGGGTTGTCTCTAATGCATCTATATGTACGTGCGACAGATGGTTTTAAGGTTTTGTTTCCTACGTGAACAAAAAGATGCATTCCTGAGAACCTTTATGCAAATCATGGTATCCAGTGCAATTCCAGAGTTTATAGTCTCTTCATGCTCTGCTCGGGGATACACTGTGTCACGCTTCCTGCGATAAGTGGTGTGGTCGTTCAAGTTTTTGCGCGTGAGGTACTCTGTAGAGTATTTAGCGACGGTACCACCTAAGCGACTGTACAAGGATCTTATTTCACAATTGTTCCCAGCTCCATTGTACAAAACCTTATACTGTGAAGAACCAGGGAAAGATGTGCTCAAACGTGTTAAAAACATGACTGTTGCACCGGGCGTAAAAACATTCTTTTTTAAATTGCATACAGGAACCCTCCCAGTCAAAACATGGATGGAAGAAAAGGGCCTTTTTGTACCTTGGGGCTCAAACTGTCTACTATGTAGGAAACCTGAAACAGTTGAGCACGTGTTCCTGGATTGTTGGGATGCGGTGTTTTACTGGGATGTGCTACAAAGGATACTTAAAAAAGACCTGCCATTCACACCACGTGGAATTCGGTACTTGACAACTGTTAATGATGATTTTCAGTATGACTTCATCATGCTATTGGGCCTTCACAGTATTTGGAGGAGTAGGATGGCTTATAGACACTGTGATGTCGATGCACGATCTGCATGTGGTTATTATGTTGAACAAGTGTATAAACTAAAAGAAATTTTGAAGCAGCAAGACGCTGCGGAGGAGGTCTTGAGTCTGATGGGCGAACTTGTGGTAATGAAAGTCCATTAGACACGGTTGTCAGCCAAGGGGCATGGCAACCACGATCTTTTACTAATGTATTTAAACCAATTCATGCAATAAAGGAAAAAAAAAAAGCTGGCGTGGCGGAGTGATTAGCGTGCTCGTCTCGCACCCCGGAGGCCCACGTTCGATTCCTCAGGTGGGCGAGTTTTTCTACTTCCTTTTATTTATTAATGCTTCTAGGATTATTCGCTCACGGCCAACGCCAGACGACGCGGGACGGCGGCCGCCGACGACGACACCGATTTTTCTGCGACACGGGGCCCTTAACGCCATAGCGTTAAGTGCCCCGTTATGCCTTGTGGCATACTCTTCGAAAAAAAAAATGAGAGAGAAAGACGCGCGCCGCAACAGCCGGCGTCAACCACCTAAGGGGTGGCGGGTGCAACGATGGCCTACTAAATAAAATTTGGTGGGTGGCTAGCCCCCGCCTCAAGCGGCGTTGACCTACCATCCCAGCTAGGGTGCCTCGATGCAACGGCGGCGCAGTCATCGAGGCACCCTAGTCCCAGCCCTGTAGGGCCAGTAACCGCAACCCTTCACTTCCTCCTCCCCGAGGCAGCGGAGGTGGCTCAGCTACAGAGCCAGTAACATGCCCGTGCATTTTTTTTTTCTTGTTCCTTCAGTCGCAACAACAGCCCAGGTGCTCTGCATAATTTTGTTTATGTTAAATCTGGAGCGCTCCATTTTGCTAGTTCAACTCGTGTGTTGCTGGATTTGCAGTGCGTGGTGTGTTGTGTTCCAAGACATGTTATAAAAGCCTCAATGTTACAGGTATTTCGAATGCAACAGCTGGATCAGAGATGACCTAATATATGAGGGTGATGACTGCGGCGCCCCAAGTAGCGGCGACAAGTACAAAGAAAACTAAATTTATCACAAGCTGGATGCTATTTACAGCATCGAACTGTAATGGGCAAATGCGTTGTCCCTCGGTGGTTTGGGGTTTGTGGGGTTTAGCGCCCCAAAGTGACTATGAGAGACGCCGTAGTGGAAGACTCCAGAAAGTTCAACCACCCGGGTTTTTAACGTCTTGAAAGTGCACTGACATCGCACAGTACGGGGGCGTCTCGCTTTCGGTCTACACATAAAAGCGGCCGTCGAGGCCGGAATTCCTTGGCTGTCGAACGCCTCAACCACTGCACCATCGCAGCGGGCCGGACAATGAAGTACAGTCGTGCCTCGTTAATACGGACACTTTGGTTTCCGACCAAAACTGTCCATAAAGCGAGTCATCCATAATAATGAGTCATGAATAAGCACACAAAGAATTTTATTGACAAAAAAAAAGAATTGTAATTAACGACTGCTTTTGTACATAACGGTGTGCACTGGACTCAAAATTTCACACAACACCGGCAATTTTGAGTGCATTATCCTTGTCATTGTTGTCTTCGAAAAATTGTAGTGCAGTCTGAAGCGACGCGCTTACCATGACACCCGTGATGTTGAGCTTTGTGTTGATCGAACTTTCGAGCACGAACTCCTTACTGGCCGATGAATTTATCGCCTGATTCTCTACTTAACGCCACTTCCAAAATGGCCTCTTCACTGAGCAAAGTAGCCGCTAAGTAGCTGCTTGAGATTCTCCTGAGGCGAAGAAACAACTGAGCTGTCTATACTAGTCCCTCGCAGCTTGGATTGACTGAGATGGCTTTTGCCGCTTGTATTCACAGATGTCTTGAGATTACAGAATGTGATTACAGATACATATACGCGGTGTTGGGAATGACCTTATACTTCTCTGTGCACGATAAAAAGACAGGCGCCAAGCACCAAGACTGCTTTCACACAAATGACGCACACCGAATATCTTTCCACGCGACGAAGGTGCGCAGATAACGTCATAGAGAGTGTATCAGCGTCTGGCGTCGTCGCTTAGCTGTGTTTATGAGGTTTGTTTGGGTTCCTTGTAGACCGCGAAACGGCATCCGTGGAATTCGCGGGATGACTCGATAGGCGCGATATTGTGGCTGACGTGTGCGTCCTCTGTGGACTCCCTGCCCTTGTATGGACCTCGGCCTTATCGCTAGATTGGAGGGCTCAGATAATGCCGCTTTCTTTGTTTGTGTGCACGCATTTGCCGAGCTCGCGTCATAGCTCCCTGATCTGAGTCACTATCGCTGCCGATATGAGAGGACAAACATTGCAGGCGCAACAGTTAGCCATTAAATCTAGAGGTTGGCTAACAGCGCATGCCTTGTTTCCAGGCGACTACTACGACGAAAGCTATAACTTCCGGATAATATTTCGTGGCTATACAGCTAAAGCTACAGAGCTGAAACGCATCATCCTACTGCGCAGCACAATATAGCCCCTTCAGAAATTTCGTGGAGCGCGGTGTGGAATATATTAAAATTACGGAATTGTTAACGTTATTATTACATCAAGATTACACAAATATACAACTCATGCAACTTTGATGCAGTGTGTAGTTTAAAATCGGTATCTACGCTGTGGATGAATAGGTAGGTAGGTGGGTCTTTTAGATGGATGGATTATAAGAGCGTAACCTTTGAAACGGACTGGGGCCGTTTCCACATGCCCGTTCTTTTCTTTTTTTCATATATTTTGAATGTTTTGTTATAAATCCCTCCAATGTTTCTTACTTTGAGTTGCTAAATGTTTATTTTTAGACTTATCTATTCAATCTATTCATTCACTCGATCACCGGTGTCTCTAAACCCTAAGGCGTCATGGAAAGCGATAGCGTCTGCATCCAGACCCGGATGAATACCATCGCATTCAAGTATAACATGCTCAGTTGTTTCAAGGGGTTTGTCTCTGCTGGAAGGAAGGAAGGATGGATGGATGGATGGATGGATGGATGGATGGATGGATGGATGGATGGATGGATGGATGGATGGATGGATGGATGGACGGACGGACGGACGGACGGACGGACGGACGGACGGACGGACGGATGGATGGATGGATGGATGGATGGATGGATGGATGGATGGATGGATGGATGGATGGATGGATGGATGGATGGATGGATGGATGGATGGATGGATGGATGGATGGATGGATGGATGGATGCGATGGCAGCGCCATCTGTCTGGAATCCCGCGAACCGTACCTTAGTTCGCTGTCCCTTTAGCCTCAGGTCGTCCTTGTGAACAAGTATGAATGAATGAATGAATGAATGAATGAATGAATGAATGAATGAATGAATGAATGAATGAATCTACCGGCCGTTTTTGTACCCTTAATTTCACTTAGCCCTTCAGGGACGTAAAGAAACACATTTCTGCGCCTTTAGTGGCTGGAACACTATCATTTGAAGTGAAGGCGGAACTAAAATTCAAACCATAACTCAGGCCAGATATGCCAGAAATACATGAATTGAACTGAATGTTTTCCTTAAACAAGCATGCTATCATACACGTTTCAAGAGCTGCCAAAGATCCTTCATTCATTCATTCACTCATTTATCGTACCCTTAAAGGCCCCTTTGGAGCATTACTTAAGGCGATGGGGGAGGGGGTGAACAGATGAAATATAATGTTAAGAGAATAACACAATGTTAACACAATAAAATACAGCACAATGCTGTGCAAAAAAAAAAAGAGTAAATAGAATACAGTGAGAAATGTTACGATGCAGTTCTCATCAATGCATAGTGGCGGATAGGCTAAAGGAGGCAGGAGTAACAAGAAAAATAAAATGGTACAAGTCATGCACTGGGTTAATTTTTAATTTGCTGTACTGTTCGATTACTGCATCTCTAAATTTAGCAACACCACGCTTGTTTACAACGTAGACAGGTAGCGGGTTCCAGTTTTCTATTGCTGTAGGTAAAAAGTATTTATTGAAGGCTGTTGTAGAACCATGTAAACGCTGAACACGCGGGGAAATAAAGAGGCGACGCGATGTCCTGATGGGAGATAAAAGTAACGAGTCATAGAGATCAAGAAAGTTGTAATATAATTTAGGAAAGAGGCAGAGTCGTGAGGCCTTTCGACGGTTCTCAAGTGGTAGACGGTTGAGTGTTGATTTCATCCTGGTAATGCTGTAGGTTGTATCATAATTTGAGTTGATGTAACGTGCAGCGTGGTTCTCAATAACGTCTAGGGTGCTAAGTACGCTTGATGAGGTTGGTTTCATACAGAAGATGCATATTCAAGTTTAGTATGGACGAAAGTTTCATATGCTAATTTACGGACAGAAGGAGGGGCCAAGTATACTGATTTTCTGATGAAGTCGAGTGATTTCGATGCATTGGCTGCTGATTTCAAGATGTGTGCGGTCAAGGTTAAATCGCTGGAAATAGTGACTCTAAGTTATCGGAATAATTGGACGTGTGTTAATTCGTTTGAAAGCAATGAATAAGCGTAAGTGAGGTTGGAATATTTCTGAGATAGTTGCTTGTATTGACATGTTGAGATGTTTAGCGGGCTAAGCCAATCAGAGCCCCATTGTTCAATTATGTTAAGTCGTTCTGGAGTGACAATTTATCCCTGTTAGTAGCAATGCGGCGATGAAGGATGCAATCATCTGCAAAGAGGCGAATAGTGGACGAAATACCAAAGGGAAGATTATTAATTATAATAAGAAAAAGGAAGAGGGTCAAAGACCGACCCTTGCGGTGCACGAGAGAGTACTTTAGTAGCATCTGAAGATTCTAGATTGTTGAGTACTGGGAATAATCTATTAGTAAACAGTGTATCAATGCTGAAATTAGAAGGCCAATGGACAGACAGGAAAGTTTAGAGATGAGAAAGTGGTGGAGTACGCGAGTGAAAGCCTTAAAAAGATTTAAAACAATGATGCCAGTTCGGAATGAAGGGCCCAGATTCAAGAGAAGATGAGTACTTAATTCAAAAAGCTGAGTTTCGCAGGAAAGACCGGAGCAGAAACCATGCTGCTCAGTGAAAAGGAAAGAGTTATGATCGATGTGTGATGCGACTTGTGAATATAACACGTGTTCAAGAAGTTTCCAGGCAATGCATGTCAGGGAAATGGGGCGATAATTGGATGTGTCTGATCTGTTACCAGCTATGAACACCGGCACAAATTTACTTACTTTCAAATCTTTAAGTAGTTCACCCGTTGATAAGGACTGTTCAAAGATTACTTAATACTTTACTTTCAATGTTATTTAATATCAAATCCTTGTGTTTAGGTGACGCTGTTTTTGTTTACGTTTTCTCTAAAGCCGAACTGGTTAGTGGTTAGAATATAATGATTTCGTTAAAATCCACTGGGGCGAATAAAAAGTGTCTTTTCCAGCCTATTGAGAAGATCGCGAGGATCTACATTGGCCTGTAATTGCTGAGAACATGTTTAGGACCATTTTTTGTGGATAACAATCACTTTGGCTTTCTTCATCGCCCTTAGTTCAGTGATACGTTATATATATTCATTAGGATTGAGGATGTCTTGTCAAGTACATAGATTACTGGCTGTAGTTTTAAGGCAAAGACATCTGCATTCCTACTATTTTTGGAATATTAAACACAGAAAACATTCATTGCTTGTAGGCAACGAGACTATCGAGTTGCCCACATGGTTTTGCATGGTATATTTGTAGACATGTGAGCATTTAAAACGAACTTCTTTTTTCTTTATGCCGTCCATATGTGGCGCATATTTATTATTTTGTCTTCTTAGACAATAATAAGGAATCCTAAAGGTATCTTAAACCCAATTTTAGTCTAGAAGTATCTTAAAAGCAATCTTTGGTCAAAGTGTTTGGAAATGGTAGATTTCCTAACTGTTGTGCTTAAGCAAAAAGTACAATAATCAGAAAAATGAGTTAAAGATTTCAGAACAATGTAAATAAATTAGAGCCTGAATTAATAACTCAAAGTTGCCTGGTGCATACGTTTGGCCATCGTTTTCAACACGATGCTGCTCTGTGGCCATTGTTTCGAGTTGCTTCTCTTTTTTTATTCATCTTTATAGCTGCCCGGCGCTGTTGGGTGTGCTCGTGAACTGCTTTCCTTGGTTGTTTCCTGGACCTGCCTCTTCGTCTAGACATTCATATTCCATCCCCAGTTTGTCGAACAATTTGGTTAGCCAGACTTTCAGTGGTGCGAAAACAGCGTCCGAAGGTTGCCTGCTTCGTTTTAGTCAATCCAAGCTTGAATTTCGGTTTATCAGCCAATCCGCTGTTGCCACGGCCCAAACTTCGTCCTTCCATTCCGTTCCGCTTTTTTTTTTCTTTTTTTGCTGTCTAGTACATGTTTTCTCAATAACAGGCCCTCTTTGGCTAGAGAGCGCGAAAAACAAGAATTATAAATTGCGGATATGCTCCGCGTTCATGTTCTTGCCCGCTATGCTGCTGCTCCTTCAAATCAGCTTTCATAGGCCCTTTCGAGATGCTTGGTTGGCAACTGTAGTGAGTTGCAATTGGGGTATAAGAATGTTTTTAATATCTATCCATGTCAAGTCGGTCACTTTGCCGCTCATGTGGTCCTTTACGTGGTATGCAGTCGTATGCAACCAGAAACCACTACTTCCAAAGTGCGCTTCGTGGTTAGCTCAGAAATGCGCTGAACATACAGTACAGTACTCCAGTACTGACGGCAATGTATATGAAATGCTCCAAGGTGACCGGTAGCAAAGAGCTGCACCTGTGTCTTCTGCAAAAGCAGGCGATGAGTGATCTCTGAACTTCTACCCACAAAGAGTCTTTGTATTATAGCTGAAAGTAGAATCATTTTACAGATGTGCATAGGACGTCTTTCATACGTCCTTAGAGCACTCGGGTTTGGTGTATCCGCAACCCGTTGTGGCTTTGTCGCTAAGCAGTGAAGGTAAGCATACCAATGCACTTGTGCAACCGAAAACCACTGAACAGAAGCGTTTTGCTTCTTTGATTGTCTTGAGATAACTTCGAAAAACTAATTCTTGCGGAAAATTCCAGGTGCCAAACAGGGCGCAATGCTTGCGGCACACTTCCTTCTACTGCGGGCTTTACCGTCTGGAAAACACCTGATTTGAATAACAATTTTCTATAATTTCCTATCATCTCTCGGTACTAGTAGTACATGTTCACTGTGACGTTGTTCAGGGCGCCCCCATTATTAAGCATGTTCTTGTCACTCTCGGTCTCTGCAGACGTGCAACATATCCACAAGCGGGACGGGGTACACTGGCTAGGGTGGGACAGGCCAGTGATATAACATAGGCGAAGAAACAGTGCATTAAACAGAAACGAGGAATGGTGAGATAATAAAAAACGAGGAGGAATAATTACGGAAAGATAAAAGAGTAAACGTAAACCAATTTTCAATGTAAATATTAAGTATAATGATTTTAACTCGAGTCAGCAAAAGAACCGTAGTGTTGCAGTAATGCATTCTCGAAGGAATCCACAAACTCTTTACGACTCGAGTGCCTTGGCGCTC
The DNA here is from genome assembly GCF_055883805.1 of Amblyomma maculatum. Lineage (NCBI taxonomy): Eukaryota > Metazoa > Arthropoda > Arachnida > Ixodida > Ixodidae > Amblyomma > Amblyomma maculatum. The sequence continues at coordinate 196,401,988 of NC_139347.1, read as the reverse complement.
GCACAAAATGAAAAAACGAAAGAGGTAGCGGGAGACACAATGAAAATATTAGTGGGTTAGACATTGGTCTTTCTTTCTTTCTTTCTTTCTTTCTTTCTTTCTTTCTTTCTTTCTTTCTTTCTGTCTTTCTTTCTTTCTTTCTTTCTTTCTTTCTTTCTTTCTTTCTTTCTTTCTTTCTTTCTTTCTTTCTTTCTTTCTTTCTTTCTTTCTTTCTTTCTTTCTTTCTTTCTTTCTTTCTTTCTTTCAGAATTGATCTCCCACATATTAAGTGCCACATTTCCTCATCGTCACACGTGGCACAAGATTTATCGCCACATCAGAAGCTGCTAGCCAATTCAGACTTCCTGAGCTCCCCTCAGTTGGCTTCTGCAGGAAGCGCTGGGCGACTTGCTTGCGAAATTTGCAGCTAAAAAAGTTATGTGACAGGCTAGTCTTACGATGCATTCAGCTCTCTAGGAGCATTGCGGAAGTCGTAATTTATTATATGATTATCATATACTCAGCTGCCTTATCGACTTTAAATCAAGGCCACTTGAAAATATATTTCTTACCTAATCCACATAGAAAGTAAAGGAAGCTACGTCTAACATTAAATGAGAAACAGCTTAAAATTTCCCGCATTTTAAAACAGACCTAAAATGACGCCTATATCGCGCGCCCTTTGCAACAGTTAAGACAAAAATAAATTTTCAGGTCGTGCAAGCATTCCTGAAGGGCCGAATTTGAATTATTATTATTTTTATTTATCCTACGGAAACGGTAAATCCTTATATTGCATCTAGTCTTCGTCCTGCTTTTCGCGGAGTGTGAAGCGCTGCCTAGAGGTCATTTGCCTCTTCGCACGCAAAATAAGCGGAGGGGCGGTACCCATTTCTTTAAGGACCGTAGGATCACCACTTAGAGGACGTACCCAAAATATAATAGATGCAGTCATAAACCAGTAGGAACTATGCTAGAAATGTTTCTTTTTCTACTGTGCAACAATCAGAATCATCATCAGCCAGACTGTACGCACCGCAGGGCGAAGGCCTCTCCCATATTACTCTAATTAGCCCGGTCCTGTGTTAGCTGCATTCATTTTACCCCTAAGAACTTCTTGACCTTATCCGCCCAACTAACTTTCTGCCGCCCCCTGCTACGCTTTCCTTCCTTTTAAATCTAGTTTGTTACCCTATAAGTGACTATAGGTTATCCTCTCTACGTACTATAATGCCCAGCCCATTTCCATTTCTTCTTGATTTCCGCTGGGATGTCTTTAATCCGAATTATTTTTCTTACCCACTCTGCACACTTCCTGTTTCTTAATCTTACCCCTACCTTTTTCCGTTCCATAGCCCTCTACGTTGTCCTCAACTTGAGTGGAATCCTTTTCGTTAGCCTCCCCATTTCAGCCCCATAGGTGAGTGCAGGTAACATCCAACTGTTGTAGAATTTCCTATTAAGTGATGCTGGTAAACTGAATAATCATAATCTACGAATACCTGCCATATCTGAATCTCATTCTCTGCGGCGACTACCTGTCCTAAGTAGACATATTCTACCACACCCAGTGCTCCGCTACGAATTTTTAAACTGCTTTTTCTTCTTGAGGCTGTTGAACATTACCTTAGTCTTCTGCATATTGATTTTGAAGCCTACCTTTCTACTTTTCCTGTCTAGGTCATCAATTATTATTTGCAGTTCATCCCCCGAGTTGCTTAGCAAGGCAATGTCATCAGCAAATCGCAGATTACTCGACACTTATCCCTAACTGCTTCCATTCGAAGCCTCTGTATACTTCTCTAAGCAATCTGTGAATAGTGGTGGAGGTGTCGTGCCTTTTTGCCTAACACCTTCCTTTAGAGGAATTTTCTTACTTTATGCAGAACTATAGTTGCTGTGCATCCAGTATAGATATCTTCCAGTACTTACACATACGGCTCGTCTACACCCTGATTTCGTAATGCCTGTATGACTGCCGAGGTTTCTACTGAGTAAAATGCGTTTTCGTAATCAATACACGCTATGCATAAGGGCTGGTTATATTCCGAGCATTTTTCTATCACCTTGTTAATGGTATGGTTATGAATGATAGTGGAGTACTCTTTCCGAAAACCTGAAAAGACAGAAGGTTATACAATTAGCTCAAGAACTGGTACTCAGACTCCTAGAGAATTGCACCACACCTTTAGCAAGCAGGGCCTATCTCTGTAATAGTACACGGGCCTCAAGTGAGGGTTAGAATGAAGGAGAGAGAGATACTTTGCTTTCAAAGTTGACATCGTGTTGACCCTGCTTCAATGTGTTATTCTCATGGTATTCATATAAACCAGTCCTATTTACACATCGCTTTGCGGAGGCTCCCTCTGAAGCCACCATTCAGCTGTCCCAAGGAAAATATCAAAACTGCAATGTAATTTAGTAATTGGCTCAAATACGCACTGATCGGGATTGCAGGGACAGACAGACCCGTAGAGAAGAAATCAGGTAGGCCCATTTCAAGGGTATGTAATATGCAGACCAGCAAAGGACGTTGTCGACGTACTGAAACGTTTTAAGGAGTGTGAGCCTGGTCTAAATTTCACTGTAGAGATACCCAGAGACGGAAAGCTGCAGTTTCTTGTTTTGTCTTTGCACCTTTGCCCGAGAAATGTATGTTGGCTATACCACCCTAGGGTCAAAAACGCTTTACTAGGGTTTTCATCCGGCCATTCCGAAATTACAGAGAATGGGAAGTGGCCAGCCTTAAAGCTGCCATCCCCAAGTCCTGCCTGCACGCAGTTAATGAAAGTGTGGTGTACTAGCTGTAAAGGTTGAAAGGAAGTGAGTACTCTGAGCATGTAATCGTGGAAGCGTGTGGGAGGCTGGTGAGACAAATCAAGGCAGAGTCACGACTCAAGCCTCTGGAAACAGAACGCCGAAATGTTGCCGTCATACCTTATGTTCACAGATCTCCACATGGACTAAAGAATGTAGCGGGTCGCTACCAGGTTCCGGTGGTGGTTTCTGGCCCTCGAAAGTTGGCAGGAATTTGTTCGCAGGTGCAGAGCCAGAAGGATATTGGCGGCAAAAAAAAAAAAAAACGAAATAATGAATTTGGTATCAAGCACACAACTTCTCCTTGTTCCTTGTGGCAGGGAAGTGGTTCACGAAGTGCCGTTTTGTATGTGGTGCATTGTACATTGGACAAACCAGACGATGCGTCAATGAAAAATCGGACGAACATCGGAGATTACTTAGTGGTGATTTCCATGATAACCTCCCTAAGCATTGCGCACGTGCGGCAGGAATGATAAGAAAAAAAAATATGAAATGCAAACTAGTCCTCGATAAAACAACAAATTATATTTAGACACAGAGCTCAACTTTTGACCGCAACTATGGCAGCCTTCCATATGCGCATCACTAGATCTAAGTGTGTAAGTCAGACTTCTGTCTGCTTTTCTGCTAGAGAATTTCGGTTCTTGGCCAAATATTGTAACTCACGAGTTTTTTGTCAGCATTGTTTTGTTTTTCGTGTTTCTTCCTATTTATTTGGGCTTGTGTGAGTTACCGCTTGTCCTTCTTCTCCTCACTGGTCTCTTGGCCTTCGCGCATACTTTTCAGTATGAATTAGGATGAAGCTTAAAGTTTTTTGTGCGCTTTTTCATACAATAAAATAATATAACAAAACAAAATATTATTATTAAAAGCTATGTCTCTCCTACGAGACAGCAGTGCTTGTAAATATATACATAATAAATGAAATAAAATTTCATATTTGTAATAAAGTCCGGTGCCAAGTAAATCCATAATAGCTTGTAAGTTTGACCTGCGGCGTACAATGACTTAAATGCCGCTGTATGTCGCAATCACCACCACCGACAAATTTTGTTCGTGCAAAGCGAGCAGGCCTAGATGTTGAGCGTTTTGAGCGCATCAGGCGTGATCGGGGCGGAGTGGCGCCACAAAGTTTCCTAAGTGATGGCTCGTGGTCGGATGTTCAGCTCACGTCTCTCTTTTTATTTTTTAGAAACATACTGAAGCGCAAGCGAATGTATTGCATCGTGTACTCCCTACAGCACTTGCTGCTGTAGAAACTTGCTGAACGCACTTAGTTATGTTGATTGTACCTTAACACACTCGTTTCACGTTATTTACTCCGCTAATTTTTTCGCATGTGACCAACACTTTTTTTTTTCAGGATCCCAGAGAACAGATTTAAAACTCATTAATATTAATTGCCGAGCCAATGAAGCGTGCTGACGTCAGCATGGCGAAATCCCTGCGAAATGAGCCGTTTCAACATTATGAAATAAAAATAAGAAGCGCTCCGCTGTCGCTTATTTCTGGCCCCTGTCATTTGCTCTTCTGTAAGCCAATTAGAGCGCTCGCTAGTCCTGCTTTATAAAAGAAAGATAGGTTCCCCCTTTTGAGAGCTCTTCTATACTAATCCCTAATTACGTCTTTTTCCTGCTTATATATATATTTCGCTTATGCTTCCCACGTGCTTCTACGAGGCGTCAGTAACGAGAGTGCCGTCCGACGACATTTCACTAATGGCGGCCACGGGAGCCACTTAGTATTCTCGAGGAGACACGCGCGGACATGAGAGGCACGGAGCTCGAGAAAGACGGTGAAAGAATGTAGCAAGCCGGCGCGAAGCACACGACACGAGGCGGATGGCAGGCAGACATCAAAGAGAAGCCACTCGTGCCTTTCACGTGGACAGCCACGGGCGTCTCTGTTTACTGCGCAGGCTGCGGTGACGTATCCATGACGTCGTCGCTGATGACACTGTGACGTATGCGGTCGCGGCTTAGCCGGCGAGCGTACGGGTGGCGGAAGCAACGGGACAGTTTGGTAAGCCGGGCGCGCACGGTATGCATCAATGAAGCATTACGTGCAGACGCGAGGGTGGCGTGGGCCGAAAGAAACAACACGAGCCTCAGCGTATTTTGCCCGTGTATAGGAAGGGTGTCAGCGAATTATCACCGGACATGTGTGGTTTATGAAAGAGCTCCTCAGTCAGGGCGGTGGAAGAGAGGGAAGGCAGGAAAATGGCCGAAGGTCATTGTCGTAATGACGGCTTACAAAAGTGAAAGCGGAGGAGCCATGGTTCTCGTGTACGTGTGCGGGATGGGTGGAAAAATATTCGATAATGCACCGCGGATCCCTAGCTATGGCTGATATATGACGTACCGTACGCACGTGCAGTAATTATTGTGTGACAAGGGGGCTGGCCGCGTGGCGGGTAAGAGTCGTGTTTCTCACGTTGCGGCAGAGTGCTTTGTTGATGAGGCATATCTCTCTTGACGTAGGAATAGCGATTACGACGCGGGATTGTTTTGGAACACGCTGCTCTCGTAGCTATTATATCAAGTACTTTTGCCTATTACGGTGCCCAATGGGTACGAAAGACTTTGTGTGACGAAGGTACACGGGGGAGAGACTCTGAAGGACGCTTTATATGAGGGCTCTGGATTAATTTAAACGTGCAGCTTGACATATGCATCGCTACAAATATTGCTTTATATGTGGCATTTAGGCCTTGATTACACTAAATATCGTATATACGGCAAATATGGCTCCTACATACGTTGCATGCCCATAATGGCTAATTGCGCAAATCCTGGAGGCTTAATGGCGGCTGATGAGGAAGAAATAATTCTGCTCTAGTAGGACATTGAAAGGCAACAAATCGCTTATTGTACCGAAGTTAGATGCGTATAATAATGAACCGAGATGCCGAATGAGCTAATAATCTTGTTTTCATGGGCTACTTAGTTCGTTTCACTTGATTTGACTCTCCCTAATCTTCATCCGCTTCTCACGACTGTGATTTGCTTCCGACAGTTGACAAGTGCAAGCTGCTTCCAATACGCCTCACAGGCGGATCAGTTTTGTGAGGTCAGCTACGTACCAAAGATTTTATCCCTTTGAATCACAGTCCGGAATAGCTGCCCATTTCATTATTGTCGAGTAAACGCCGAGACGGCCATGAACGTAGTTGCACTGACGGTGCTTCGGAATGCAATTTTGCCGGAGAAGAAACGATGCACGAAGAATTTTGATAATTGAATCATAAATTCGATCTTTCTGAAGTCTGCCTAAAGCACAGGGAAGGACTAAGACTTCGCCTGATTCGTTAGGGTTCGCCTCGACGTCGCGCACGCCACTTGGGAAAATGCAATGCCCTAGAGCAATGAGATTAGACGAGGCCCAATCGGTATGTCTGCCACTGTATGCGGAGTTCAGCGAGCCCACATTTGTTATTCCATCTTTGAAGACAATCATTGCGATTGATCGAAGTTTGCCGGAATCCAAGTGGGCAAGGACATGGGGTGTACTAAAGCCCCGATATGTCTTACGTTCCTTCGAGGTATGCGCAGACCGTGTTGCATTTATACGCGTTCACCGTAAGTTTTTACACTTCGTGCGCATCTTTTCCCAACTAATTTGTTTTATGTTTGCGGTGAGCGTGGAGATCCGTTGTCGATGCTCCGGTAAAGCATTGTGCCAAACTGGTGCCAATGGCGACCTGGCGATCGGCCAGGCGTCTCCGACAGGATGTTTCTTCCCAAATTCTGGCGTCGTATATTGAAGAGAAAGCTTGAAGCACGTGTTTGCTGCCTCGTGAGTGAAGAGGGGCACGTGGATATCGAACTGTTGCAGCAACATGCTGTCACGGGGTGCTATGTGTTTGCAACCGTACGGCGCCTCTCCGAGTAACGTCAAACACGCGTCATCAAGAATGCTCACGGGATCATCATACTGAAAGGAAAGCGTAAAATTCCATGTTCGCAAATGTTCTCTGCACTTGAGCGTCGTCGAGTGGGGCTTCTACAATATATAAGTAATCCACCCAGCAGAAGTGCTGCATTAATTTTCTTTCTGTCATATTATTTGAACAGCCATAAATTGTAGCAAATTGCAATCAGAAATTGAAAAGGAAGGAAAATGCGCCTGGTAAGTAACATTAGCTGCTACATTTGAGGGCTCATGTATAGACTGTAGAAAACTTGTAAGATTTAAAGGTAGTCTGACACACCCGTTATAGCGAACCTATTTCATGATGCGTAGAGGCCGTATGTCATTCTGCACGTGTTCCTTGGCCACCAATTATCTTGGTGGCTGGCTTCGTATTGTTGCTTTTGTTTTTTGTGGCATATTCAGTCATTGAAGAAACTTTTCTTTCTTTAGAAATTTCTCGTTTGTAAGCCCAGAAATACACGCTTAACTACTGAGGTTATTTCACGTTTGAAGAAAAAACTGATTAGCGTGTTTTATATGTGGTATAAGTTGAAATATACGTAAAGAGCTTTGCAGTGCACGTTGTTTTCGCTAGTCAACGTGTTTTGCCGAGCCACAGACTAGGATACTGTAGGTAAGGCGGGAAAATGATTCTCTTTCAATTCTCTCAATGATTTTTCCCAATGTATGATACCGATGACTAGCGGAATGTTTGTAATAAGCTCACTGACATGATGACACAAGGACAAACTCATGTTTAAAATGATGATACAAATGCTAGAGAGATAAGCCTCAAAGATATATACTCGTGGCTAAATGAACGTCTTTATTCTCATTCCAGCAATAAAAACGATAACCTGAATTTTAATAATATTGAGTTGAAGTGTATTCTTGAACCCATGTGTTCAACCTGGCTAAATAATGGGTGGTTAAATTTCAACAGTTTCACTTGATGCAAACAGATAAGATTGTGTCGATAGCGGAAATTATAAGGTTTGCAAGCGACCCAGTATGGACATAATCATAGATATAGATGAAGAGAAACGAAGCTAATATTCTTCTGCGGAACGCCGCTGGAAAGGAATGATGTTGCCGAGAAAGAACGGTTCATTTGTCTCTTATTTTGCGATGCTATAGATACGGTATCAATGTCGACGTAGCTTGTTCACGTAACCATAATAATCAAAGTTACGGAGTCGTAAGGCATGATTTATCAAATACAATGAAATCTGGAAATATATTGCTACTCCCTGTTTTCCCACGCTGTTTTTAATACGCATCCATCTTCTTTTTTTGCCGCAAAGCAAGGTCTCTGAACTGTTTTAGACGCCAAAATTCCCATTTTACGAATCAGTTGATATGTCGATAGCGATAACCTTATTCGAAGGGAGCCAGACGCTCCATATAAACGTTGCTGACATATTGAAAATATTTGAAAATACAAAGAACCGCTGATTTAAACTTCATACAAGCTACTTTTAATCTGAAACAACGATTGTGGAAGGGTCTTCTGTTCCCACGTAATTAACGTGGTATGATTTCTACATTAATTTATTGCATACGCCCGTAAGTCAAAAGCGTTTCGTCAAGCGGGATAACATTCTCGACTGATCATGATGTTAATGAGAGAGTGGGGGCTGCTTTTGCTAACCTTTGTTTTACGCGAATGGCGACCAGTTCGTTCTTTCTGGTGGAAACGAACACCCGGAACTTGCTCACAAAAACGCCTCGAAGGAGCTGCAAATCGGCGTGCACTGTTAACAAACACGTGCCCTTGATCCAATGACGCAACGACGTACTGCACCGCTTTGATGCAGGGTCTGCATTTACACGTGCAAACTCTGTTACGTCAAGAATTGTTCTTCATTCTGCCGTTCTTTCCAACGTCGCACTTTGTTTGTTTGTTTTTTCTCTCTCTTCTTTTCGCAAGAAAAGAAAAGTGGAAATCGAAGAGTATTACTCAACCGTTCTTCGTCGTCACACCTTCTCAGCTGAAGTCTTTACACGCGCCGCTAATCAGCAGGGTGCCTGTTCGCTGCCAGAACTGATCGATTCTTCCGTTCACGTGTAAGGCTCGTGCTTCCGCTCGGACTGGGACTTTCGAGACAGGCTTCGTTTCGCGTCGCATTTCCTTTGTGTTGACAGCCCGTTCCGTGGTCTCTTTTGTTCCCTTCCCCTCCTTGCGTTTCGCCATAGCCGCTCGTGATGAAGAAGGGGTCAACGCTCGTGACAAAATGTGCTCACCTTAACACGGTACAGCACAAAGCTATAGCATTTGTCGATATTGGTTGTCTTGCAAGCGCGTGATCAAATCCGCGTGAATACAGAAGAGAAAGAATAATCGATATTATTTTTTTCTGGACGACTTTTGCCGTTTCAAAATGCAAGGTGATGAGGTAACAAAGCGCAGTCTGCGGTAAATTCGGTGACCCATGGCACTGTGACATTTTGCCCTCATCTCATAAAGATAAATTGAAAGTGGAAAATGGAAGCAGTTTTTCGGTCTGAGAAGGATTTTGTGTACTCTTAGAATTTGGACGACCGTGTGGAGAAATGAGGACATCTTGCACTAAAACGAAACAGCCGAGCAATCACAGATTTCCTTTGCAGGAGCCTAATTCCTGGGTGCTAAGGTCATCTATCAGATTCGTCCCCGATGACTTCATCTTTCGAGTCGCTAAGGTCAAGGCTTATTTTTCTGCCTCCGCAGTTTGTCCTCGAATCGCAAAGAGTCAGTGCTCCTTTGCTCTTCTACTCTGCAAGTGTGGGACGAAATGGCGAAACACTGTGCCGGGATCAGCGAGCTGGCACAGGCGCCCACTCATGTTGTGAGGACGAAAATCTGGCGCTGCTAATGTTGTCATCCGAAACTTTTAACAGAGCAGGGGAGTTAAAACTTCAAGTTGGGCTAGTTGGTAATGGCCATTGTGTGCGTGCATTGCCTAGCGTGGGCGCCGAAATGAGGTTAAGTGCATAAACCTGCCAGAGACCTACATCATCCTTAATTTACACCATTACTTGAGTTATATTTTAAGTGTTTGCAGCATGGTGGTGTAGACTAGCTGATTAAAATCAATTAGAAAAAATATTACGTGAACTTACACTTCGTGTTCTTTCTACCAAGAAATTCACTGTAGATAATGACGACCGATGGAACATTGCAAACCTCCTTCTGCAGCAGTTTGAACAGCGTTAACTCTGCTTGTGCATCTTTTATTGCGAAAGCAATACTACTCTAGGTTTCGAGTCTTCAGCGTGGCGCGGCCGCACCCACATGACGTTGTGACGTCACACCCCACGTGACACTAAGGTGAGAACTGGGCTACCAACTCAAGTGGTTTGCGTAGCGCGGCCGCACCCACGTGACGCTGTGACGTCACACCCCACGTGACACTATGGAGAGCTGGTCTATCAACTCAAGCGGCCGGCGTAGCGCGGTCGTAGCCACGCGGCGCAGCGCGTGACGTCGCACCCCACGTGGCACTAAAGCAAGAGATGGGCTGGCAAAAGTTGCCAACTTGGGTCTCTCGTTCCACATATCAGAATCAGCCTGCTAGGACCCTGGCATTCACGTTACCCCTATAGGCCACTGAGGCACGTTAATACGGCTTGGTAAAAGCGGGGCTTTATACGTGGGCTGGGGAAGAAGAAGAAGAAGCAGATGAACGCTTGGTCACCCGCAGCTCATGGTTTCGCTCCATATTCAACTCAGCAGCGTTGAACCCTTATAATGTTTTCGTTTTAATTGGATTGCTGAGCAGTGATACCCAAGACGGCCGGCAGTGATACCCAAGACAGGCTTTCTGTTTTTCCATAGTTTCCTATAAGCTAGAAATGTAATTTGATTACCCTTTATCCTTAGCTTATATCAGAGTGGCCTGGATCAGCCTTGCAGAAGTTGCTTCATGTTTGAGCCACGAACAAAAGTTATCTTGTGTTACACAAACTGCATTCACGCCCATACGTGAATGGTGGGAGACAAATATCTATCGATTCTGATGATGACTGGGTCAGGAGCCAAGGGTGAGAACTGGTGTGTGCAATGAATGCTACTGGGGAAGGGTAATTCACGGCAGCTGAAGCGCGTGTTTTGCGCCGCGCGACAGCAATAAAATCCAACATCTGCCTAAGATGCAGTAACTGTGCAGGAGCCACATGCTTGCTTTAATACCTGTTTGAGGTACTTTTGTTTTAGGTTCGAAGTTTATCCAACAATGTAACGTTTAAAAGCTCAACGTGTGCTCTATATACACGCTGCGCCATTGTTAAGTGCTCTGGATTTTTTCAGATCACTTGAGGGCTCTATAATACGCACTGAAATTGCAGAGCGCGCCACATCTTTTGCATTTCGCCTTGTGGAAATGCTCGTACCAGGGCCTGGGTTCCGCGGCCAGGTACTGAACCGCCTAACGCCAAGGGCGTAGATGCCACCAGGAAGAATTTGACCGAAAATTATAGAGATATCTGGGGCGAATGTTTTTCACTTCGACCACAAGATCCTCGAAAAATGCTCCTCTCGCCATTATTTTTGTCTCGAATATTGTTTCCTTCTTTTTCTTGTGTTCTGTACACAACTGCGGATAAGGTGTGAGCAGGCACTGTGGTGTTTATTCGTTTGGGTCCGCCCCGCCGGTACACTCGCTCTAAGCAGCGACTAATAACAGGGAAGCGCTTCGGCGTTGATGGCTCGAAAAATCCTTTTCTAGCTCGGATGACCGCTGATAGCCTGGCAAAGCGTAGTCATTTGCGAGGGCTACGGGAGAGGCAGGCGCCAATGGAGAATCGCCTTGCGGTTTCCTTGTCAACGCATGTTCGACAACTGCACGTGCTAACGACGCGACGCGACGAAGGCCGCGATTAGCGGGGACAGCGCTGCGCCGTCGCCCATCGCCTCGGTTCTTTTCCCGATTAGCGCCGATGGCCAGGGATGAGCGCAGAGGAAAACCAAGGAAGGAAAGCGATGAAGGAAAGAACCGATGCGCTCGTTGCGTATCCTCATGTACAACGCTGCTATATGTTCAGAGCTGCCTCAAACAGCAGGAGGATTAACCTCGATGGTGATAACATAAAAGCGAGGACACCGGTTTTAACTTCAAACATTTTCGTTTTGTTTTGTTTTTTTCAGTTAGACGAGGATACATCTCCCAATCGCTGCTAAAGTCAGGTGTGTGTGTATGGGGGGGGGGGGAGGGGGATAAAAGGCTTACCAAAGTTTCGCCCAAATCAATGGCCTAACAGAATTTAATATCGTCACGACTGAAGTCAGAGGGAGCCGTGAAGGTCCACGTAGTCGAGAACCCGAGAATAAGGTCGGCTTGTAGTTCCGAAAACAGAGTCACAGAGTCCAGCACCAGCGCGCCGCTCGTGCCAACCACCGCTTCGTCGTCGTCGGCACCAAACACGGCTGTCGCGCGGCGCTAGGCACGTGGCATTATTCCCCCCCCCCCCCCCCCCCCCCCCCGTGAAAGAAAACATCGTCCCGATGACAAGGTTAGAGGAGAAAAAAAAATAGGCGTGAGGTGAACTGTACAATAACGCAAGGTTTCACTTGCAGGGAACGCTCAGTCACGCGAAAAGTACGGCTTTAAGTGCACCACATGCACAATTTCAGGCCGCTGGCGTCGAACACTGACGGTCACAGTTCCATCAGGAATGACTTCGTAATTAACGTTGTTTAAGCGGCGCAGGACTTTATTGGGTCCGAAATAGCGGTGGAGAAGTTTCTCGCTCAAGCTTTGTGGCACACAAGGGTCCACACCCACACATGACGCCTTCAACGTACATTGCAATCCCCTCGTTCTGACGCTGAACTCGAGAGGTCAGGGCACGCTCGGCATTCTCTCGGCGGGCGTACGTACCGAGGAGCTGACTTCGGAAGGCCGGCCACGTGGAGAATGTGGCCTCGCGGTTCTCGAACCATGTCCGAGCAGCGTCTTCTAGGCTGAAGTAGATGTTCCGCATTTTCGCAGCTTCGTCCCAGCCGTTAAACGTCGCGACCCTTTCATAGTGAGCTAGCCAGTCTTCGGCGTCTTCAAACTGCTCACCGTGAAATGGTTTAGGGGTACGTGGGGTCTGAAGGATGAGGCAGGACGAAGGGGTGGAAGGAACAGTCATGGTACGGGCGGGCGGTGTCGTTGCCACAGCCAGAGTCTCTTCGTCAAGAGGGAAGGCCTCGGGGGACGTGGCAATATGTATGCAATATGTATGCGTTGGCAATATGTATGCGTTGACCAAGCTGCCCTGACATGTATTACAGCGCGAACCACAAGAAGGGACGACGACAGAGTGAAAAGAGCGCTGCCGTCGTCCCTTCTTGTGGTTCGCGCTGTAATACAAGTTAGATATGAACCAACTAGCCCGCCAAGCAACTGCCCTGACAACAATTCGTAATGTATAAAAGGCAAATTGCATATGTGAACCTTTCTATTCGGAGGCTGGGCGTCACTTTATTTAGCTACGTTTTTCGCGTGCATTGAAAGCTTGTCCCTGCATCGTTGGATATTTTATGGATAGTCAATAGCCCAGGCCGGAAGATGCGTGCCGGATGTCTCTATGCGAGCTTATTGGAGGCCTTATGCAGGACAGTATGGTACATAGTAATAATCAGGAACGTTGGACAACACGAAGAGCACTAACGTCATCACGTGCAAGGAGCAAGTAAATGTCTCCGTGCTCTTCAGTTGTTTCTTGTGAATTTTAGCGTCGTGCTGCGCCAGCACTCTTCCCGACTGTAGCTGTTTACGTTCGCAAGTGTCCGCTGTGTATAGACTAGCTTGCTCTTTATTAACATCTTGATGCAGAATAGCATGCCTGAGGTCCTGAAATTGTCTTCAATAAAGCTGCCGCTGTTTGATAACGTGACTACCACAGTTGCAAGCCTGGCAAACCTGGGGCCACATTCTATGACGGTTCATTATCCATTTTTAATTTCGGATCCATCTCGTCCTCTGTCGGTGCTCACTGGTCTTCGCTGACGTATTACTGCTTTCAAGCACCCATATAAAGTTCCCCGACATAGGCATTGGCTGAATATAGCGGGCAAGAGTTAGGGAAAGTGTACCTCGAATGTGGGAGGTTGTTTTCGTGTTGCGGACCCGCTAACGTGTAATTTGCGTCACTGGCCGCTTACTGGTTTTGTGCGATGATGTGGTCAAGCTGACCTCGCTCTAAATAAAACGGAAGTTTCATATATCAGTTTAAAATTAATCCTTATAAATATGGTTAAAAGACTGCCACCACTCAAAATCAGCGCGGGAATTTTAAATTTTTATACAACGCAAGGGGTTTGTATGAACGGCGGAAATAGTTAACGTGAGAGCGGGAATACTTTTCTAAGCAAGATTTTGCGACGGAGAGGGAAAGTTCGCCATTGCGATCCACTCTGATCACGGAGAATCTCTCTGGATGCTCTAAGTTTCTCAATATTCCAAGCTCAAGTTACAGGCTGGATATTGGCAGGCATTGCGCGAGTTTTTGATCTCGAGGAAGCTGGGCATACTACACTGCAGTTCTGCCCCTCCGCTCGGGTGAATCTAGGCTAAATATGGTCAATTCCAGGAGCCTAATTCCGAATGCATAGGGCTTTATCAGCTCAAACGTACCAGAAACTTAAAATATTGCTGGTATAATATTTTTTTTTTTCTGAAGTAATATAGGGGATGTGAAAGCCTCATAAAATTATAAAATGATTATTTTGCTGTTTTCTGTACACCAGAAATTTATTCCAACCGGTTGCCGCTTTTAACAATGTGTATTCTGACAATCATACCTCCAGAGACACAGGAAGAAATAAGAATGAGAAGTGCCTTCGTAGTAATTCCTAAATCACGTGCGCAGATTAAAAACAATGATTTCATTCGGCTTGTACACCATATGTTATGTAGGTATTGCAAATGCGGATTATGGAAGCGCCCGTTAGTTTTCTGGATATTGTTGACTGTGACTATTGACAGAATACCAGTCATGATAAACCACCAACTTAATAATAAAATATACACGCTATTATTTGCTGCATGTTTATCGCATTCACTCGGAAAGTTAGAATTGGCGTAATTAGGGTTGCGTTCACGAACAGTACCTCAGTAACATCCGGCCTTGATGTGAAAAAGTGATGTTGAGAAAATGCCCTGTAGAGCATGACTGAATACCTGAACCCGTTAGTGTAACGGTAAGCTTGAAGTGGATTAAACTAAATTATGCGCAAACGTATCGGAACGCAGATACAAGTTACGATGCTTTTGGGGTATTAGTGATAATGGCCAAGCAGTGGCCATAGATATGAACTATATGCATTTGCCACGTGATCTAATTGGCAAGCGCTATCAAGTTTCAACCAAGTGGGAAGCCTTACCGAAAGAAGTCTTTTGTAAAGGTCGTGTCACTTTATCCATGTATTTGCATTCGATTTTAACGGCACATTATTTTCTTTCGCCATCTACAAGCCTTTCGAACTTTCGAATTTTTTCTTTCTTGACTGTGTGCATTCTGCAGACCATGGCTGATAGTCAAACATGTTTTGTTCCCTGCCGTTAATAAAATCCAACTCGGCACTATTTCAAGAACACTTTAACCACTAGGTAGTATTAAATAAACAAATAAATAAATGTTGGTATCTCCTCTTACGAAAGTGTGAGAGCGATGTACCTTAATGGCACTGACCTGCGAAGTAGAGACTTAGAAAAAGGATGCAATTAGGTTGGAGGCAGCGTTTAAGGCCACATTTTAGATAGACTGATAGCCCGCTTCCCATAGTACCAACACCTTAAAATTAACAAAGAAATAGGCATAGACCAGTGAGGAAACTTTAGTATACCTCTATCTTGTTCATCATCATCCCCATCATCATCATCATCGTCAGCCGGAATATACCCACTGCAAGACGAAGGCCTCCCCCATATTACTCCAATTAACCCGGTCTTGGGCTAGCTGCATCCACATAACCCCTGCGAACTTTTTAACCTCTCAACTTCATCCATCCGTCTAACTTTGTGCTTCTCCCTGCTAAGCTTCCCTTCCCCTCGTTATCTTAGCCGAAATCAAAAGAAGAAAATGTACTTGACTTACAATGGTGGATGAATAAGTGAGCGGCCATATAGCAGGAAAGGGAGTGGATTACCGCTTTTTAAATATGTCTTACGGTCTGCGAAAGTAGCATAGGAGCCTTAAATATTATTGTGGTCCGCAGCAACAACACGGCTAATGTCTGAAGAAAAACAGAACTGAATAAGAAATCAATAGACTCAAATAAATCAGACAGGAGGTTCTAAACTTCCAACCAAATACCGCTTTCGTGATCTCCATTTGGAGAAATTATATTACTTGACTGCTAAAATTTTCGTAGTCATGGGATTCAGTTGTTTGTGGAGTTTATAAGCTAGGACGACGCAGAATTACGTGACATCAGCTTGCATAGTTACAGCAAAGGGTGCATTTTCCTTCATGTAATAAGAGCGTAAAGCTCCTGGCTTTGAAAGGATAGAAGTCGCAAGGATATTTGGGCTGCACCCTTCTGAGCACCTAACTCACCTGGACAACATTACTTACTGCGTGGGGTGCGTTTTCTAAACTGCATCATTTACGGCCGACACTGTGTCGCATATACGCGCCGCTTTCGCTCATCGACTTTGGCTTCTAGTTGCTGAGCTCAATGTCGCAAGTTTAATCCTGGCCTCTGCAACCATATCCGAGTCGAAAGGGCAAAAAAGAAACGTCTATGTGTTATGCGATATCCTCGAATTAGTTAACGAGCCCCCAAGACGGTCTTTATTACTCAGCATTAATTATTGACTGCGTATTTTACAGCTTACGTGCCACTTCATGGCGTTAAATTCGCGATTGAGGGTTGAAAATTTGGGCTAACCCTGCTTGTTTTATGAAGGGGGAAGGGAGAAGAGGAAACAGGCGAATGCAAGAGCCTAATCGCACGAGAAGACGCAAATGCATTTTCCCTTCAGAAAGTTCCTCGTGAAAATTTTCATTGATTGCCCTATCGTTCTAATGAGTTTAGAACTTCTGAATTTAAAATGAAAATATTCAGTCCATAATTTAGCCCAAATTGTGCATTCCTATACACATTAATGAATATCTCAAATCCTCAATTCATCCAGCCTAAACTCATGACGTGTGCGAATCCGAAAGCCTTTGTTCCCCATACTGGCTACATGTAGATTCCCTAGAAGCTGCTATGGCCATACATGAGCGGAGAATTTCCATGTACTGGCGTTGTATATAGGTTTGTCTAAATGCAGAAACACAGCATGCACTTGCCAGGATTGGCGCATAGTCGCTTAGCTGAAAGCCTTGTTCTTTCGGGATGAAACGGTTGATGAAACTTGGTCACGCAAACGCTTCGCTTGTGCTTTCTCGAACGTTCCCTGCGTATGTTAGTGCCCCGCCTTGTAAGGACGCCCAAAGCAGTTCAGCGTCAGAGCGTCTTTCTCTGCGCGCTGGTACTTGCTTCTTCTGTTGCTTGCATGCATGTAACAGTTTAGTTTCCGGGGCGACCCATCTGGTGTTCGCTGTGAACGGTATTTGTGGAAGGGCGCAACTAAGTACAATGTTAGGGTCTGCGACAAATCGCTGTTTTTCCTTTGCTCGCTTTTGCGATCTTCTTGGTCGCCGGCCTCGCCATTTATTTGACCTCAAACAGTTTGCATTGCGGCTCAGACGATTACGCTGAGCGACTTATCAGCGTATGCATTATGAAGGCATTTGCGCTCGCTGGGTAGAGAAAATGGGCGCCGAGGCTCCATTCGGAAGAATGAGGAGTGGCGAATACAAGAAAATGTTCGTCCTTCTAACATCCATTAAGGAGAGGCGTTGGGAGAAAGAGAAAATAAATTCCTGGGAATGACTGCGCCTTTATGCTTGCACGCGCCATTTCGCGTACAGTATTCATAATGTGTGCGAAGTTTTATTTACCGCCCCAAACACACACAATGGGTACTTTGCGATTTCAGTTCAGGTTGTACTGAATGGAGTGCAAATCTGTGACAGTAAAGTTGGTTGGTTTGTGGGGTTTAACGTCCCAAAGCAACTCAGGCTATGAGAGACGCCGTAGTGGAGGACTCCGGAAATTTCGACCACCTGGGGTTCTTTAACGTGCACTGACATCGCACAGCACACGGACGCCTTGCTTTTCGCCTCCACCGAAAAGCTGCCGCCGAGGCCGGGATTCGATCCCGCGTCCTTGGGAACAGTAGTCGAGCGTCGTAACCACTGCGCCACCCCGGCGGGGGTGACAGTAAAGTAACTGCAGACATAGATGGCAGCACTCCAATAGTGCCAATTCGTAATGTAGCATTCTTTGTCTTTGAAATGATGCAATCTCGCTTGTTTTCTGGTCTACTATTAAAATTAAGAGTGCATAAGTTACCTGAAGAGTGAAGTGCAGCAGCGTAAGGAGCAGTGTTACTGCTGTACATTATTTTCTCCCTACGGTCTAATGTACTGCATGCCTCTTTTATTATTTTTATTGCTCAATTCTTTGCTACTTATGAAAGGTAGCGCCTCCTTCAGCGCCCTTGCAAACCTGATCATGCCCCGTCGTTCACACCTGGGCGACCAATCTGCGTTTGAAGATGTGATCTGCCAGTGTTATCTGCTAGAGCTCTTGTATGGCATCTGGAGTGGAATAAAGAAATTAATTTATAGAGCTAGGGGTAAGGTTGACAGGTTGGTTCGAAAAATAAAAGAAAATTCGGTTGGCGACCCTTGAGTTTAGCTTTTAAGGCTATGAAGCTACAGCGCTAACGGTTCTCGTCCGCGGACTCCGTTGCAGATCCTCGTTGGCGTACATACATGCACTTTGCCACTCTCATCAATAATCCGTTACATTTTGGGCCACCCTTCATCGGTCGAAAATCTGCTCCTCGCTAGATTATGGGCATCTGAATGTACACATGGAAACGCTTACTTTCTCGCCTGGATATATGACCTGCATATTGTAACCACCGAGCAGAGAAGAAAAATATTTCCTTGTCAGTGTGACAAAAAAAATGCCACTGCAAGCAAACAACTCTGCGAGAAAAACAGGAAAAACACTGTTCATGCAAGATGCTGATATTAATTCGAGATTTTGCTTATGGCACCTTTCTTTAGCAGAACGTGCCAAAGATGCATGGACGGTGCAGTTGCTTGCTGCAAGTGGCTTGTAGTTGCCCGCTGCATACGACACGTAGTGCTGACTTCCAACTACGACAATGGCCTCAGAAGGATTTCCACACTGTTTGGCGCGATCAAATCGTCAGGTATGATTACAAAGCCTTAAAGCTCAGAACATGTTTCCGCTGCTTTGTATTCGATCCCCCACATGAAGCAGCTGAACAGCTTACTGTATTCAAAGGGAAGAAAAAGAGCACTCGCTCGACCGAACTAGTGAAGCGACCGTTTAATTCGGCAGGGCGTGCTCGTAAAATTCTTATGGAGTAGGCGTTACTATTCAGTTTAAGAATATAGAATCACCGGAAAGATGAACCAACCGAGTTGTAAGATTTCAGCCTCCTTCTGAAAAAAAAAATGGGCGGTTAGATTATTATTATTATTATTAGAGACGCGAATACGAGATGGAAACAGATCCCATGGTTATGCCCCTCTCCTCACTATCCTTACCTTGCTTGCTATTTTTTCAACGAGGAGAAAGCGATCGCGTCGCTGCAGTGACTCCCACGGGGGCAGTTTTCGTTTTTGGCAACATCACCAAGCAAGGTCCTCACCTTCCATAAAAAGGATTCTCGACCTTCAGCGACACGGCCATGCCGCGTCTTTTATAGACCAGTGCACGCGTATTGGATCGTTGAAAGCACGCAGTATAGCATGACCGTCACCGAGACGCTGGGAAGGTTTCCAATACTAACACTACCTGCACCGGCCTCGACACACTTAACGCAGGTCGCGAGCGCGTCAAGATCGATCCCCGCCTGTGAGTTTCCACGGCGCGACGTGACTACGCAGCGGCATCCAAAGCCGAGATCGTCCCCATGGCAGAGATCGGGTGTCCTAGGAGGCAAGGCTCTTTACTTGTTTGGTCGTTGCATGTCAGCGCGTGTCGGTGAAGATAATGGGCAGCCATTCCTTTTCCTCCTGAAATCCCCGATTCTTGCAGTTAGGACATAGTGGAATCGTTATTCTCTCAACCTCCGCTCCTCCGAGTCGACGCTCCGCTCTTATATTTGTTTGCGAAGGGACACGGTTCTAGAACGCACACATTGTTGATCACAACGCATTATAGGTTCAGCCATTGATGGCACGTCCTTCGTTCTTTATCGCGAGTGTCACCCATCCTATAAATCGCATTGCCTGACACGTCGAGGCTGAGTGAAAATGAATGGTACGCAATTTAGTGCATTTTATTGTTGATAGCCACATAATACCGCTATGAGAAATAGAGTCCTTGGAAGAGTCAATATTTATTTTCCTCAGCCTGTACTTTAGTAAATAGTGGGTCTGCAAGGAACTGACGTCACGCAGCCTTGTCAATAACATTAAAAAAAAAAAGACGAAACGAGGGTTTATTTGTAAAGTGCATTTAGTAGCGAGCCCAATACCATAAAACACGGAATATATTAAAGTAACCTATTACACTCTACATGAATCATTGTTGCTTAAAATTGCAATAGCTTTGGCTACAATAGGGGAAGCAAATTTTGCATTTTGCTAAGTGGCTGCAGTTGTTTCAGCAGGCATTTCTACTAATTTGCAGTTTTTTTATTAGCAAAGCCGCACTCATCATCGCAGCTACGCAGAGATGATTTATTTTTCTAACAGGTTTCACGTGTACAATTGAAGGAGCAATATTCATTACTCGTGAGCATAATCGCAATGTTAAAAATAAAGATGATAGAGATGGACAACTAGTAGCACATTGTAACACCTGCAAATATTGTATGCCGCTCCTTGACAAGTGTTTTGTTGTCGGGAAAAAGTAAGGATAGGCGCACCCGAGAAATAATCGAAGCGGAAAAGATAGCCATAGGTTAGGAAGTGCATGCGTGAGTACCCCCTCTGTTAATCTTTCAAAAAAAGAGATAGATTATCTTCTTTCCCGCTGATTACGTGCATGACTTGTGAGATCACGAAGATGTACTGTGTATATATAGAGGTGCCGTTTTTGCAAATAAAGTTGTTGGAAGTTAGCTCTGTGTGTGTCCTCTCGTTCTCAGTTCCTCGTCTTGTGTGCGCTACAGCTTGTAGGTATGAACCAGCAAGCCCAAATTTCGACATTATTCAATATTGAAACTCCGACCAGAACGTAGAGGAAATCAAACATCACTGTACTTGTAACGTGTTAGAGCAGTTCCTGTCTTCACAGCAAAAAATTTGTTGATTTCCTGTAATTAAGGTTCACGTGAAGAAAATCGGGGTTACAAAGATTCAAAACTTGAGACCAGGTGTTGCTGAGTAAATGAATTGTGTACGGTACCTTACACGCTTGTACGATCGTGGCGCCCAAAACCTAATAAGCCCGTTTCCTTACATGGCTAAACAATGCGACTGCGATCGGCATGGAAAGTTAAATGGAAAAGTTTGAAAAAACGACCAGGCAGAGTCATTGTTTTCTACCTACATGGCTCGTGGACTCCACATATTCCGAACACTTTTACCTTCAAAATGTCCCTTTTGCCTACATTTATTTCGCTATGGCCATACTGTGCAGTGTTACACTCGATCGATGCTACAAACCCGAGAGAACTGCAGCTGTGTTAACAACATTCAAATCAACCAGTAAAAAACCAATTTCGTGGTATTTCCGCCCCCAAACGAAAATTCCGTCACACCTATCAATGGACATTAATAATGTAGCTATGCACCAAAAACATTGTGCTGTATTCCTAGGTGTGATCGTTGACTCTAACCTAATGTTTAATGACCAGGTTGCTATTCTTGCTAAGTAAGTTGATTCTGAAATACGAGCACTCATAAGAATACGACCATTTCTCAATAAGACACATTGCTGTCTATATATTGCGCATTCATACACTGCCATATCACTTATTGCATTACTTCATAGGGTATCGCACACAGAACTTATCTTTCTAGGCTTATATATGTCTCTGCCAAAACAAGCGCTTTGAATCATCGCCTTTCCTTGTTTCGACGACGTATCTGTAACTTTGTTCCAATCATTGCAAATCCTGCCCCTTGCGAGAACACACCACTTTCAGATTCTGCTAGTTCTTTTCAAAATAGTCAATAAATGTGCATTCATTGAGTTCTTCCCTGAAAATATATATAATATATATAATAATATATAATTATATATAATAACGTAATGCGTTTTGCTCTGTCAAACAATTGCCTATTACCGCAAGCACGCACTAATTACGGGAAACAATGGACTTCTTTTCTTGCCATCTCAGCTTGGAACACGTTACATCCTTCACTGAAATCATCAATGGCATTGTACGTATTCAAAAAAGAAAATGTTTAAACAGCGTTTCTTTCAATCTTAAAATTTTATTATTCTTTTTGCGTAATTTATATCTTAACAGAATTTTCTACGCTTGTGAATATTCTGTTGCTTGTGTCTTTTTTTTTTCTTTTTATGTATATTACGTTTTCCACATTGGATACATGTGCATACCATCGTCTATTGTACTTCATTATGTAGTTTGGGAGGTCCTATTTGCAGTTTCGATTTTTGTGCACTCTGCTGAATAATAAAAAGCCAATAAAAGCTATTGTTCTAAAAATCCAATTCAATTGGACATGGCTTGTTTCATAGGCACTCATTTCTTTCTACACCCTGTCGTGGGCAACGTCTGTTCTTTTCTAGCTGTCGGATTTGCAGCGAATTCACATCTCCGTTCCCATATATTCCGTTATGCAACGCTATATCATTATGAAACAATGCAAGCACGTACGCAGGCATAGACGGCTCTTGACTAGTTTTCTAAGAGGCTTTGCTTTGACGTCTACAGGTGATCGATTTTTCTGCATCGGCGATTGCGTCATCGCCCCTTGGCAACCGCTTTGTGATCATGGTGCAACGTGGCGGCGCTCAATAATGCTGCCCGAAGCCGGGCATATATGCTTGCCCTGGAAACTGCCTTCGCCCGTGCTCCTTTTGCATGATGCAAACTGACAGTCGAGATTGCTTCCTGGCACGAGGGCGTCCAGCATGCACTCAACTCTCGGATAGCGAGCGGGATGGGCTCATACGCGCCCACAAGCTCCGCATGCGACCTTAAGGTTAGTGAATACGCGTAGAGCTTGTTGCTCCAGTGATAAATTGAGTGGGTCAATGCTGTCGTCAGTTGGTACCGTCCGAGCGGTTTGGATCCAGATTTCCTGCACAATAAAATGTCTTTTTTTATTATTACAATAAAGCGTTATCCGTCAAACTCACAAAAACATAAAGTGAAGGCAA
Organism: Amblyomma maculatum; assembly: GCF_055883805.1. Classification (NCBI taxonomy): domain Eukaryota; kingdom Metazoa; phylum Arthropoda; class Arachnida; order Ixodida; family Ixodidae; genus Amblyomma; species Amblyomma maculatum. The sequence goes on along the minus strand of NC_139347.1, from coordinate 196,378,911 downwards.
ATCATAGTTTATTGCTGCTTAATTGCCGCAAGATTATTGTATGTTTACGTGCCGTTAATCGTCGTCTCGTTTATCTGGTGGGAACAGGCAAAACCTTGTCCAAACACATAGGCCGGCCATCTTGTTTTGTGACAAAGGCTTGGGACGCATTTTCTGCAGATTGCTTTTTCAGAACATTCTGTGGCAAGTCTACCATTGACAGTGACAACTTGGGATATTATTGCCAACCAGTTTCTCCGAGAAAATGAATCACGGCAAATTTTGTAGTGATACTTTTTCCAAAAATTATTCGATACTTTTAAGTTTAGTGGGCACAAGTTGTGACATCATGACGGACTTACGTTTGAGGACGAAATATTTGGGCATATTTTGTAGCAACATTTTCACCGGAAATGAGCGGCCCCTTTACCAATGACAGCTGCAAACCGAGACGTAATGACCGACAAAATGGTCGTGCAAAAGGAATTGGGGCGAGTTTAGGCCGATACTTTTTCCAGAATTTTTTTTGGCTCTCTATAATTAGCCTTTGAAACTTGCTATGTAAATAGCGACCATTTAATAAGCAATGACATGAGCTTGCTCGCGATTCAAGAAGGAGCTTACCGATGGCAGGGTAACACTCGAAATAACGAATTTCTAGAAGAACCTTTAAAATAAAGAGACCTTCTAATGCGGTCTTAAGCCTAGGCGCTTGAATGAACGACAGAAGTGCATGCGGGCGAATAGTATTGTTTTTGATTTATTTAGAAACATGGTATAGTGCAATGATTAACTTGAGCTTAATTATTATCACGCAGTGACAATGCATTTGCATGTATGTTCGCTCATTTTACTGCTTTTCATTTAATTTCGTGTTCTCCTGCTAATTTCTTTCATATGTTTACCGCACATATATTTAATCAACGTTCTTGAGAAAACTGCTGAGCGACTTCGCGGTGTAAATTCCTGATACATTAGTATTCATTTTCATTCTTACTGAGCAATTCTTAGTCATTACTAGTGCAGGTTTTACTACGCAAATGTTTTTCTTGCCATGGCAGTCTCCTTCGGCCTCTCTCTTCGCTGCCCTACAAGTGGTTTGGTTTGGTTATGGCCTTTGCCGACTAAATGCGACTCAGGTTAAGAGAGACGCCGTAGTAGAAGACTTCGGAATTTCGATCATCTGGTTTTCTTTAACTTTCGCTGACATCGCAGAGGACACATTCGCCTCGCTTTTCGCCTCTATCGAAATGCGGTGGGCGCAGCAGGGGTTCGACTCGGCATCTTTGGGCACAGCACTCGAGCGCTCTAACCCCAGGCAGAGCGCAAATGAAGGATGTGAATTCTTTTTCTTCACTATTCAACTCGCCAAGCGAAGCACACGAGAGGTTGCTCTTTTGTGTACCAATATCGCGGATGCTAAATGGGCACATCCCCGTATACGTCACCGCCTTTCCTTCAAAATGGCGCTACTAACGCTGACGCATTGAAGGTGAGAACTGGTTAGAGGCAGCGTTGGTAACTTGTCTTACTAATTATTCATTCACATCCAGACTAAATGCTGTCAGATGAGCGAAAGCTAACAAATATCGCACAACACGGTAGCTTTTAATGCAGTAGCTTTGAAGCATCGTTCTGTAGAAACTATGGCATAGGCGTTGTGCGTGTTTTGAACGAAAAATCGCGGGCGTAGTTCCGGCAAAGTGGTAGTTGGCAGGCAACAATACTCCTGTTCTGGATTCGATCTTTCCTGTTTAGTGGTAATATGATTAGACACTGTCATCGGTCGGTGGTGATCGGCATCAATTGCGTGAAAGAAGGAAAAGGACACACTTTGTGCTTAAATGTCCTTCCTAGTATGAATTATAAATTAAAATTCAAATGCCGTCGACAATGTGTCAAGCTCAGTATTCTTTTATAGTTACTTGACCTTCTCGTTCATGCAAACCTTTGGATTATTTGCTTCTCATTGAACACGCATAAGTCGCAGCCGTAATCTGAAGGGAAATAATTGTTCTCTTGTACCACATTTTCTCAGCTGCGTAGTAAGGTTTTTTGTCGGCCCAAACATTCAAGGCTCCGCCGCAGTAGAGCAGTGGTTAGGGCACTCACTACTGTGCCCAAGGATGAGGGAGCGAATCCCTGCCTCGCTGGCTGCTTTTCGATGGAGGCGGAAGCAAGGCGCTCATATGCTGTGAGATGACAGTGCACATCAAAGACTCCCAGGTGGTCGAAATTACCGAATCCCTCCACTAAGGCATCTCACATAGCCTGGGTCGCTTTGGGCCGGTAAATCCCATAAACCAAACGAAACCGTAAGTTCGAGAGCGCCGGCCTTTTCAGCTCGAGTTCAAAGCTACATATCTCCATTTCTCTCGTGGCTGTCATCAATTAGTCCACTCAGCGCAATGGCATGGGTTCAACGAAATGTTTTATGGAATGAAGCCCTTTTAACTTGTGTTTAACTGTATTGAATGTCTGGAAAGCCGCCGGGCCTTCATTGAAAGTGCAGGGTTAGGGCCCCCTTCATTATTAAAGCAGAGCAGATACAAAGGGAACTGTCGCGCGAACACCGAAGTAGAAAGAGACGATGACCTTGCTCAAACTAGTGCCAACTGCGTTCCTTGTGTTGCAGCCTAAAAATACTTTTTTTTTTATATTGTGTTCTTGTTTCACCGCGGTGTAGCACAAGTTGACTGTATATGTCGCAAGATGCGACTAACGCAATTTCCTTCGCTTTGACGAAGCCGTAGGAACATAATCTGCGCTTAGTGCTCAGAAAAGCAGAAATCTTACCATTCAGAAGAGGTCATTTTCGAAGTGTCATTGAACGTTCAAAAAAAGGGTGCCTGGTGCCTTTGAGCGTTCAGGTCAACGAAAGAAAGAGGGAAAATAGGCAACGCACTCGGGCTGCTTTTCACTACCCATGAGCTTCGAAGGGGGAGTCTAATTGACAGATCATCAACCCCTTATACTGTGTATCAAGCGAGGTTCCCGAAAGCAACTCAGCAAAGCGAGACCTCGGGTGGCCGCAGCTACGCCGTGAAAATGAGCTACGGTTACACTAGTTGTTCGCTATGTAACAGCTCAACACGGCAAATGTTTCGGGCGGTGGAGTTAAGCTGCCAAAGAACCCTGGCGATGGCCTTGCAGTTTGACTTAGGTAATACAAATGCATCTGTGTTCAGGGGCAGACGCTGTGTTGAAGTGTTCACATATCTGGTTTGACTACAGCGAACGTGAACAAGAAATGAGCGCGGCTATAGGATTTCATTTAAGAATATCCTGCAAGCTTCTTGGTTCCCAGGGCTTTCCTTATTAATTAAAACATGCCGCTGAAGGACTGAAACAAAAAAAAAACAAATGGCGGTAATTTAGAAATTTGTTCAATGCTTGAGCGCATGATCAATTATGAAATGGAATTGTCTTTTGCAGCAGAGGTGTTTTTTCTTGGCTCACAGAAGAAAAACAACCACATTAAACAACCCAGGCAAAATCAGCAGCAGAGCAAGACAGAAATTATCCCGAAAGCAAAATTACAATTATATCCCCACGTTGTAATTCTTAACCTCCTCGCATAGCTGTTCGGAAAACAACAAAACTCATGTTAAAACAAAATTCAGTGGCGATTTGCCTTGGCACATGCAATGTTTACAGCCCGTGTTTAGAAAAGTATTGCTTCCTATAGCTTTGTTCTATCACTCCTTGTCACGTTTAGCTAAGTACTAAAAGGGTTTCTTGGGTTTTGGCCAGGAGTAAGGAGGCCTAATTAACGTCTTCAGTGCCGCTGTATCATGTAGGGTGAAGCCAACGACCTTAACGCGCAGAAGACTTTGAAAGACGTGAAAAAAGCTGGGCACAGAAATTGTGCAGTGGTCTAGCGCTGTGGCCAGCACATCTAACCTTTCTTCCCTCGGGCCGTGTCCACAATTTACTGGTGACAAGTTTCTTTTTTTTTTTTTTTTTTTCGAGTGATTGCTCGAAAGAAGTTTCAAAGCGACCCGGGCGGAATCATGCCTAATGCGGGTTGTAACTTTTCCGATTAAAAAATACCGCTGTACAGAACTACAAATTTACATCGGCATTAGTTAGATAATTTGCAAATACAAATGCCATATAAAAATGGAAGTCGCAGTAAGAGCAGAAAGTATGCATCAGATCTTGAAGGGATACCTCAAACGCGGCTCTATAGAGGGGCCATGACAGGGTCGGTTGATGTATTGCCGTTTTTTACTTCTGTGAATAATACACAGGTCCGTGATTCTACACCCACAGTTTTAGTTTCTAGCAAGCGGAGCATATTTAAAAAAGAAAGCGCTAGAAATCGGAATAGAGAAGCTCCTCCACCGAGAACAACCGCCATTTTGAGATGGTCGTGTGACGTCACAGAGAATAAGCAGCAAAGCGTCGTCTGCAATGAAGGCTGCAATATCAAAGGACACGTTCTTTTTTATTTTTCTTTGGACGATTGAAAAAGTGGTCGTCCCTCATGCAGAAGTGCTTGATGAAAATATTATCGCATGAGAGCGATATAGAGTAAGGCATATTTGTTTGTTTTTCTTTTTTTTTTCAGCAGAAGGCCCGGTCACAGTCAGTGGACTGCACGCGATTATAGGTTCTTTAGCTACTTATAAGCACTGATCTGTCAATTACACCGGCAATAACGCTAGCTCGACCAACGGTCGCCTATCACTGTAGTGTGGGGTTTTCGGCCCCGTGACGGAGACGGAATTTATCAGCGATTGGTCGCCCGATCTGTTCTGGTCGGATCGCGTTCGGAGGCCGAGCGGGAACTTGGCAATCAATGAGTGAACGGCTTTAACGGCTGCGCTCGTCTGTAGCCTAACTGTGTTATAAAAACTAAAACAAGCAGCTACACTTTATGTGTTCCCCCTTCTCATCAGCAATGACCTTGACCAGATATGTCAGTCAGCGCCGAACTACCGGCCCGTTCCGCGACGTGTAGGCCTAGCGCGAGTACACGGGGTTCGGGTCTAGAGTTTCGGCGATTACGGAGCGCGCATCACACACACACACACACACACACACACACACACACACACACACACACACACACACACACACACACACACACACACACACACACACACACACACACACACACACACACACACACACACACACACACACACACACACACACACACACACACACACACACACACACACACACACACACACACACACACACACACACACACACACACACACACACACACACACACACACACACACACACACACACACACACACACACACACACACACACACACACACACACACACACACACACACACACACACACACACACACACACACACACACACACACACACACACACACACACACACACACACACACACACACACACACACACACACACACACACACACACACACACACACACACACACACACACACACACACACACACACACACACACACACACACACACACACACACACACACACACACACACACACACACACACACACACACACACACACACACACACACACACACACACACACACACACACACACACACACACACACACACACACACACACACACACACACACACACACACACACACACACACACACACACACACACACACACACACACACACACACACACACACACACACACACACACACACACACACACACACACACACACACACACACACACACACACACACACACACACACACACACACACACACACACACACACACACACACACACACACACACACACACACACACACACACACACACACACACACACACACACACACACACACACACACACACACACACACACACACACACACACACACACACACACACACACACACACACACACACACACACACACACACACACACACACACACACACACACACACACACACACACACACACACACACACACACACACACACACACACACACACACACACACACACACACACACACACACACACACACACACACACACACACACACACACACACACACACACACACACACACACACACACACACACACACACACACACACACACACACACACACACACACACACACACACACACACACACACACACACACACACACACACACACACACACACACACACACACACACACACACACACACACACACACACACACACACACACACACACACACACACACACACACACACACACACACACACACACACACACACACACACACACACACACACACACACACACACACACACACACACACACACACACACACACACACACACACACACACACACACACACACACACACACACACACACACACACACACACACACACACACACACACACACACACACACACACACACACACACACACACACACACACACACACACACACACACACACACACACACACACACACACACACACACACACACACACACACACACACACACACACACACACACACACACACACACACACACACACACACACACACACACACACACACACACACACACACACACACACACACACACACACACACACACACACACACACACACACACACACACACACACACACACACACACACACACACACACACACACACACACACACACACACACACACACACACACACACACACACACACACACACACACACACAAGCGGTTGAATGTGGCCGTCGCGTATGGCAGTAGTGACCCCAAATCGACGACTGCTTACGTCACAAAGCGCGTGCACATTTAGCGGAACGCGTTGATGTGACCCTGTCTGGCGAGCGCAGCCGGCAGCTGTCTGCGCCGCTTGTGGGCAAACGAACACACTGTCGGCGCAGTCTTAATCCGCGAATCGATGCATTCCTGCGGTGGTTTAGGGCTCACAGACTAAATACTAAATGGTGTATGTTTAAAATGTTTACGTTGAAGCACTCACGAGACCTTATTTTGCTTGAGAGTCGGTCGAAGTCACGCGCGTGGCTGCGGGGGAGGCGACACGCGGAGACGGCGATAGGTGAGAGGCTCTTGTTCGGCGCGGGCAGTGAAGCGCATTCGAATCGCGGTGGATTTTGCGATGGCGGGACTGAAGCGGCGGTGGCGGCGCATACTTTCGCGCGCTGGCCGTGGCCAGACTGAACATAGATTTGCAAAAAAGAAAAGGATGCTTTACCCGTCGGGAATATTTCACTTTGACTAAGATGCGTACATATATAACAGCAAGTCAAGGGGTACCGCTTCGTTTAAAAGTTTTGTCTGCTTCTCCAATGTCGCAAGGTATGCTCTCGCGTCAACGCATACTTGTTTGGGATTTCCTCTTAGTTTTGGGCCGAAAGAAGCGGCAGGTAATAGATCAGCAATCAGCAACACAACGCTAACTTGGTTTAAAAGTTTTATTTTTAAACCATGTATCACCAACTCGCCCGCTTTGCCATTCTGTTGAACGCTAACTTCTCTCCCCTTTCGCCGCGCACACGGCAAAAGGAAACGTTGGACATGCGCCTTTTTATATGCGGGAGCATTTTGTTGACAAGCCAACTCTGATACGTAAGAATAATATGGCTCTGATTGTATGCTTTAATAATACAGCATAAGGTCATCGATTTGGGCCTCCTCAACAATCTCTAAACAAAGCCCAAAACAGGTCCAAGGATCATTAAGGTCGCATATCATAGTGAATGCTTGCCAAATCAAAAGAATATGTGAATAAAATATTTTTACTGAAGAAAAAAATAAAAGCTCTCAAAGACCACTGTCCACGGTGTGCATGCAAGAGCGCAGTCGACACCGCGAATAGCAGACGACATGGGGTTGAGATTTCGTTGTGACGTCAGTGGCTAATGGTTGCCAGACCAGAAAGCTGGTTTTGATATTATTAATAAGAATTCATTTTAAACTATCTACTGAACCAAATGAGTTAAAATTTATAGAATTTATCATTTACGTGTGTGGAGTGAGACACAATAATCAGTTTATGTTCAAATATCAGCTGTCATAATCCCTTTAACCTGCGCGGATAGCAGAAGACACGCAGGAGCGAACGTGTAAACAGGCGTCAGCACCCCCTGGATCTCTCCATCCGGAGCATCGCGGAAGGGCATCAGAGCCGGCAGCGCGGTGCGCACACTTCCCCTATTCTAGCCACTGTACTATGGTCTCCTCATAAAAAAAGATTGTCTGAACCGGGAATCGAACCTCCCTTCCTCGGATCTCCAGCCGAGCGCTTTAACCAACTGACTCATGCCCTGGATTATTTTTTTTTTTCACCATGGTATTTATTACATTCCTTTAAATGCAAGAAAGAGCTATATACACTATTTACAGCGCAATCAGCCTGTAGCCGAACAAGTTTAAATGAAACATACGACACAACACAACGTAACTAGAATACGACTTAGCACAGCTTCACTAAAACGGTGGAAAGGAAAGACAACACATAAGTATCTCTAAGCTGGTGCACAATCTGGCCGAAATGCGTACTGGCGGAAACGAGAGGCTCAGCATTCCAATCCAACATACGCATTTTCCACAGGCTGTGCAGTCCAAGGAGGAAATGCTGTCAAAGGGTTTATGGTCATGTTCGGTGGCCATCAAGTAACGCCCACCGTGGGAATTCAAAATAAAGTCTTTGTTCAATCTTCTTTGCAGAACTTCCCAAAATAATATTGCATCTTTACAGGCAATAAAATAGTGTTCGGTGGTTTGAGGTGTACCACATAGCCGACATTTAACAGAAGAAACGAAAATATATATATATATATATATATATATATATATATATATATATATATATATATATATATATATATATATATATATATATATATACCGGGTGTCCCAGCTAACTTGAACCAAGGGTTATAAAATAATATATTTAAGGTAGGTCAGTGAAACCAATTGCATACAACTGCCAGCCTGTTTGCGCACTACAGGCAATTTTTTGTTTTGCAATTACTTAATTAGCTAATTATGGTAATTTTTCTAATTTATTGACCAAACATTTGGATTGGAAAGTTGTAGAGCACCTTCAGAAACCCCCATTCCATTAACTGCGATAAAGAAAATCTCACGTGTATCTTTTTTTCCGGTCTGAGAAGAAAGCCCGCGAAATAGAAATAATACCACGTGACTAGCGCATTTGTGCGCCGCGATTGTGGTGCTCTCAGTCGTGGTTTGAGCGAACGACATAAGCTGCGGCCGTGACCCGATGGTCCCGTTGCAGCGGCAGGCAGAAATGTTGGCGATGGTTCGAGCAAGCTCGAGCTCGCCCGTCGCCACTGCGATTTTGGCCAGGGGCCGTATTACGCACCGCTCTCAAACGGATCGCTCTCAAAATCGCTCTCAAAGGCCTATGTCCTATTGGTCAGTTCTGATCGGTCAGTTCTGCGTCACCGGTGGACGTCATCAAACGTCATGAACACGAAAGAAATGATGACGTTGAGCCCCTAAATATGGCCGCCAATTGAGAGCGTTTTTTTGAGAGCGACAGAAGCAGTCTCAAACGTTTGAGAGTGAAAATGGCGGCCGCGTAAATTGCGATGCGCCGCTTTGAGGCATTGTATCGGCGATCCACTGCGAAGAATGAAGCACGAGCACGCGTTTGACTTGCCGGACAAGTTGCTCCGGCTCTGTTCAACTCGGGAACAAGCAGAAAGTGTAGTGACTGCGCGACGATTGCCGACGAACATCGATGAACGGCGGCTTGCGGGCAAGTACGTCGTCACCGCGGCGGCAAGCGCACCGCATTTTTTTGCTACCGGAGGCTTCCAACCACGATTATACCGTGCTTCCAACGTACGTGGGGAATGTAAGATCGTTTGCATCACGCAGTGCGTCGGTAGCGGAAGCCATCGGGCGGAACGATGATTGCCGTCAAGGATACGTCGCTAGGCAAGGGGTACTACGCACGTTGTGGGCATCACAATAGTGAGTAGATTTTGTTATTGACTGCGTGTGTTTGCCGAAGAGTTCTGAAGATCATAGTAAACTTGTATTGTGCCTGCTTTATCTCAGATCTGCGAAGCGAACACGCGCATTTCGTGACACTGGCTGCCCCGCCGGACCAACGCCTCCTCCACGGCGCGTTCGTCTAGCGTTTGTGAATGCGCCGTAAAAACGCCTGCTTCTTTTCATTTCATCCTTCTGTCAATTATATATGCGCGAATCAAAAGCGTCCAAAATAAAGTTGTAAGTTCAGTGCAGTTGTGTGTGTCCCTAGTCTTGTCCTTGTCTGCCAGCGCTGCGACACCATAATGTTTGATAGCGGTACTCCTGTGCACCGAAAGGTGATCGAAGGTCTGCTGAACACCTGCGTCTTTTTCCTGATTAAGATGTAAAAACCCGTGTTGGTCATCGAACGATCTTGATTATATGCATTGATGTGTGCAATACCACTTGTTGTAAGTCGGCTTCTCTGCAAGGCTTTTTTTCCAACCAAAAGGTCTCGTTCCCACTCGTGCATTGTTTTTTAACAGTTGTCTTCAAAATGACCTAGCAAGAGCTGTCGAAAGGGTTCTGTATACCTGCCCTTTATATGTAAAGCACAGAATGAAGGGACTATTGATTGTCCAGCGCGCCTTGCTCCTCGATGACTGGTTTCGGGCCATTTGTCACGCTCCCTGCCTGCGACACATTCGCGGCTTGAAATTGAATGCGCCGTAAAAACGCCTGCTTCTTTTCATTTCTGCAAAGACCGGGAGTCTTTTCTGAGGACAAGACTTTTTTTTTTTTTTTTTTTTTGAAAACAAGCCTTGCAGGGAGAGACTGACTTAGATTTCGGCTTCGGCAAGAGATACATTTCCTGAATATTCTGAGACGGGCTATATGCCAAAGAATGCATGTTGCAGTGAAATTCTGTTCATGGCAAAAGAAATAGGAGACAAACATTTATAGTGTTTATATTTATTTGCTGCCTAAGAAATCGGGGTGCTTCTGTTTTGCAGGTAATCATCACTACCAAGTTACAAGGCTGTCCTTACAATGATGCTTGCCTAAACAGCATTGGCACACGTTGTAAGCATTCCTGCGAATGTTTACGATTCTGGCTGTGGGCTACTTAGTATAGATCTTCAACTGAGTGCTAAAGCATGCTCAAAAGCTGTTGGGATTAGCAAAAGATGGGCCTAAGTGGATGTCATATTTTGGTTACCCATGAGACGGCAACTACCCGCTGAAGTCATGGCTGATTACACCAGCGCCAAAGCCATCCCAGTCCCAGCTCGCTGACTCTTCTCTGCTACCGTCTTGCAGCCTGGTACAGTTGGCTGTGGTCACTGTGGTGTAAACATGCTTAAACTGAAAAGTGCAGTATTACAGCAAGGCAGTAAATGTTCATGATGCTGACTGTAATCAGAAAATACTACCAACAAAGATCTTTTTTTTTTTTACTGCCACTTATATTCAGTATAAACACTTATTTCTTGGCAGCAGCATTTCACTCGAGTGTTTTTACTGCAAAAGAGGCAGCATATAGAGAAGCACATGCACCTTGATATACATTGACCATACAACATTGACATGTACATTGGAGAATACATTACTAGCCCAAAGAAGCCATTCCATTGCATATTGAAGCTACCTATACAAATAGGTACTGTATGCATGGTGCAGTATACAAAATGCTTATATATCAGATATAACAAAGCTGTAGCTGCTGCTCTGCTGTAGCAGCTGCTAGGAGAATAGTGCATTTTACTTGGCTTCAGTGCCCAGAATGACTGCTGAATGACAAAAATCTTCGTGACAATAAAATAACTGCAATCATAACAAATGCATTACTGGGGCTATGTGTGAATAAAGGTTATTTTACACTAATAAAACGTGCAACACTGTCAAGAAGAATGCTAAACAGCTTGAAGACAGTAGGGGAAGCTAAACTATAAGCATCCAATAAATGACTACGCCATAAATGTGTGATATGCACACAGCTACTTTTGTCATTGCCATTTATTTTCTAAGTCTTTTCAACAAATAACCAAAAAAATTCATCTTCTGTTCAAACTGGTATTTTAATAGAAAAGGCTTGTACATAATTCACACAATATTGAAAGAGAATGCGTAATGTGTGTAAAATGAACATATTTTAAAACACTAAAGACTCTTTGATGGATATAAAGGCACTTGAAAGCTAGTTGTCATAGTGCGATCGCAGAAATTGAGCCGATTTCGAGCTCGCTCGCGGCATCACATGCATGATACGCTTGCTTTTCCTGCCGACAGAGTGGACACCGTCTAGCACGAACAGAAACTATGACACCGTCAGAGAGGCCTTGCAACAATGTGCGACCAACACCATCACTCTTACCGCTGCGCGAAATGCAACATACTAGACATCCCTGCTCAGGCCTACCTTTATCGCCTCTAAACTGAGGTCTGGTAGAACAAACTCGTTCTCGCCTCGGTGACAATTAAAAAAAAAGTGCTTTCTTTCTCTTGAACAAACCAAAACGGAGCGTAAGCGTCGGTTTCTGTACCTCACACAGAACATCAGCTACTGAACATGAACGGAATGGAGCAGCAGTAGCATCAATCGCAATATGAAGAACCGAGCCCAATGTGCCTGAAGTCAACTGGTTGCGAAGCACAGCAGCGAGTCACTGTGGCTTGCACGACAAGTCAGTGGTGAAAGGTCGTGCGTCAGATCTCGTTTCCCGCACTGCAGTCGCGAGCTCTTGCATAGCGGCTGACACCTACTTTACTGATACTGTCAGCTTCCATCTATCGGCAGAAGTAATAGTGTAGCCTTCATTTTCCTCTTGTATTTTCCAAAGAAACAACACTAGATCACATGGCTCCCGCTCGTCGCTCTTGTCATCGCTGGTAAGCACTGATGAAAAACACTCTTTAGCAAGCTATTTTCGTGACAAACACTTTCACCAAGCTGTTCACTGCAGGTTCGTAGCCTTTACTGCTTTCAGTCAGATTTTTCCGGCAACTAACAACATCCGCAGAGGACCTCGATTTTAAACTACGCGTAAAAAGCAGCAACTAGACGGGAAAATCAGCTGTTTCTTTGCAGGCCGCCATGTTCACGCCTCGCTGTCGTCAGCTGACCCTCGCGGCGGAAATCGTTACCTAGGCGCACATTTAATTGTAATACTGAAAATGCTTCTATTTTTAGTTGCCGTATTATAGCTTCTAACAATGTTTCTTAGGTAAATAGAACATTTATACTTTTATTCGCTGCGTTTTCACGAAAAATGTTTGCACACGGCCCCTTAATCGTGCAATTAAAAGTTTCCGGGGTGGAGCTTTGCTATTAAGCACCCTAGCCTGCTTGTAATTGGCTAAAGCCGTGATGTCGTCACACTTCACATGTCTGAGCCTCGTCATTTTGACGTCACGCTCTCAAACTTGAGAGCGATTTTGAGAGCGGTGCGTAATACGGCCCCAGGCCTGCGCACCGCTGTAGCCTGGGGGATGGCGATAAAGAACCAGCAAATGAAGGTGCAGCGCTAATTTTAGTCGAGTCACATGATGTCATCTCGCCCGTTTACCCAATCCTTTATGCGCAGATTCAGTGGCTGATACCTTATCGCTCATTCGTTTGTCGTGACGTTCGCTGATGGGAGAGAAGGAGGCCTTGTTAGAATGTCGGTGGTGTCGGCTCGCCGCTCTCGCTGCTACTGCACCGTCATGTGGGCCGGCTGTCTGACGCGGGCGAAGAAGCCATCGCAGGCATATCGGCCTGCCGCTTTAACGGGGCCAAGAAGACACGGCCGCAGCTGATTTCGTTCGCTCAAATCACGACTGAGAGCACCACAATCGCGGCGCACAAATGCACTAGTCACGTGGTATTATTTGTATTTCGCGGCCTTTCTTCTGAGCCCGGAAAAAAAGATACACGTGAGACTTTCTTTATCGCAATTAATGGAATGGGGGTTTCTGAAGGTGCTCTACAACTTTCCAATTTACACGTTTGGTGTAAAGTCGATATTTAATAAATTAGATAAATTACCATAATTAGCTAATTAAGTAATTGCAAAACAGAAAATTGCCTGTAGTGCGCAAGGAGGCTGGCAGTTGAATGCAATTGGTTTTACTGACCTACCTCAAATATATTATTTTGTACCCCTTGGTTCAAGTTAGCTGGGACACCCGGTATATATATATATATATATATTTCTTTTTGTGAAGCCGCACTTTACCAGGCAGAACTTCGGCATGAAGTTTCAAGAAAAGCGTCTTAGTAGAAGGCGAAATCGGCATTTTGCGTACCCGTTTTAACACATTATGTCCGTACAATTAGAATAGAGTGAAGGATATATTGTAGGCGGGAACAACGTAGATATCAATTCTTTGTGTAAATTTTGTACAATTTTACATTAAAAATTTTATTTTATTTTATCTTCTATAAATTTTATATTAAAGAAGTTTACGATTGAGTGCATTTTCTGGCAGTTCGTTTTTCTTATGAGTACTCATTCTCTGCTTCACGGAAAAAAGAAAAACATATATAGATGGCTATATAAGTTCGTGAATAGCGCACCTTAATTATTCTCCTCTAGCGTGAGGATGACAGTAGTGATGATGATAGGCTAGTTATCAGCGCATTTCGGGCAAGCGCCTACTCAGCATTGGACACGATTGCATTGAACTACATTAGATTGGACTGGACTGGACTGGTTTGAATTGAATTGGTTTGTAGTGAATGGGACACGGTTGGATTGAATTGGACAGGGTTGAATTGGAATATATTTGACTGTAATGAACTGTACTAGATTGGACTGAATATAATTGCACTGGATTGGTTTGGATTGAATTATGTTAGACTGGATTAGATTGAATTACACTGGATTGAATGGGATTAGATTGGATTGGAGAGGAGTAGGCAGCCCAGCGCCAGGCCTACGTGCTTCCGCTATATATCCTGGCCTAGCTGAGCTAAGCGACCGCCAATTTCAAAGCGTAGCCATAGCTCCCTAGCTTCGCTATCCCTCGGTTGAACCAGAGCTAAGCCACAGTTAATTGTTAGTCCAACTGCATGAGGGCCATTTCGACCATAGTTCGTCTTTGAAATGGTCTGTTTCAGCATTGTGATTGCATATGTCGGGAATGTCATTTAAAGCTTTAGCGTGGGGCTCTCATTTCTAACTTGAACTACTATTTCAATGACGGAGAGAATCGTTTACAGGAAGGAGGGACTTTTAATGTCCTAAGGTGGATAATTTTTCAAGTACGTTTTTATTTTCAGCCTACTTAGGACTAAATTGAGAGCTATAGGAGAAAAATTACCTGGCGTTACCAGAGATGACACTGAGCCCCCTCAGATATTGGCGACTTGATTTCAACAGTATCCCTCCCGAAAACAATTCGCGCGGCTAATTGCATTGTAACAAAATTGACTCTTTTACGCGGAATGTAAAGAGAATGGCAGCAATAATACACATATAATGAAGCTCCTCAACTATTGCTTCAACAATTATGATTGTTCTGGCGTCTCGCTCGAGCACAAGCAAGGGCAAGCGTTCACAATTTCTCACACAGACAACCTGCAGTGTTCAGGTGGCTCTGCAATTTTCCCATTGCATGCTTCAGGGTCCCTGCTGTCAACTATTTGGGTTCGATTAACGAAAAACCGCAATCTGAATGTTAATATTGTATTCAAAGTCCGTTCAGTGCATATGGCTGTTTGTATTTGTGTACCCGCAGCAACTCGACACATTTGAGTTGATTGCGGGAGGCGCTGGAGCAGAAAGTAGAAAAGGAGGCTCGTCCCGGGATTCATACTAAGATATTTTGATCGATTTTTAAGCTTGTCTAACTGAGACACATTTCTTTTCATTTCTCCGCTTTCTCCAACCTATCTCTTGTGGCATGGTTTAGCAACATTAA
Organism: Amblyomma maculatum; assembly: GCF_055883805.1. Classification (NCBI taxonomy): domain Eukaryota; kingdom Metazoa; phylum Arthropoda; class Arachnida; order Ixodida; family Ixodidae; genus Amblyomma; species Amblyomma maculatum. The sequence continues at coordinate 196,363,059 of NC_139347.1, read as the reverse complement.
GAGCTTTAGACCTTATAGGCCATTTTGTCGTCGCGGTAGCTCTGTAGTTAGGGCACTCGACTACGAGCCGGACGACCCGGGTTTGATCCGGCCAAGCCGCAGTGGCTGAGTTTCAACTGAAGGAAAACGCAAGGTGGCCATGCACTATGTGATTTGAGAGTGTGTTAAAGAACCTCTGGTGGTCCATATTATCGCATCCCTGTACTAATGCGTCCCTCATAACCGGAGTCGTTCAGCTAAGTTAGAATATATAAGCCAAACTAGACCGAGTATAAAAGTGTACCAACTCTCCCAGTCGTCAGCCTTATAGGAGAGTAATCTCATTTTTTTTAAGGTTTGGTTTTGTTTGTGAAGTTTAACGTGTCAAAGCGACTCAGACTGCAAGAGAAGCCGTAGTGGAGGGCGGCAGAAATTTCGACCCTTTGCGATTTTTTACGTGGTGCACTGACATCGCACCGCACATGGGCGCCTTCCTATTCACCTCCATCGAAAAGCGGTCACCGCGTCCGGAATTCAATTCCGCATCCTTGGGCAGTATTATTCCAGCGCCCTAAACACTGCACCACCACAGCGGATCATTTCTATTGAAGTTTCCTACCTAGAGGTAATTACAAACACATAACAGAGCCTGCTGCAGTATATATGACAGTATTTACCCCGAAATATATAAAACACCAACACATGTGAGGTCTGGAAGCCAAGCATAGCCCCATTTAAACAAAACCTCTGAGAGGGTAAGAAAACACTAATCACGATCATCATTATCATCAGAAGGACTATAACTACTGCAGGGCGAAGGCGTCTCCCATTTTCCTCCACTTAACCCGGTCCTGTGCTAGCTGCATCCACTTAACCCCTGCGAATTTCTGAATCCCATCCACCCACCTCATTTTCTACCGCCACCTACTACGCCTGCCTTTCTGTGGAATACAATTGGTTATTCTTAGATACCACCGGTTGTCCTCTCTTAAAAACTACATGTCCTGCCCATGACCAGTTCTTCTTGATTTCGACTAGAATGTCAGTAACTTGGGTTATTTCTTTCGACCACTCTGCACGTTTCCTATGTCTCACCGTTATACCTACCATTTTCCGTGCCTTGGCCCTATGCGTTTTCTTCAACTTAAGCAGAACCCTTTTTGCTAATCTCCATGTTTCCGCCCCATAGGTCAGTATTGGTAGGATGTAACTGTTATACGCATTCCTACTCAGTGATACCGGTAAGCGCGCCAGTCATAATGTTTGAGCGCCTTCCAAATGCGCTCCATCCCAATCTTATTCTCCTAGTTACCTCCCTTTTGCGGTCCAGATCTACGGTCCCTACCTGTCCTAAGTAGGCATATTCGCCTATCACGTCCAACGCTTCGCTGCCTATTTAAAACTACTCTTCATTTCCCAGCCTGTTTAGCATTACCTTAGTCTTCTGCATATTATTATTTAGGCTTACCTTTCTGCTTCTCCTGTCTAGGTCATTTATCATCAGTTGCAGTGGGTCCCCTGAGTTACTTAAAAAGGCAATGTCATCAGCGAACCGCAGACTACTAAGACATTCTCCATCGACCATGATATCTAACTGCTCCCATTCCATACTTTTGAATACACTGTCTAAGCATGCTGGTAAATATCACTGCGGAGATCGTGTTTCCTTACGTAACACCTTTCGTAACTGGAGTTTTATCACTTTCTTTATGCAGAAGTATGGTTGCTGTGCAGCCACTACCGGTATCTTCCAGTACTTTCACATGTGGCTCACACATACCCTGATCTCGCAACTTCTACATGACCGCTCATGTTTCGACCAAGTCAAACATGGTTTCTTGTAGTCAATGAATGCTATGTATAGGGGCTGGTTATATTCCGAGCACTTTTCTTTCCCCTGGTTCATAGTGTGGATATGATCGATAGTACAGCACCTTTTCCGAAATTCTGCTTGGTCATTTGGTTGATTAAAGTTTAAGGTTGTCCTGATCATATTAGCGGTTACCTTAGTAAATATCTAGTACGTAACTGATAGCAGGCTGATTGGTCTGTAAGTTTTCAAGTCTTTAGTGTTCATTTTCTTATCAATAAATATATTATTAGCGTTTTTTCATGATTCCGGTAATTTCGGTGTCATCATGCATTGCGTATACAGGGTGACCAATATTTATACCACATACCGTCTCCGCCCTTCAACAAATCTGTAGTTGCCTGATCCTCCCCAGCTGCTTTCTCTATTTTCATAGCTTCTAAGGCTGTCCTAATCTCATCCTTTGTTACTGGCGGAACGTGTAATTGTTCTTTATTACAGCCAATTTCCTACTTGACTACTATGCCTACCATAAAGGTCCATACAGAACTCTTCGCCTACCTTGATTATCCTGTCCATATTAGTAATGACATTGACCGCCTTGTCCTTCAGTGCATACATCTGATTTCTCATCATCATCATCAGCCTGATTATACCCACTACAGGGCGAAGGCCTCTCCCATATTTCTGCACTTAACCCGGTACTGTGCTAGCTGCATCCACTTGACCCCTGCGAACTTCTTAATCTCATCTGCCCACCTAACTTTCTGCCGCCCCCTGCTACGCCTTCCTTCCCTTGGAATCCAGTTTGTCACCCTAAGCGACCATCGGTTATCCTCTCTTCGCACTACATGTCCCGCCCATGTCCATTTCTTCTTCTTACTTTCCCCTAGAATGTCGGTAACGTGAGTTATTTCTCTGACCCACTCTGCACGCTTTCTATCTCTTACTGTTACCCCTACCATTTTTCGTTCCATAGTCCTCTGAGTTGTCCTCAACTTAAGTAGAACTCTCTTGGCTAGCCTCCACGTTTCAGCCCCATAGGTGAGTACAGGCAAGATGCAACTGTTGTATACTTTCCTCTTGAGCGATACCGGTAAGCTGCTAGTCATAATCTGCGAGTGCTCCATCCAAATCTTATTCTTCTTGTTATTTCCTTTTCATGGTCCGGATCTGCGGTTACTACCTGTCCTAAGTAGACATATTTGCCTACTACGTCCACTGTTTCGCTACCTAATGTAAACTGCTGTTCCTTCCCGAGGCTGTTGAACATTACCTTAGCCTTCTGCATACTGATTTTCAAGCCTACCTTTCTACTTTTCCTGTCTAGGTCATCAATCATTATTTGCAGTTCATCTCCCGAGTTGCTTAGCAAGGCAATGTCACCAGCAAATCGCAGATTACTGAGGTATTCTCCATCTACCCTTATCCCTAAACTGCTCCCATTCCAAGTCTCTGAATACTTCCTCTAAACAAGCTGTGAATAGTACTGGGGAGATTGTGTCTCCCTAACACCTTTCTTTATGGGAATTTTGTTACTTTCTTTATGCAGAAATATGGTTGCTGTGCAGCCACTATATATATCTTCCAGCACTTTCACGTACGGCTCGTCTACTCCCTGATTTCGCAATGCCTGCATCACCGCCGAGGTTTCAACTGAGTCAAAAGCTTTTTCGTAATCAATGGATGCTATGTATCAGGGCTGGTTATATTCCGAGCATTTTTCTATCACCTGATTGATGGTATGAATATGATCGGTAGTAGAGTATCGTTTCCGAAAACCTGCTTGATCCTTTGCTTGATTGCAGTCTGAGGTTGTCCTGATTCTATTAGCGATTGCCTTAGTAAATACCTTATAGGTAACAGACAGTAAGCTGATTGGTCTGTAATTTTTAAGGTCCTTAGAGTCCCCTTTCTTATAAATGAGTTTAATGTTTGCATTCTTCCATGGTTCCGGTACCGTCGATGACACCAGGCACTGCGTATCTGATTTCTATCTAGGCCTAATTTCCTCTTCACCGCTTTCAGGTTAGCCTCGCCGCGGTTGTACAGTGGTAAGATGCCTAACTACTGTGCCAGAGTTCCCGAGCTCGATCCCGACCACCGGCGGCTGCGTTTCGATGGAGACGAAACAAAGAGGCGTCCGTGTGCTGTGCGATGTCAGTTAAAGATCCCCAGGTGGTCGAAATTAACCGCAGCCCTCCACTACCGCTTGTCTTTCCCTCCCTTTCCACTTTCACTCCCACCTTCCTCCCTCACTCTACGGCGCGGTTCAGGTGTCCATAGAACAATTGTGACAGATACCTTTCTTGTGAACCAATTATTATTATTATTTCAGGCAATGGCCCTTCTTTAGAGCATGCTCAATTTTTCCCATGTTACTGTTCCTTATGTCGGCCACCTTTCGTCTATTTATTATGTTTGATATTTCGGCCAGTTTTATCCGGTCTGTGGGGTTGGAGGCTTTCACACTATGGCGTTTCTTAACCAAATTTTTGGTCTTCTTAAACAGTTTACCGGTATCCTCTCTAACAATCCTATCGCCAGCTTGTACCGAGCGCTCAATAATGATATCTCTGAAACTATTGTTCACTGCTTCTAAGCTAAGATCGGCTTCCTCGTTTAGCACTGAGTATATATTCTGCAGCGACAGCCTGAATTCTTCTACTTTTTCCCCTTACCGCTAATTCGTTGATGGACGTCTTCATCACTAATCTGTTCCGCTCCTCTTCAAATCCAGATTAATTCGAGACCTTACGATCCAGTGGTCACTGCATCGCACCTTTCCGATTACCTCTACACCGTACATAATGCCGTGGTTAGAACACAGTATGAAATAGATGTCATTTTTAGTCTCTCTGTTAGGGCTTTTCCATGTCCTCTTTCGCTTCTTTCGATTGCTGAAGAAGGAATTCATGATTCTTAAGTTATTGCGTTCAGCAAAGTCAACTAGTAAGTCCCCCTTGCTATTTCTTAATCCAATGACGTGGTTGCCCACTGCGTGGTCTCCAGCTTGATCTCTACCTACCTTAGCATTGAAGTCGCCCATCAGTACAGTAAAGTGGGTTTTTACTTTCCCCATTGGCGATTCCACATATTCATAGAAGCTTTCTACTGCCTAGTCATTATGACTACATGTAGGTGTGTATGCTTGTATAACCTACAACATTCGCCTTATACTTAATAGGAGCGAATTGGCGGGCTAGTTGGTTTTTCGTGGTGAAGAAACAGCGCTGTTCCTTCACCGTGCAAACCCAACTAGCAAAACCAACTTAATAAACATATTCTATTATACGTTATCTATGACAGGTGGCTATCCTTCACTGTAAACATAAAAAAAAATACACCACATTACCAACTTTCTCTCTAAATCGAACTCTCAAAGTAGAGAACCACCATCCCATATATCTGACCCCCTCTGTCAGCAAGGAATTTGAGAGAATGGCCTCGAGTTCCTGACTGAAGACCGTCAAGTCTTTTATTTCTTTCCACGCACAATCGGGTTTTTGTTCCTCCGTGAATGTGCGACCTTTCCTTATCCTTAACACACTCTATTTCATTACATGGCAGCTAAAGTACATGCTTTGCTCCCTTGTTCCCAGTAGACATCAAGGAAACCATAAAAACTCTTTCAAAAAATAGCATCATTGGTTCAATAAATCCTGCGAATTGCGGTCAAAGCACGTTTGTAAAAGCCTTCGAGACATTTTTCACGACCCTATACGAAAACTTTAGCTTTTATCCTCTGCGTTCCCGTCATTTCCTCTTAAGCTTGGCAAGGACCGGGGCACAGGTTTGTCTGTAATGTTTTTGTTTGTTTTCTTGCCTTTAGTAATTTTACCTTCAGCACAGCAACTAGGTAGTTTCGATATCCAGCGTTCATTACATCATGTACTTAGGAACGTTCATTCTTTGGTGGGCGTTGCGTTGGGTTCGTCCGGGCAGGTAAACGTATTTATCAAGACGCCGCGGATGCAATTCGCAAGCACGTTCCACAAGCAGGCCTCTGCCCGGCACCAGAGAAGTCGCAACTTCCACTTCTAGCCAGGAAGCCATATCAATGGGCTTCGAATCATTGTGTTACAGTCACTCTGAAAAATCATGCGGTTCTTCTTCTTACCTCCTTCGTTATCTGCTTCATTGCTTCACTCACTTCACGTCGACCCTGCACGTTGAGGAGGCAATACCTACTTGCCACTTAGTTACCCACTTAGTCCGCAAGGTACTACCTAAACACTCGAACCTCATAGAAAGCATGAAAACGAGTTGCTCGGGCCTTCGCTTTCAATATTTTGCCGTGCTTCCTTCCTTCATATAATTCGCACTCTAGATTTCACAAAGCTCCCATCAAACGCCCTCCACAAGCATCTGCGCAACGACTCCTTGGAACTGGGGTCTTTCATCCCCTAACAATATTTTCATATCTACCTACAGATTGGCCGATAACTCCACTTTCCATCACACATATTCCATCGCACATGAGGGCACGTCGTATCATTCTCTATCAGTGAACCCACCGATATTTCCACGCACTTCGTCAGATTCGTCCAAGGTTCGCATTACGCGAATGTGTGCCTGCGACCATATGACATCAAGGGCTGTCGGACGGCATATGCATAAAATCATCTCCCACCGCTAAGAACGTGAGTAATGGTCAACACTGATGCATACCACATAATCACCAGGGGAGCAGTGGAAGCAAACCTCTACTACCCATCACCCAATAACTTCAGCTTCAATACTGGTCCGTTCTCGGAACCGCCTAGTATCCTGAGTCAGTCAGTCAGTCTGCCACCCGCAGGAAGGAGTGATTTCCTGCAAATAAAAAAATCTTTGCAGGAAATCACTCCTTCCTGCGGGTAGCAGAGACAAAAGGCATGATTGTCTGACGAGGTCTCTGCCCCCGTAACAAACTAAGCAGTCTACAGCAGTACATAAGAAAGCTGGTACAATACATAAATATGAACATAGAAGCCAAGGAAAACAAATAATAATAAAAAATACACGCATACATTCACACAGCATGGCTCTATTCTTTCACCCACTATGGACTGTGGCGGTTTAATTTGATTTCATTATTTACATTGAACATTGGCTCATGTCACACAAACATAGAAAAAGTTCATATTGGCATAAAGAAAACATAGATTTATCAACGTTACTGTACATTGTCACAGAAAACTAAATTTCCCGGAGTTGCCCTTTGAACGCCTTTGTCGGCAAACAGAAATCCAAAATAGAACAATAGCGATTTAGCATGTCTATTACAAGAAGAATAAGATTGGGATGGAGCGCATTTGGCAAGCACTCGCAGATTATGACTAGCAGCTTGCCGGTATCGCTCAAGAGGAAAGTATACAACAGTTGCATCTTGCCTGTACTCACCTATGGGGCTGAAACGTGGAGGCTGACCAAGAGAGTTCTACTTAAGTTGAGGACAACCCAGAGGGCTATGGAACGAAAAATTGTAGGGGTAACATTAAGAGATAGAAAGCATGCAGAGTGGGTCAAAGAAATAACTCAAGTTACCGATATTCTAGTAGAAATTAAGAAGAAGAAATGGACATGGGCAGGACATGTAGTGCGAAGAGAGGATAACCGATGGTCCCTGCGGGTAACAAACTGGATTCCAAGGGAAGGAAAGCGTAGCAGGGGGCGGCAGAAAGTTAGGTGGGCGGATGAGATTAAGTTCGCAGGGGTCAAGTGGATGCAGCTAGCACAGAACCGGGTTAAGTGGAGAAATATGGGAGAGGCCTTCGCCCTGCAGTGGGTATAATCAGGCTGATGATGAGGATGATGACGACGATGATGATGACGATTACCTGATATTCAAAACCTTGCTTTCCATAGTTTGTTCTAACTTTCTTGGTTCTCCGTTTGGGGTTACGAATATCATATGGCACCAAGACAGGCATGTAAATAGTGTAGAGTTTCTTTATATAGATTTGCTGTGCCAGTACCCATAAGTATACTTTATTTGCTGGTAAAACATCAAAGGTAGGAAAAAGTGGCTGCGTTGGTAACAATCTAATAGGAGCGGTGTGGTTTACAAAGATTCGGAGGACACGCTTTTGCAGCATTTGTAGCCTATTATAGTTCCCATTTGTCGTCGTTCCCCAGACTAGAATACCATACAAAAGTTTGGAATAGAACAGGGAGTAATAGAGTGATTGTTTTAACCAGAGAGGTAGAAGGGAGGCTATTTTTCTGAGACATCCGACAGACTTTGCGAGTTCAGAGAGCAGGTGATTGACATGAGGGGTCCAAGACAAGTCTTCACTAAACCATACCCCAAGAAACTTCTGCACACTCACTTGCTGTAAGTTTTGTCCTCTGTATTCTAGATGAATTTTTTTTTTTCGCGCTTATTGATTGGCCTAAATACCATGCACTTTGTTTTTACTGCATTGAGTTGAAGTTTGTTTTGCTGCACCCACGCGGATAGTTCGTCTAAATAACAATTTGCTGATTGTTCGATGTCGTGCAATGTCCTACCTGTAAACAATAGACTAGTGTCGTCTGCAAACATGGCTACTGTGGGTGTTGTTTTTAATTCCGTGATGTCATTCACATATAAGAGGAAAAGTAACGGGCCTAGTATCGACCCTTGCGGGACACCTAGTTTAATATCAAGTTGTTTTGAAGTAATACAGTCTATCTTAACAAACTGACGTCGAAATGGTAAGTAACTCTTGATAAGATTCAGTGTAAGAATTATTGGCGCATCCATGCTAAAGTTCCTCAATCTATGCTGCCCATTTTTTTTCCCACATTGCCTGCGTAATGCACGCAGACTCCAAGATGACTAGAGAGCTTTCCACCTTTGAACCTTTCCGTTAGATATCGGCACGGCGCTTGATGATACACTTAGACACTGTCAACCATACCCCGTTACCCTTCAGTGAATTATAAGCCTTAGGTGGCCACTGGTAATGATCCACTCGACGGCGAAATTTGTCACCGCGCACCAATACCCCATGGTCAAGTGCATAAATAAATCACATTAAATCACAAATCTCTGAGGTAAGTATTTCCAGAGTGTGTTTTGTTCAACCCAGTACCATGTCTCCCAACTCGACCCCCGACATTGTTTCTTCATCTGGCGTATTCTCCATGCTACTCAACCTCAAAACTAAAGCGTCCGCTGGACCTGACGGGATACCAAATATTTTTTTGCGCCGTTATGCAGAAACCATCACAGAGTTCCTGGTTGTTATTTTCCGCAAATCATTTGAAACAGGAAACATTCCTTCCGACTGGAGGAAAGCGCGGATTGTGCCCGTGCTGAAAAAGGGTGATCCTGCCTTGATTGCTAATTATCGTCCCATATCAATAACTTCCACATGTTGCAAACTTGCTGAGCATATCATAGCTAACTACATAACTACATTTCTAAACGATAACAAGGAGCTTACCCCCCATCAGCACGGGTTTCGAAAAGGCTTTTTCACTGTCACTCAGCTAACTTCTGTCATTCATACTTTTGCAAGTGTACTAAATAGCGCTGGTCAAATGGATGTTAATTTTTTTAGACTTCAGCAAAGCCTTTGATGTTATTTCTCATGCGAAACTAATTTACAAACTTGAACTTATTGGTCTTCCTAATTTCATAATTCGTTGGATTTCCTCATACCCTTCTCACCGCACACAATTTGTTTGTATTGATGATTGCTATTCAAACCACCTGCCGGTCACTTCAGGCGTCCAACAGGGAAGCGTCCTCGGATCTCTCCTCTTTTTTATATATATCAATGACATTACTAACTTTATAACTACCCCTGTTCAAATTAGCTTATTTGCAGATGACTGCGTTTTATTTCACCAAATTACTTGCCAAGATGATCAAGTTTTACTAAACTCCAATCTTCAAAACATACATATATGGTGTAATAAATGGGACATGAAGCTAAATTTAGAGAAAACTGTATACATGAAGATAACTAACAAAAAGGCTTCCTTCTCATTTCCTTACAATATTTCATCTCACCTTCTGACCGAAGTCAGCGAGTACAAGTATCTAGGAGTTACAATAACGAAAAACCTTAGCTGGAATAAACATGTATCAAACGTATGCTCCTCAGCCTTTCGTAAACTCTGCTTCCTTAGATATAACTAAAACTTGCCCCACCTGAACTTAAAAAATTAACCTGCTTTTCATTAATTAATTAATTAATTAATTAATTAATTAATTAATTAATTAATTAATTAATTAATTAATTAACATATAGACAGTAGAGGAGGGGTCATAAAGCTAGACTACACAACCATCCGAACCCACCTAGGTAATTTAAATTGGCAGCATGCATGCCTTGCAATCCTGCAGACGCGCTTAAACTACAGAAATAAATTTAAGCTACTCTAGACGTCAGCTAACTGGATTCTATCGATAGAAACTTATACACTAGGCGCAATGTCCTAACTTGCCTTCCTCCTGCGCTGACACATCTCACCACTATCCAAATGTCCCGCTCTCCGCATATGATTGGCGGACCCCAGTGAAGACCTACAGCTAACCGTAACCCCTCTAATGACCGATATGCCGGGCGTTTAAATTAAGGCTGGCAATAAAACGTTTCTCCCTCCTCTGCAGTAGGCTTCTGCTACCTCGTCGCACCATTTTGTAGTCATGGAGTGCGTAAAGAGGCGACGATCATCCGAAACTAAGTGAGGTGCTGTTAGCTTGCAACATTAACAAGGCAGAGCCAGTCTTCTGGAAATAAAATGCTCTTTATTGTTTATTCGAAGATTACCCCGCATTGCCCGAATGCTATATAGCAGGAGGGTTACAAATTGGCAAATAGCATGTCTTCATTTTCAAAGCACACTTCCCCTTCCGATAGACGATTCCACTGTTGCACAGTTTTGACAGAACAGGAATATTCAAATAAGTTTGTCCTGGCACGGTACTCTCCAATTTTACAATGAACATGTCGTTTTGAAATGTAAAAGGGATTAATTATAAATTTTCCCGATTTATGCCGGTTCTATTGGGGAATAGTGAATATAGTAATAACTCAATAATTAATGTTACTGTGTCAGGTAGCCCGAACATCATATTGAAGCATTTATTCAAGTGGAGATATAGAAGTTGGAGTGGGGCTTCTTTTCTGAGATTCACTTGTTAAATATGGCAATTTTGATGTAAATATCCTCCACGCACCATCCTTCTATACGGTGATAGCGCATTACATGACGCATTTTTTCTTTCAACCTCCCCCTGCTCCTATTAAGGACAAGTAAACTAGAAAACACCTGCTTTTATATGACCGTCGAAGCAAACAAACCTCACACAAAGGTATGTCAAGCTAATGCACTGATTGCACTCGTTCTTCTTGCTTATTAAGAGTTCAGATTCGTCAGTCTAAATTTTCTTTTACTCTCACCTGTGCGCTGCATATTATAATAAAAGCAGGTTGGTTCGATAACTGGTTTTCTCTTTAACTGTTGTTCATATAAAGACTGCACATATTTCGAGCCTCCGCCAGAAAATCCAGAATGCGAAATATCAGAAACACTTACCACTTTTAAGCCAAGTTCGAACCTATTAATGATGACGATGGTAGATTTTAATGGCGCCAAAGAACCAAAGTGCGCCATATACAAATTTTCTCGATGTTTCATCGAAAGACAGAAGTGGAAGGGGAGGTGGCGTTGTTGCGGTGGAGTGAGTCGGCAACGAGATTGTAGACGTAAGCTAAATAAACAAATCACCCATTTGCTACGCCTAGTATTTTCGCAGGTTTGTCGCCGGTGGTTTTCGAAACGCCACAAACCATCGGGACCAATTTTAAAGCCTGCCAAGTGCCGGAAACGCCAATCACGAGGCGGCGGCGCGGTTCCGAGAAGCCTTTATATAGAGGAGCCCTCCTCGGTGCTACGTTGGCCTGTTTGACTCAGCCGCAGCACCGACTGAGTGGCCAGGAAGTAGACGACGAGGCAGACTGCGTTCTGCTGATCCAGCAGGAAACAGAAGAAAATTTCAAAATAACAACAACGTTAGCAGCAAAGGCGGTCCACTCAGCGGCGTTTCCCCACAAGACGGCGGCAGCGGGGCGGCTGTTCAACTTTGCCTTCTTCGTCTCGCCAAAAGGGGCAATGAACCGCTGAGGCCACGCGGGCCGCCTGCTTAGCTCCCTGAGACGAGAAACGGAGCGCGCTGCCGCGCCCCGGTTTGCTGCTGCGCAATAGAGAACACAGTGGGAACAAACGGATCACTCGAGGGGAAAAGAAAGAAAAAGAAATACAGCAATGACCGGGCGTGCTGTGATCGACGGCGGCGGCCGCGTCTCTTTATCTGCGAATTGCTGCGTAATCCGCTCTCGTCCATCATCTTATCCTGCGGGAGCATTAGGCCATCGCAAGCTCAGAAGCCCAGGCTGTCAGTTCTCACTCTTTTTTTTTTTTTTTGCCTCATAATTCTCTGCAGCCAAAATTAGCGCACGTTGCGCTTCAAGTGCCCGAAATGCGGGTTGAGGCCACTTCGGCAGACAAAACTTTTGGACACCTGCGGCACGACGATGCGATCATTGCTCTCGTTCCATGCTATTTTCTTTCCATGACCAATAATAGTGGAGGACATGAATTTCGCTGAGCTGCCGTGAAGAGCTTCACGGAGATGCATAAAGACGGCTCTAAAAATGCAACAGTCAGATAACAAGGTCACTGCGCACGTAAGTAATCGGATTTTGCACGGACCGTCTTTAAGAAAAAAAAAAGAGTGGTATGATATGTTGCATTACGTCGGTATAGAGATTTTCAGATTTGTTTTCCAATAAAAATAATTGCTTCTATTGGTGACCATTTTAAGCTCAATGTTGCATGACTACTGTAATGAGTAAAAGGCAAGGCGGCATAGTGAAAAAACATGCTCGCCAAACAATGTGATAAATCCGCGTGCAGACGGATTGGGCAGGAACACACCAATAGTAAACAAGGCTCAAAATAGCATCAAGATGATTCTCCAACCATAAGGAAGCTGAGAATAAATAATCAGGTACAACAGAAACTAGACATCAAAAATATCTGTACAAAGCGCCTACTATTAGGCATAATGCAGCTTTCGGCTTATGGCATATACAATATGCACAATTCCTTGACGTGCGTGACGCCGCTAGGATGTTGCATCCTCAAGAGCGCTCTAGCGGGCAAGTTCTCCAGATCAGCGAGGGAACTTACATGGATGGACCTAGGTAGTGGCTCAAACACTTTTCACCCAGTCCGCGATGCCTATAGGCTTCCAAAACCAGACTCTTCCGCGTTCCTTCCCTCGGAAGGTAGACGGCGTCATCGAGGTTACTTCGTTGGTGGCAATATATCATCCTGTGGCCCTTTGCGTTGCAGAGCCTGTGTGTGAAGGCCACGTAGAGTGGATTGATGCATCTGCTTTTGCACTCTGCACTAGATACGCGCCAAGCGCGTCGGCATTTGAGTTTGTTAAGGCGCTCTATGAGATGCTTTTTCTTCGATTCTGAGCAGTTGTCCTACGGTGGCTGTCTAGTGCGGCACTGCCTCAGTCAGCTCCGCCCTGAACGCTGTAATCCTGTTTCTTATGGGTATATTGGGGGCGTCATATCACAAGGGGATGAACGCCACGAAAACCTTCGCGACTGCTCCAGCTGTGCGTTTTAGGAGCGCCCTTACTTCGGCGTATACCGTCGGTCTCCATTGCTCAGCTGTTTCCGGAAATCGGTGTAGGCAAAATGCAAAGTAGGTGCATGCCTATCTTTTGGAATGGTTTCGTTGATGGAATTGACTTAAGTACTGCTTTCTTGGCCGGTGGTGTCTTTCGCGGGGGACAAGCACGGAACGTTTTTACATACCATGCAATAGCAGCGAATCGTCACTGATTGTAATATATGTCTGGAATGCCGCGTAGGGTGCGAAAAAATCCGACTTGCCCAACTTTTGGTTCGTCGTATGTAGCCTTTTGTTCTTGAAGGCTGTTAGAAAAGGCCAGAGGTAAGAGGTCTCGTTGGGTGCGAAGACATTGACGAAGATTTCAGTTTGGAAGCGTCGGAGGTGCACACAGATGGCGGATGACCCAAACCGTAACACGGCCGGTGGCGAGGAAATTTTGCTGCCTAAAAGATTGATGCGGTGGTGCAGATCGAGGGTCGAGCGTTGCTGCTACAAGAAAGTGCTAGCACTGATAGTGGGCCCCATCAGGAAAGCGACTTGGTAGTTGTGTCTCAGAGGGTCCTACGCAAGGGCGTGCTACAAGCGGGACATGAAGTAGAGTGAGACCTATAGGGGAGGTCTCTCCGCACCATTGATGTATTGCAGTCACACGCAGTGGGCTACGGTGTGCGTGGGCCCAGGTATGCAGACTGCACGTCGGATGCCATAAACCAGGAGGTCCATCAGGCGACGCATGCAGAAGGGTCTTTCAAATTGGCAAGCCAGCACAACTGCTGCTGACAGCTCATAACTTTGAAAGATGCTTCAGAACAAGTACGAAAGGAATTTTGGCGTGGCCCAGGCTATCACAAGGCATTACTTCTCTCTCGCTGAACAGTTGGCTCATGCACTTGACAAAGAGCGGCTGGCATACGCTGTATATGATACCCGTGCAACCTTTTTTTTTTTTTTCTTCTACGCGAAAACAGTACATAGGCCGTTATTTCGGGTGTCCATGAGATTCGCGATTTCCGCGTTTAAATCGAAGTGTCCAAGCACAGGCGGCGAGTGGGAGCAACGCTGAAGTTCTTAGGACGCCTTAAGTTGCAGAGCCTAACATCTGAATGTCGCATTTGACTCCCGTCATTTGAGTCAAGGGTTCAGCAACGCGAGGAAATTCCTTGACAAGCCGTCTGTACAAATAAGCGCGAAGCTCTAGGAATCTCCGTGCAGTTTCTTCAAGCCCCCAATAAAGGGATTGAGCCTAGGTACGGTGGCTTTGGTCGTTAACAGTCAGCTAGTGAAAAGCTGTGCGGCATGTTACCATTCGAATTCTTTAATTAATGCCTTTTAAGCTGTACCAAAGTTCGCCTTGGCGATATTAAGCAGCTTCATGTGCTGTCGGGGGTGACCGAGTGCCGTTAGAGCAATGTAGCGCTCGCAAGAAACCTCGAGCCCGGGGCAGGAAACACGGGCGCCATTGGAGGTGAATTGGCTCGTGATGGATTGCAGGCAGAATGTCAGCAGTTCATTCCGTTCAGTGCTCCTAGAACTCCGCGCGTGACTGTGGTAACAGACGCGAAATATTTTCTTTGTTTCCCGCTGCAATGTCGGGAGCTCTGAAAGGAAACGGACAAAAATGGGTCGTTGTTCGCCTTTCCGACTGAAGCGAACTGCGCAGCATCTTGAAAAGGAGACACGCAGCCTCAGCAAGCCGCAAGAATCTCTGTGTACTCAGCCGATGCATGAGGAAGAAGAAAATCACTTTATTCGAGGCCCCTACAAACCGTCGTAAAACTAAGCGCTTGCTCCGCTAGGCCGCGTTTGTTGGCCCGTTGGCGACGAACTCCGCGCGGACTCGCGTGAACAAAAAGCCCATTGGCGTACGTGACATCGTTCTCGTCGCGCAAGGTGTCGTCACGCCGGAGCGCGAGTGCTGCAAAAGATCATTGCCACTGCTCGGAATACGGAACGGCCAAAAGCTCTCCCTGTGATATTCGAAGGCCTCCCGGCGTTTTCGTCGAAGTTGTGAAACGCCCCGACAGTCGTCACCCGACATAGACGCGGCGGAAAGCTATATACTGACATCGTATACTGGACCCTCTGTTGTATACTTCATTTAAGGGGCGGCTGTCACAAGCGCGCTTTTGAAATTTCTCAAAAGCCATCGACGACCAACACACAAAAGCTGCTTTTAAAAATGCGTTGCGCTCGAATTTCTTTGGAATCTACTCTGACAATTTCTTTGTATTATTCTCCGAATAAACTAAGCTTCATCATAATACCTCTAGGTCATTTAAATCAATCTGCATATTTATACTGCAAACAAAAGTGGCGGTTCTATTAGTGGTGAGAAGCCCAGTAGCCCCAAATGAAGACACATAGCGTTGCTCTTGAATAAAACTGCGCCCGTAAAAGAATTAAGAAAATAAGCGATAACAACAAACGTTCTCGTCGGTCGCTGAACTAAGAATGCAGTTTCACTCGCGAGTGAGTGAGTGAGTGAGTGAGTGAGTGAGTGAACTTTATTAACGGCTCTGGGATCTTTTTCTTCGCCTCTTCAACCGAGGCTGATGAATGGTTGGCGCCCCCAGTCCAGGGCACCACTGGCTTTCGCCAGTTTGCGAGCTCTTGTGACCAGGTAGAGCTGAGCCTCCGGGTCAGAGCTGGCCAGCAAAGCCTCCCACTGTCTTTCATTTGGGTTTTCAATTTTTTGTAGTTGATGTGAGCTGCATTCCCATGTTATGTGGTACAGGGTAGGGGTCTTCCCGCACCACGGACACTCGTCTCCGAATGTCGTGGGATGCATCATGTGTAATATGTGTAAATTAATGAAGGTGCCAGTCTGTAGCCGCCTCAAATCTGTGGCCTCCTCGTTGCTGAGCTTTTTATGCGGCTCCGGGTATACTTTCCGCAAGCCTCTGTAGTGTTGTAGTATTGTGGTGTAGTCAAGGTCAAGCGGAATCAGGTCCTCTGTCGCGAGACTGTTGGGCGCACGGTAGGTTGCATGCCCTCGTGCTACCCTGTCTGCGTACGAATTCCCCGTGATCCCTGCATGCCCCGGAATCCACACTAGTGTTTGAGTGTATTGTTTTGTTGGCTCGCTTGTAGAAAAAAGGATTTGGTGCGCTACCTTAGATAATTTACCCCGCTGAAAATTTCTGCACGCGGATTGAGAGTCTGACAGTATCGTCAGACTCTCTCCCGTTTCTCTTCCTTGCCTAATGGCCAGTGCAATAGCCACTTCCTCTGCCTCCGTGACTGTACAGTTTTGGATCGAGGCGCTAACTACCTCCCGGCCTTCGCAGTCTGTGACCGTGGCTATCGCCCTCTTTGCGTTGGTTTCGTATAAGGCTGCGTCGGTGAACCTTGACGTGTCTTGTTGACCGAAATTTTTTCATAATACTCTGCCCTTGCCTGCCTCCTTCCCGGGTGTAGGCGGGGGTCCATGTTTCTTGGTATGGGCCGAACTCGGTACCAATTTCTGACTTCCCGCGATACCTCTCTTGTCTTGTTATAAGCCTGCAGGTGTGTGCTATATCCCAGTCTTTCCAACACCCGTCTTCCCGTCCTCGTTTGTAGAAGTCTGTTTAGCTGTGACTTGATTTGGGCTTCTGCTAATTCTTGTATTGTATTGTGCAGACCCAGAGCTGCTAGCTTGTGGTTCGGTGTGTTCTTGGGGAGCTTGAGTACGGTCTTGACAGCCATTTTGATGATGGCGTCCGCTCTCTCTTCCTCTCTTTTGGTCATATTGAAGTAGGGTAGAGCATACGCTACTCTGCTAATAACGAGGCTCCGGACAAGTTTGAGTGTGTCGGGCTCTTTCATCCCCATCTTTTTGCTGGTCACCCGTGCTATCATTCGGGCGACCTGCTGGGTCGAGGTCTTGAGCAGATTAAGTGTGTGTTGACACCTTTGATTCGATTGGAGCCACATCCCCAGGATCCTCACGGTTGTCTTTTCGGGTACTGTCTCTCCTTGCAGCCGGATCTCGAGCTTGTGGCCTTGATCTGTGGGAGCAGAGCGGTTGCCCTTCCCTTGCCAGAATCTGATCAGTTCTGATTTTCTTGATGAGCACTCCAAGCCCCTCTGCTTTAGATATTCTTCGATGACAGATGCTGCTTCTTGCAATTTCGCTTCCTTCTCCCCGAGTGATCCTGTGGTCGTCCAGATGGTGACGTCATCAGCATACATAGCGTGCTGTATGCCCTCCACCTTCTCGAGGCGCCTGGCCAGGCCAATCATTGCCACGTTGAACAGTGTGGGCGAAATGACTGCTCCTTGAGGTGTCCCTTTGTTGGGCGGGGAGAAGGTCTCTGTTTCTATATTGCCAATCTTGATTTCGGCCGTCCGGTTACTTAGAAAGCTCCTAACGTACTCGTAGACTCTGGTTCCACAATTCGTGTCTGCCAGACCATCTAAGATCGCCTTGTGACTAACATTATCAAATGCACCTTTAATGTCCACTGCCAAAACTACGTGTTCTGCCGAGCGTGGGATACTCGTCAAGACCTCTTCTTTGATTTGCAGGAGAACGTCCTGGGCTGATAGCTTTTCTCTGAAGCCAAACATGGTGTCCGGCATCTGGGCACTATCCTCTAAGTAATTTTTCAGTCTATTATTGACAACCCTCTCGAAAATCTTTCCCAGGCACGAAGTTAAAGAAATGGGCCGCAAATTCTCTATTGCCATTTTTTTTCCCGGTTTCTGGATCATAATGACCACCGAGTGTTTCCACTGCGCTGGCACCGTTCCTGCTTCCCAATGCTTGTTCATAAAATGCGCCAGTGCCTTGATATTGCTGTTGCTCATGTTCCGAATTATGCCATTAGTGATCTTGTCGTCACCAGCCGCTGTGTTTCGAGTGGCACTTGCTATTGCCGTCCGGACTTCTTCCTCTGTGATCGGCTCGTCCATTTTCGGATTTGGGTCTCCTTTGTAATCTTCTGCGTATGGATATGGATCCTCTTGCTCTACTCCGTAGCATTTGTCGTGGACGGCCTTAATCACATCTTCCTTCGTGCCTGGGAATGTGTGTAGCAACCGCTCCAGCGACTTCTGCCCCTCTCGCTTGGTCTTGGTGGGGTCCATGATGGCTTTTAGAATTCGCCATGTCTTGGAAGTGCTGAGCGTCCCCTGCAGAGAGTCGCAGAATTTGCCCCAGTTGGCTCTCGACAGTTGTTCAGCGTACTCCGCCGCCTTCTTTGTGATCTCCACGATTCTCATCCTAAGCTTTCGATTGTGCCTCTGTTTCTTCCATCTTCTTAACAGTCCCCTTCTCGCTTCCCACAGGTGGAGTAGATGGGCGTCTATTTCTGGTGTCTCATTTGTGCGTGTCAGTTCTTGCGTAAATCTCTGCTTGTTTTTCCGCAGCGCCCCGCACCAGCTATCAAGATCCTCAATCTCGCCTTGATCCTCCTCCTGCGCTTCTCTGAACTTGTGCCAGTTGGTAATCCTGGCTGCGCCAACCTGACGCCTGATCTTGTAGGTGTGGATGGTCGTGCTCACTATATAGTGATCACTGCCCAGATCGTTAAGCGTGTTTATCCACTCAACATCACCGCAGTTCTTGACCATCGTAAGGTCCGGGGTAGTGTCCTTGCTCACACTATTGCCCGTTCTCGTGGGCACTCCCGGGTCCGTTACCAGTGTTAATTCATGTCTGTCTATTAGCTCTCTAATAATGCGGCCTCTTTTGTCCTGTCGCGTGTATCCCCAGGCCAGGTCTTTTGCATTAAAGTCGCCTAATATAATTAGCTGATTTCCTCTTACCAAGTTTAATGTTTCTCCGAGAAGCCTGTCGAAGTCGATCTTTCGTTGGGAGGGGGGGCTGTATACATTTAGGATAAAAGTGCCCTGTTTTTTGTCACTCTTTTGGACCACCTCCACAAGGATATGGGGTGTTTCAATCCCTTTAAATTGGTCATGCCGAATTGTTGTAATGGTCTTCTCCACCATTGTCGCCACCTTCCAGCTCTCGTCATCGGCAGCAAAGACCTCGTACCCGCTAATTGAAGGGGAACTGCCAACCTCCTGTAGGGCTATCACAGCCGGTGGTTCCGCTTGTGAGGCCAGCAGCTGTGACAGCATCCCCTTCTTGCGTCTGATGCTTCTACAATTCCACTGCCAAATCTCTAGGCGGTCTTGCTTCGCCTTCTGGTGTCTAGTCATGATCGGTCTCAGATTGCAAGCTGGTCAGTCCGGGCCTGTGATACGGCTTCTCAGCCCTTTCTCTTACTGTGGTGGCTGTTGTTTGCTTCCTAATCAGTTTGGTCATCTCGATTTGCATCGCCTGAAACTTTTGTTCTATATAGCCTGTGACTTGTTCCATGGCTTTCTTTGTGATTTGCTCAATGATGTGTGGGAGCAGCTGTGCTAGCTTTTCCTCTACTATTCTTCCTACGTCTTCGGCAGTCAAAGGGGGTGTCTGATTTACCGATGGTGTGGATTTTTCGAACTTGTTTTGTGTAATGTTAATTTGGTTCTGCATCTGATCTAATCGTTGCTTAATCATTGCGTTCTCCTTTCTTATCCCTTTTAGCTCGGCTAGAATTTCTGTTCTTTCCTCATCTAGCTGTTTTTGGGAGGGCAATGCTGGCCAGCTCACCTGATCAAGGTCTTTTTTCTTCTCTTCTTTATTCTTCTCCCAGGCGCCTGGCTTGCTTTTCTTCGCTGGCTTCTTGGGTTCCGCGTTGGCCTCCGACCTGGACTGGGACCTGGACCGCTCACACGATGTTTCCTCCTCCCCGTCCGAACTGAACCACCTCTGATGCTTCTTCATGATGCCCTTCGTTTCTGGGCGGCTCTGACGTGGCTTTGGATGTCCCTTTGTCTTTTTTGGGATCTCCTTGAGCTTGCTTCGGCAGCCGGTGGCTCCAGTCTCATGTGCTCCGCCACAGAGAGCGCATTGAGGTTCGCACTCGTGACTTTCCTCCGGATCTTGCTTGTTGCATCTTCTGCATGCCCTGATAGACGGGTTCGGGCATACGTCTGTTCGGTGTCCTGGCTTTCGGCAGGTGTAGCAGAATTGCTTCGTTGGCTCGTACGGATCACATGGGATCTCTCCCCCATAGTAGTACACCCACTTCGGTACGATTGGCCCCTCAAAGACAATGAGGGCCGACTTGGACTTGCCCATTGCTCTGGCCGCGATAATTTTCACGCCCTGGGTCCTGACGAACAGGTTCTCCATTAATTCTTTCTCCGTTGCCCCGGGGTTGATGCCGTGGGCCACCCCTTTGAGGTACTCTTCCGGTGTAGTCATGAAAGCGTTGACCGGATGGTCTTTTCCCTCGAACTTCAAGCTTCGGATGCTCATCATGCGCTCCGCCATCTGCATGTCTGGGGTGCTGGTGACGATGATGTTGGATCCCGGTCGGAGGCGGACCAACAAGTCTTTCAGACAAAAATTCTGTGGATATCCGCAGGCTTGCGCTATAGCCTTGGCTGCTTGAGGTGTTGTCAAGTTCTTCACCACCAGACCCTGATGGGGTCTGAAGATCACCTTAGCGTCATTTATCGGCAGTGGTTTCGCGCGCCTGAGTCGCCACTCCGCCTCTCCGCCTTTAAAACGGTTCGAATTTCGCGCTCCCTCCTCCGCGCCGGGCCGGCGTCCTTTCGGAACAGGCGCGTCAGCTATGTCGTGACGTTGGCTGAAATCTTGCATGGTGGCGCTGCCTCCGCGGCCTCCCCGGCTGCTCTCCGCGCCGCTCGCCATCTTGGATTCATGTTCCGCCGCAGCGGCCATCTTGGCTGGTGGCGCCGTCGTCGCCGTCTCGCCCACTTGAGTGTTTGCTTTCGTATTCTCGGTAATCTTGGCCTGACGCTCCCGTTTTTTCGTTTTTTTCTGCCATAGTCTCGAAACTACGGTTGTCCACTCGCCTTGAAAGGTGTTTTCCGTGGCATTCGTATCGGTGGAGCTGGTGCTGGCAGCCGGCGTTCCGCCTGTTTCCCCGTCGGGTGGAGGCAGGTTCGGGCACGGTGTGGTGTCCATCGATAGATCTTGGCCTTGGGTGCCGTCCATTCTCGAGCGAAATGTTGGCCCGGATGGACCTCCTTTGTCTAGATCCTCGCCCCCGCGGTGGCTGCCGCCAGCCGCAGGGCGCTCTCGGTCCCACTCGCTCCTCCGCTGCCGCGCTAAGCCTAACGCCGGCGTAGTCGATGGAAGTGCTGCAATAATCGAAAAATCGGTGGTCCGCTCACCAAAAAGTTGGTACAGTCAGACTCCTGTCATCTTCCGATGTTCGCTTGGTAATTTGAAGGTGGTCCGATGGAAGTTGGCACCACAATGGGCTCTTTTGTCAGGAGCCGAAGTGGACGCGTCCGCCCTGTCCGGCGTCAGCAGAAGAAATTACCTTCACTCGCGATCGCTCTATATAAAGGCGAAGAAGAAACATCTAGATAAAAACGCGAACGGCGAAAGGTTTTGGGTACGCGCCCTGATACCGGTGAACATCTCCGGCGTCGCACTCCCTCACCAGAGCAGTAATTGGCCACCCTTTTGCAGTAATTGGCCACAACCTCCCTTGATTAGTCCTACAAAACGTCGGCCCTCGGTCACACCTGGTGCGTGCAGCGGGGTGCTAAAAATATCTGGCTCTGCTGGATAGGCAGCCATTGGAAACTGACCCTTCCAACTTTTAACGCTAAGTGAAGCTGGTTTAGCAGTGCTGTTAGAGGAACTAGAGGGTTTGAAATGGAATGGCATAGGGCGTAGTGAGATTAGGAGGCCAAATGAGGCATATACTGTACTGAAGGACGGGCGCGTACTGTGTTATCGAGGTTTACCGGAAAGGCGACAGCTAGGAGTAGGTTCCCTTGTGAATAAGTATATAGCTGGTAATATAGATGAATTCTACAGCATTGATGAGGCGGTGGCAGGCCTCGTAATTAAGCTTAATAAGCGGTATAAACTGAAGGTTGTACAGGCGTACGCGCCTACATGTAGTTATGATGACCAGGCAGTCGAAAACTTCTATGAAGATGTAGAATTGGCAATGCGGAAAGGAAAGACGCAGTATACTGTACTAATGGGTGACTTCAATACCAAGGTAAGGAAAAGCAGCCAGGAGACCAGGCAATAGGTAACTATGGCATTGGTTCTACCATAGCCTCCTTTATGGTTCTACGAATAGCAGGGGGAGTTACTTGTTCAGTTTGCAGAGCGCAATAACTTAAGAATCATGAATACCTTCTTCAGCAAAAGGAAGAACCGGAAGTGGGCATGGAAAAGCCCTAACGGGGAGACTAAAAATGAAATTGACTTCATGTGTTCTAAACCTGCCGTTGTGCAGAACGGGAAGGTAATCGGGAAGGGCCGATGTAGTGACCACAGGATGGTATAGGGTCTCGAATTGGTCTAAATCTGAAATGGAAACGAAACTGATTAGTGAGAAAGAAGTCCATCGACGAATTAGCGGTGAGGGGGAGGGCAGAAGAGTTCAAGATGTCGCTACAGAATAGATATTTAGCTCTAACCGAGGATGACGACATTAGCCTAGAAGCAATGATGGTTGGTTTGGTTTGTTGGGTTTAACGTCCCAAAGCGACTCAGGCTATGAGAGACGCCGAGTGCCCTGTAAAAGTAGGCGGTAGGATAGTTAGAGAGAATACCGGCACGCTGTCTAAGAAGACGAAGGATTTGATTAAGAAACGCCAAAGTATGAAAGTTTCCAATCCAACAGACCAGATAATTGGCAGAGATATCAAAGCTAATCAATAAGCGCAAGGTGGCCGATATACGGAAGTATAACGGGGACAAAATTGAGCATGCTGTAAAGAACAGGGGAAGCCTTAAAGCGATGAAGAAAATGGGCATAGGCAAAGATCAGATCTATGCGCTAAGGAACAAGGCGGGCAACGTCATCGCTAATAAGGACAAGATAGTCAAAGTAGCCGAGGAGTTCTACACTGATCTCTACAGCAGCCAACAAAGTCCCGACAATAATGAGATTGGCGATAGGGAAATGCCGTCAGACCTTCAGCCAGTAACGAAGGACGAAGTTAAGAAAGCATTAGAAACTATGAAAAAGGGGAAAGCAGCTGGAGGGGATCAGGTAACTATAGATTCGTTGAAGGACGGGGGGTGATACCGTGCTAGAAAAACTGACCACCCTGTATACGCGATGTCTGGTGTCATCGACGGTACCGGAACCATGGAAGAACGCAAACATTACCTTAATTCATAAGAAGGGGTATGCTAAGGACTTGAAAAATTACAGACCAATAAGCTTACTGTCTGATACGTATAGGGTATTTACCAAAGTAATCTCTAATAGAATCAGGGCAACTTTAGACTGCAACCAAGGCAAAGAGACGCGATCTCCCCATTATTATTCACAGATTGCTTAGAGGAAGTATTGAGAAACTTGGAATGGGAACAGTTAGGGATAACGGTATATAGAGAATACCTCAATAATCTGCGATTTGCTGATGACATTGCTTTGCTAAGTAACTCATTGCTTGAAGTACAAATAATGATTGATGACCTAGACAGGAAAAGTAAAAAATAGGCTTGAAATTCAATATGCAGAAGACTAAGGTAATGTTCAATAGCCCAGGGAAGGAGCAACAGTTTACTTTAGGTAGCGAAACACTGGAAGTAGTAGGCGAATATGTCTATTTAGGACAGGTAGTAACCGCAGATCCGGACCATGAAAGGCAAATAACAAGAAGAATAAGACTGGGATAAAGCGCATTTGGCAAGCACTCCCAGATTATGACTAGCAGCTTATCGGTATCGCTCAAAGGGGAAGTATACAACAGTTGCATCTTACCTGTACTTACCTATGGGGCTGAAACGTGGAAGCTAACAAAGAGGGTTCTACTTAAGTTTAGGACAACGCAGAGGTCTATGGAAAGAAAATTGGTAGGGATAACGTTAAGACATAGGAAGCGTGCAGAGTGGGTAAGAGAAATAACTCAAGTTACCGACATTCTAATGGAAATCAAGAAGAAATGGGCATGGGCAGCATATGTAGCGCGAAGATTAACCGATGGTCACTTAGGGCAACAAACTGGATTTCAAGGGAAGGAAAGCGTAGCAGGGGGCGGCAGAAAGTTAGGTGGGCGGATGAGATTAAGAAGTTCGCAGTGGTCACGTGGATGCAGCTCACACAGGATCGGTTTAATTGAAGGAATATGGGAGAGGCAGAGGGTATAGTCAGGCTGATGATGATGATGATGGTTACCAGCATATCCTGGAACATCGTAGAAGCACACGTGCGTGGCTGGAATCTTTCGAGATACATCTCGAAGCATCTTCTGTGACAAGCGAAATGATAAAGCCGCGTCTTGAGGCAATGAGCATGAACAAACCAAGAAATACAGGAACAAAAAGAAAATACAGAAATACAGAACCGATGGTTTGCTCCAGGTGGAGTGCTGAGCCAGTGGTTGAAGCATTGAATAAGGATTGAGCTAAAAACCTGGAGCTCGGCATCTCGCAGTGCTGGAAAGCAAAGGCTGATCCCGGAAAATGAAAGAGTGTAATAGTACTTTTGCCTTTATTCTATCAGCGAAAATACATATGTAAGCTGAATGCGATTCTTAAAATTTTGCTCATTCGTTGTCACGCTTATTAAAAGACTCACAACAATAAACATTCGTCATATTTTCTTATTCCGTGTAGTATAACCAACGTGCGCAAGCGTTTTATGTGTATTTTGAATCCAACAAATTTTGAACGAACAATTTTGAATGAACAAATTTTGAATCCTATTTTGAACACCCTATATATGAGACGGAAACTAAGAGATATGACAAGCTGAGAGCTTTGTTATGCGTCTTATATTTTTTAATTACTTGGACAGCGTCCTTAGCACGCAGGTTGCAGGCTGCATGTGTCATGTGGTGTGGCTGATCATAAAACTCGTGAGAATCACAACCAAATGAGAAAGACAAAAAAAAAAATAGAAAGAACATTAGGCTTTAAAAGCAATCGCTCTTAGATCACTAAAATTTACATATACGCCGCCTCGATAACTTAACTGCACGGAATTTTTATCAGCGTGAACGTTAATATCTCAGAAATTATCGAACCAATGAGCCAAATTAAAATCTGCCTTGTTTTTTTTTTTTTTTTTTCATAACTTCTCTGAATGTTTTGGCATTTACATCCCTTGGCACGATGGCAAACTGATCGAAATTCCATTGATTTTAGCGATGTGTTGATAATTTAAATATTTTCTACGATTGTATTTGGGCCGTGGAGTTAATTATATCCCTCGCTGTATATAAAATTGGGTACCTCATACCTGTTTCAATCGTTCGCCTTCAAGTTCCTGTGCAGTGCAGCTTTTACTTTCTCAAAGTAAAGGATTACTTTCCTTACTACGGCCCAAGAAGACCTTGCAGAACCTACTGATCTAAATAAAAATTATTCGAACAAGAAAATATTGGCATTAGAGACCCATGCATTCCCAAGCAGCGACAATGGCATTAATGTCACACATTTACGTACTGCTGTATATTCACCGTGTCCTGCTGGCCAGGCTGAATGCATTCGCATTGTGCCTGCTTAACAGCAGAGTCACTCACCTTGACTGTACTACTTGCCTTTCAAGTGGTCCTGCAATGGGCTCGAAGGCAGATCTCCCTGATTCACCGTTCTTTGGTTACTATATGGTTAGTGGTTAGAGTGATTACCACCTTCCGATTGCACCTGCTGCTGCTAACACTACTAGAACGCGACTCTAAACACAAGAAACGCGTCTTTAATGCATATGCTATATAAAAGGCCAAGTTAGAAGGCAGCGGCGATTTGCAGACAAATAATGTGTACTTTTTGCGGCGTATCAGGCAATTCCGGACACGAACATTTTTAATTGGGAAGTCCTTTATGAACGCAATGTTTGCGCATGCCGTAGTATTGCCACGAACTATTGAAATCATTATTTGTTCTTTTTTAACAACCGCTGCCATGAGGCCGTTTCATTGTGATCCTAGTGCGGATCAATTGTGTATTCCGTGTTTGTTCATGCTCGTTGTCGCGGGACGATGCTTTATCATGTTATTTTTTTTTTTTTTTGCCGCGCAAGATGCGTCTTGACGTATCTCGAAGATTTCAGCCGTTCGCGTGTGTTTCTACAATGTTCCAGGTCATGTTAGTCACCGTTTCCAGCTCTATCTAGGCCTTTCCTTGCCGCCTTTAAATACAAGGCTGACAAGTAAAAGTGTCATTCGTAGATCGATGACCGCTGAACACGATTGTTGCTATCGCCGACGTCGATTGCTTAGTTCTTTTGCGGGCGCAAGTCAGCCCAATAAAGAGTTCATTCCTGTGAATATCAAGTACCCGCATTTGTTACCAACGGCATTGTCACCACCACGCGAAAATATTCCGCTCTAACAGTTACTATAATCGCCAGATCTCAACGCGACAGCATCGTAGTCTTTTTCGCTGTTAACATTTTTTCTCTCATCATAAACAATCCGTTTATTTTTTTGTTATGGTAGTCGAGACTATGTGGGATCCAAGAACAAACAATAAATGGTTTTTCTGATCGTCAGAGCACTAAGCCATTCTCTTCAATATTTTCCCACCAGATTTTTACAAAGTTCCTCAGTGTGCTCAGAATTAAAATTCATGTCCAATACAGATTGACTTTCGCTAGTAAATTAAGGGGATAATATAAAATCGACAAGAAAAAGGCTGGACATTCGCCAGTAAATTAAGAGGATGAAATAAAACCCAAGAAAAAAAGTAAGAACAGTCTCCAGTGAAAACCTACTCCAAAGCGCATTGCAAAGCACGTCAGTGCGGCTCCATCTCTTTCTTTCATTTGTTTTTATTCAGAAGAAATGATTACGGATCAGCTTTGCAAGCGTCGCTTTTCAAAGATATTTTGCTTGGAAAAACTTTCATACGTCAACCTCCGCATGGTCCGATGTAAGGATATCCGAACGCTCGACAAACTGCTGTAATCTCTGTGAACATACATTATTCGAACAGAAATTGTCATCGTGAGCTATACTATAACCAATATACTTGCGCTGTCGCACTTCGCTAACCGCAGCATTACTTTGCGCGCCCGAACATTTAAAGCGCGAACAGTATGGCTAATACATAGGAAGTGCACATATGCACATGCGTTTTCGTAACTCCTCGTAGGTCAGGTTACGATATGGAAATGAATGAGTCGGCGGTGGAGGCTGAGTCAAGCAAGCTATGTATGACCGAGGTCTGGCCTTGACGTCGACAGCGAGAATAAAGAGAGAGAAGGTCTGATTTGAATAAATACTTCCATTTGTGACCGTCTTTCGCGGTCTCTAATTCGTTTCAATTTCGCGTACGCTCCAGGGTAGCTTTGGGCAATGTGGCTGGCAAGTAGCGTATGCTAGCTGACACGTAAAAACGGTCTCTTAGTGTACGTGTAAGGCTGCTCCTGTTCTTCTTTACAAATTCGCGTTTTTTATTGTGTATCTCTAGTTTGTAAAAGCGGCGGGCTTAGAAATATGCCGCGCGACCACTCTGTTTTCATTTCCCCAGGCGAAAGTGGGAAGTTCGCCACCGGTGCTGGCTAGCGAAGTTTGCCGAGCAGCTAGCTGCCAGAGAAGGCAAGAGATGTGTGTTCAGGAGTCCAAGGAAACGTGCAGAGAGCAAGAAAGGGCACTCGGGCCAAATCGCATAATATGGTAACGTGTGAGAATTTTAATCTTTCGCTCGTGTCCTCTTTGCAGTTAAGGCCAAATAATAAGAAAACATCATCTCAGCGAACAGAGGAAGCTAAGGAAAGGAAGTGACCTTGACTGGATCAACTATGCTGATCCCGTATAATCGATGATATATATCTCTTTGGGTCGTTGAGTAGCGGAGCAGAATGTGTGCTAAACATCTCTTAGGGTAGCAGAGGAGTATTCAGGACAAATCCGCTGAGGTTTCGTTCCTATCAAAAACCAGTACTGCTGCACTCATGCTCACATTGTATAAGTAGAGTTAGTTGGACCATTTGGTAACGACTATACCGCACCAAAGAGAGCGGAGAAAAAACGTAGAAGAAAAGACGGCATAGGATGAGCGATGATTCTAAACTAACTTTATTCGTCATACATGTAC
The DNA here is from genome assembly GCF_055883805.1 of Amblyomma maculatum. Taxonomy (NCBI): domain Eukaryota; kingdom Metazoa; phylum Arthropoda; class Arachnida; order Ixodida; family Ixodidae; genus Amblyomma; species Amblyomma maculatum. Next base: position 196,334,599 of record NC_139347.1, on the reverse strand, counting down.
GCATCATCGGATGAAATCTCAGGAAAGAAACGAAGGCTTACGAACATGCAAAATATACATATGAAAAGGAGACCACAATATTGTCATCTTGTGTCTAGAAATGCAATTTAGATGTCGATTAGATGAATGTTAGGTTTGCTCATGCGGAGGTTCCGGTATTTCTTGACGTTAAAAGATACTACCACCACTCGCGTTGTCTTACGAAAAAGTCTATACAACACTCTAGTACTGAACGTTGGCCACCACCCATTGCATGTGAGACAGTGGGATGCTCTTGTGTATAAGTACTGCCTATCATGGCGAATAGAGTCAGTTGAGCGTCAGCGCATGTACTCTGTCTTCCCTTCCTTCTGTTTATGTGTTTTTAGCATTTTTTGAGGAGGTCTTCACATTTGTTCGCCTGCAAAAACAAAAACGGGTTTTTTTGCTGCCTTCATCTCGATTACAATTGCAGCTCTGCGTGATTCTCGTTTCCGACAATAGTCGGTGTAGCCTGGTCTCCGGAATTCGCGATAAACAGGAAAAATGTGCCGCCGCAACGTAATTTAGCTGCAACGACGGCCGGTGATGACGATACATGCATTTTTGTTGCATTAGCTTAGAGATAGAAATATTCTAGTGCCGCTACTGCAGGTGTAGGATAGAGCTAATTAGAGAACTATACTCTAGGACACTTTTTCTTGGCAATGGAGCCAAATCTACAGAGCCAAAACGCACCATTTTCCTATGCAGCTGAATATAGTCCCTTGTTACATGAGTAGTTTCTGCGAAAACAAATTGAAATCATAGCGTTAATTATTTACGGTATATTTTTTATAACAGGACTGATTTTCTGAAATGAAGCTGTTATGCCTAGAACACTTCTCTTGGTTACACCAGGTTTTCTTCTGTGATGTCTGTCGCGGGTTTTAGAGACGCCCCGACTTTGCAGACAAGATGGCGACTGCGGCCTGTTCGGGTCATTCCGGTTCTGGTTCGTTCACTCCGCAACGACTTGAATCGTTTTCGCCAGACAAGATTCAAGTCGAGTTCAAGAGACGCTGGCTGTCGAAGCAAACGAAAGAAATGATCTGCAACGTCTATGCAGGCCGAAAGTCGCGCGGTCGAACTACATGGCGGAGTGACACGTTTAAAGGCCCCGCCTTCCTGCCTTCGCGCGCATTGCCAAGAAAAAGTGTCCCCGAGTATAGTGGAGAAAGCTGTTATCCTTTGATAACAGCCTGATAACAAAGCTTTGAAAGTGTGCCGTGGTCTTCCAAAGAACACTTCCACAGTGGGCACTCTGGCGGAGAGCAGACGTCTATTTGTAACCGTGCTGATACCACAGGAGATGCTTCGCGCCCAGCTGCGCTTTGCACGTGAACCTACTCACCCGTTTTCAGAGGAAAGTATGATATCACTCTCCCATCTACTGCCTGCGCAATATCAACGCGCAGCACCGTTATCTTTCCCACCATGGAGGTTTGCTTCATGGCAAATTTGGACAACTATACATGGCATCAAAAGAAAAGCCCACACCCCAGAACCCGCACTTAAATACTTCGCCCTTGAGCACATCTGTGCACGCTACAGTCATCATTGCCACATCTATACTGATGGCTCTGTCACAGCTATTTCTTCATCCATCGGCGTGTGGATACCATCAGTGCACACCACAATCTCGGCAACACGCATTCATCGCACTTCAGCTGTGGCTACTAAGTTAACAGCTCTGAGAGAAGCAATTATATATATTCTACAACAACACCCTGCAGCATGGGTTATCTTCAGCGATTGTCGCGCTGCACTACAATTGCTCAAATCATCAAGAATTCAGGAAGAGCTCGTCATTGACATAAATGAGCTACACACAGAGGCCTATGACCTGAGTCACAGCATTGTGCTACAGTGGTTACCTGCTCACTGCGGCATCGCGGGCAACGACTTCGCCGACGCCGCTGCAAAAGAACTAAAAGATTCCACAAGGACAATTTCAGTACCATTCTCACGAAGAGATGCAGCAAGACTTGTAGCAACTGAATCATGGCGATTGCAACGCTCTCTGTGGTGTGACCCGAACCATCAATATCGACCTCTACACCGAATAGATTCCACTTGCGTCTTTCGAATTCCTCACAATTTGAACAGGTGGCATCGAAACTCTCTACACCGAATCCGCTTGAATGTGTCATACACAAACTACTTCCTACATAAAATAGGCCTAGCGAGCAGGCCTCTGTGCTCTACATGTGATGTGTGTGAAACTTTTGAACATCTGGTAACCTCTTGTCAACGGTTTACTGCACATCGCAAGACACTGCTCAATAATTTAAGCTTACCTAAAGACACAACCTTGCGCCTTGAACATGTCCTGGGTCCTTGGAGCGACGGATCGTCTGCTGCGTGAGCTACCAAGGCCTTACTAACTTTTCTGAAGGACACAGGGTTGATTAATACCCTTTAAAACTCATCTGTGTGTGATTATGTGCGTGTGAAAGTGTTCGACACCGATTCTCTTTTTTTCTCATTTATTTCCCCGTCCCCTCCCACACTCTGCCACCCTCATCCCTCAACCCTCATCAGGAGTAGCATGCTAGGCTTACCACCAGGCAGACATCTCCCGTTGCCATTAGAATATATATCTCTCTCTGTTATCCTTATGTGGACGCAACCTGGCTGACGATGCTCGCGACCGCAGTGCTCCTACATGCGGTGCTGAAGTATGCAATTCTGTTTGAAAAAAAATTGACTTCTTATCGAGTTTTATAATTTATGTGGCCACTCAGATCAATTTGCGGCTGACCGGTATCTGCTTATTAGCGTATTGTAGTAACAAAAGGGCCGCTGCTAAAACGGGGTTTTCGTAAGCTAGTAAAAGCCAGAAATAAAAGAAAGACCACACCAGTGGTTTGAGAAAGCAAGCTGTCGTTTCCGTCAAAATAGGTTTCTTGGTACGGATCTCTGAGACCACGCTACAAAGCCAATCAGTTCCAAAAACGCATCGCTGACTGCGTTTCGCCTTGAAAGTCACATTCTCAATAGAAGGGCGGGAGAAAGGATTGAAATTTCAAATCTAATTTCTTTAAACACGAAGTGTCCCTGTTGCTGCCGAATAAACATGAGCACAGGCGCATCGAACATAGACTCTATTCTGCTGAGAACAGGCAGTAGACAGAATTGCCCTTGGCGTCTCTAGGCACGCAAAGCTTGAGTATTCGGAAAACATGGCACCTCTCTAAGTATACGAGATGGCAAGCGAGTGAAAGCTAGTTATGTAAACATAATGCTGCAGCACATCTCAGTGGTCATAGCACGCAGTTGCTTTAAATCAGCAGAAGATGCGTTGATCTCACCGATGCATCATAGTGCTTATGTACACGCTGAGTTGCAGCAATATAGTTCCGAAGTCAAATTAGTTCGGCGCGCCCATGTCCGCAACTATGCGTGATGTGTTCAACCATTTTATTCCCTTCGCACTTAAATCTCAGTTCCATTAACACTATTTCCATTACGTCGTCCTGGTATCCTTCTAGTATCGATTATAACAATATAGTTAACCCAGCCTTACCTTCTAAGACCAAAAACAATCATCACAAGCAATTGGGACCTTTGCATGCATATGTACAGGGTCGTCCACTTCTACCTATAAAAATGTCACTTCTTTCAAATCGCCATTGCATCTGATTCGGTAACTGAATGAAGCTAACTGACAGGCCATGCGGAGCACCGGTTGTCTCGTTTTGCTTCAATATACGCCTGCGTTGTGCGCAGTGTTACTTTGAAAGCATTTACCGTGTTATAGATAGAAGCGGATGGACCTGTATAGTGTGCAGCGAACGTGACGTCTCATAACAGCACCGCCGGACGGCGGCACGTATACGCTAGCACGCCAGACTAACAGAAACAAAGCGGAGCCCGGTCGCTTGCTGCAGCTGTAAGAGGTGAGCAGCCCCCAAACCAATGTGGCACTCACTCCGGTCTCAGCCTTGAGGAGTGGCGGCGGACGTGCAGCGAACGCAGCTTGCCAAGAAATGAAGCGAGCCTATTGCCATTTTCACACGGTGAAGCGCTCTCCTTCCGCAGAAGACGCAAACGGGAAGAATTTATTTAGCTAACGAAACTGGTTCCGTGAAGAGAACCGCTGCTTTCATAGAGGTTGCCGTGCGTTGTTGGGTTACGTACAGAAGCGAGTTGAGAGAGTACTAAAATCGATAAACGAAAGAGCAGGCAAGAGGAACGGGCAAACGAAGCAGATAAGCTAATTAAGAAAGAAAGTGACTGACATATGGCAGAAAGAAAAAAAGATTCGAGGACACTTTGGCGATGATGAAAGTGATGAAAGGCGAAAGTATCAGTGCTGCATTCTGCTACGCAACTGTTGCGCATGCAGCAACGAATGCCATTACGAGTGAAGCGAGCGACTACTCTTTCACATTTTGCGAGCGCATTTATTAACTGAATTCTGCTTGGAAGCGACAAGATCGAGCTCCTTGTATTTTCGCAGTTTTTCTACGTTTACTGTTGTGTGGTTGATTTTACCGGGTGCACGGTAGTAATTAGTAATTAAATAATTGCGGAACTGTATAAATAGTACTTATTACTTAATTAGTGATTAGGTAGTAATTAGGTAGTAAGTAGTAATTAATTCCCCCAATGGCAGGTACGGAGCGTTTATAGAATTTTTTGACCAATTCCTAGAATACCTGCGCACGAACAATTTTCACTTGATTTGTGGTGGCGACTTCAGTTTGAATATGCAGGATGACAATGCCAGTGTCCATGATTTTGAGACAACACTTTGTGCAAATGGTTTCACAAATGTTATCACAACGCCCACCCATCTTACAGTGTCCCCACCTTCCACCCTTGATTTACTTATCACAAACACTGAAACAGCCGTGTCCCTTGCCGGTACGGTCACTGCAGATATCAGTGACCTTTGCCCTGTTTTTGTTTTCTCGTTCCCCTGTGAGCTATAACAAAAGTCGTCCTGATTTCATTACAATGCAATATATTTCAAACGAAGCTCTGTTATCTTTTGAGCAAGACATTGGCACATATGACTGACTGGTCCTTTATATTTCTCAAAAGAAATGCAAACGACGTCTACTTGAGTTTCCTTGAAATTTTCGTAAACTTTCCGTCCATCAAAAAAGATAAAAATCCGTGGGTTACCACAGTTCACCTACGCATGATAAGAAAGAAAAATTAGCGCTATCATGCACTTCTAAATGTGCGTATGCAAACTGCGCTCGAAAATTTCAAAGCTTCTCGAAATAAATTGAATTCTGAGCTTCGACGTGCAAAGACGGCATATTTTGAACATATTTTCGCTGATATTACCAAGTATAAACCAGAAGCCACTCGGAAAGCCATAAATAAGGTCCTCGGCCTTCGAACTAAGAACACCGTACCTGAGAAGATATTAGTTATAAATGGTGAACTTTCCGGTCAAGCTCTCGCTGATCACTTCAATCAAGTATTTATCGACAGCATAACGACGGATCATAGCCTCCCACCTTCACCTCCTGACATTAATAGCCCTATAAACAGCTTTGTTTGTCTCCCTGTCAAAGAGGCAGAAGTCTCAAGAACATTCATGCAACTTAGCAATAGGAAAGCTCTTGGCATAAATAATTTGCAAATCAAGACAAATAAAGTATGTATTACCGTCCATTGCTCTCACGCACATTTTCAATTTGATCATCGAGGATGGCGAGATTCCTTATGAAATGAAAAATTCTAGAGTAACTGTCATACACAAAAGCGGCGACAAAACTGACACTAAAAATTACAGGCCAATATCTGTTATACCAATATTCTCAAAAGGGTTCGAAAAAATTATTATCCTTAAGGTTGACACAATGTTTTTACTAGATGAGGCTTTTTTCTGATGCCCAGTTTGGCTTTAGAAAGGTGCGCACGACAGAGCCTGCTGTGCTGATTCTCAAAGAGATCTTAGAGAATATTGAAAATAAGTTGCTTACTCTTGGTCTATTTATTGACTTTTCCAAGGCTTTTGATTCACGCAGTCATGATATCCGTATAGATAAATTATTTTGTATGAAATTCGAGGAACATCTTTAAACCTTTTCAGATCTTACCTTCGAGACAGAATTCAGTGCCTACACTTAGGTAACAAACAGTCCTCTTTTTTACCCATTGTAACTAGAGTTCCACAGGGTAGTATTTTAGGGCCATTCCTTTTTAATGCATATGTGTATACGACTGGGTTGGAGGGCAAATTTATTATTTAGGCTGATGATAGTAGCATTTTTTTATCTTGTCCAGAAGAAAACAGTCTTGCAACACAATGCAACGATTGTCTCGAAAGATTGCTTTTCTGGTCAAAGAATAACCGATTTAAAATTGGTCTGGCAAAAACAAAAGTAATTATTTTTCGGCCGAAAAATAAAATTGTAAGCTTGGCAACCACTCTTCACTGTGATGTAGAAGATATTTCAGTTGTAAAAGAACATAAGATCATAGGAATTATGTTTTTCGATTCATTAGCATGGGACTCACACATTACCAATATCCGCGCAAAACTCCGTAAAACCACCGGGGCCTGATCTCGGTGCCGCTCATTACTTCTAGTGCATAATAAACTTCAAATAAAGCAGGTGTTGTTCTTCTCATACATTAACTATTGCAATTTGGCCTGGTTGACAACAACTAAACGCAACATTAAGAAGGTTTACATGTTGCAAAAGAAGATTGTGCGCATTGTAGCTAACATTGACAACTTCTCTTCAACTGAACATTATTTTCCTCAATACAAAACAGTCACGATACAAAACATTTATGAATTTCGTATGCTGCGCTCATTTTATTTATCATCACCCGCTTTCAGGCAGTTCCTTATGTCTATCGCATCCTTACAACATTATCAAAGTAATGCCTCTACACGCAGCACTGATGTGTGGCTGTTTCCACGTTTCCGCACAAATTACAAACTACAGTCTTTGAAACATAATCTTCCACAAATCCTCAATAAATATGATGAATTTAGCAGCCCCAACCTCAACCGATTAAGGCAGTATTTTTATCCCATTAGATTTTAGTGGTTGATATGTCCTGCTATCCTAATTCTCAGAAGCCATATGGAAATGTACTTGTTTTCTGTATGTTTCCTTTTAAAAGTACTATTTGTATTGCATCTCTAGATTTTTTTTCTCTATTCTTTGAATGATGTCACTGCTGTTTCGCTGCAAACATGTATCCATATTGTCCTATCATAGCTCATTTTTCACATGTACAAATCTGTACCATACATTTTGTGTATTTTATTGTTTTTCATTGTACTGTCCTATGCATGGTAGGCTACCATGCCCTGCCTTGTACATCGGGCACCTGGGCCTTGTCAAGCTGACATGACAGCTTTTAGCCCAGGTGACCCCTCAGAAGCTTTCTGAAAAATAAATTGAATAGTAATTATTTAAGTAGCCAATTATTGGTAATCAGTAAATAAATTATTTATCAGTCCTAAATTAGTGTCTGATCATTGAATGACATTCATTGGCTATATAAGGCATGCATTCGCGCATACTGTGGTGGTGCTCTGTATTGGGCGAGACCTCTATGACGTCATCCCATCTAAACCAATCAGAGCCGCCGCAAAAGCGTGACACTTGCTAATGACAACGATAAGGCAATAAAGGCTTTCGACTTTAAAAAAATATCTAGAAAAGCCCCGGTAAACTATAGCCCCAGAAGCAACGCGTGAAGAGCATTAGGCCGTGAAGAATATTGGAACAGGGGGATTACAGTTGAAATGGCGCCCGTGTATCACCAAAAGTTATCAGCAGAGGAGGGCTCAAGAGCTCTCCTGTTTTCTGCCCGCTGCCTTATGATGAGCTCGTGGATGTCCAAGTCTCTGCCGTGAAATACTATGCCTCAGCGGCGTGGCAATGCCGTCTACGCGGAAAAGTTTACCCTTGCAAATATTTGCTTACTGCAGTTGCTTACAACACAATGAGACAGCGCTTTTGATGTCACCCACACACTTACGATTAGCATTCGGCGGAGAAAGTCCTAAACCAGCTCATTTTATTTTACAAACGCTTTTTAAATGCCATTGTGTACGCCACCAATGACTAGATGGGAACTGCATTTGTACTTTCTAGTTGCGATTGAGTACAATCCAGTGGATGTTTTCTTGCTCGAAGGGAACTGAAGGAACACGCAAGAAATAGTCACAATTATATGACCCAGCACGGCTATTGCGATAGACAAGCAGAAGAAGTTTTAGCTCGGAGCTACATTGGCTCGCTTATTTCTTTAGATTCTCTTTCGGTATTCTCGACCCTTCACCCTTTCCCTTTTGATGCTGTCAGATGTCTTGCCACAGTGACACTTGTCATGTGTTAACAAAGCATTGCTCCTCCGACTTGATTTTTCGCATGCTTGAAATTCCAGGAGTACCCCGGCACGGAAAGCATAGAGGTAACAGTTTATATTCAATTTGTATCCTTATCTCTCAAGTCAATAGGGGATGCAAGTGCTCAATAGTGCTAAGTAGCGACTTGCCGATTGAATGTGGTACCAGAAATGAAAAGGTAATTGCATTCGCATGAAAGAAGATGCAAGTTTTATTCTATAACTTTTGGAAACGAAGCCAAGTTCGTGACCTATGCAAGGCACTCAAACCGGAACTCTGTGTTTTAGGTTGGGATGAAAACGGACATTTGAAAAACAAAATGCTGAGCAGAAGTTTTCGAGGACTCCATAAAAGCGTAGTTGAGGAAGGTATGGATGAAAAAAAAAATGGAGACGATGAAAAGAAGGAGAAAACTGATTCCTAATAGAAGACATAAGTCTTCTTCAGAAAGGGGCCTTGAATCATCATTATCATCATAATCATCAGCCTGACTATATCCGCTGCAGGGCGAAGGCCTCTCCCATATTCCTCCAATTACCCCTGCGAACTTCTTAACCTCATCAGACCACGTAACTTTCTGCCGCCCCCTGCTACGTTTTCCTTCCCTCGGAATCCAGTTTCTTACCCTAAGCGACTATCGGTTATCCTCTCTTCGCACTACATGTCCTGCCCATGCCCATTTCTTCTTGATTTCCACTAGAATGTCAGTGACTTGAGTGGTTGGGCCCTGAATATCAAACATTAAAAAAACAACATGTCGCATACATTTGCGACTGTGGGGCACCAAGACAAATTGCGCATCGTTAGTTCCATCAAATTTACTATTTCCTGTCATGCCCTTGAAAAGCAGTTTTCCGTAAAATCCGAATATGTTTAGTTGTGTCGCGCAGAAGCTGCGCGGAACACGACTGGGTGAAGGAAGAACGCAAGGGCGAGAGCTCGTCCTTGTGTCCTTCTTTCGTCCCAGTTGTGTTTCGTGCAGTGTCCACGTAATTTATTACGAACTCATCCAAGTTTCTGTTTGAGCAAGTTAAATGGCTCACTGTCACAACCCGGGCATTGCGTCGTGCGTAGACGACAACCAAATAAGCCCCCCCCCCCCCCCCCCCCCTTCCTGCATTGCTGCTGTTGTCGTCTCCTATGTCGTAAGCGTCTATCATCAGGCTACCAAACATAACCGGCGGGAACACGCAGAGCTGCAGGGAACAGCGACCTTGCCCAACGGACAGCGCGTGATAGGTCGTCGCGAGCTGTCGTGGGAGCGTCGTTCACTTCCGACATGAGCCGGCCTTGACGTCGTCGGCTCCGAAGGACAGTTGCTTCTTCGGTGCAAGTTTTGTCGACGTTGTGCTTCTTTCCTCCAGACCTAAAAAACGCACTGCCGATTCCTCTCTGACCCTCCTTCCTTCCACTCCATTTTCCAGTCTTCCGAGCTCTCTTCGACGCGGAACGCAAAGGCCAAACACCACTGCTGTCACTGCATAGGGCGGAAAATCTGCATTCGATCTGCTAGCGTTTGTTTCGCGGACAGAAAGTGGCTTGATAGTTTTTCGTATGGGGTTATCTAGCCTGCATCCCAGAGTGTGACGGCGTGGTCCTTCTTTTAAAAAATCCTCTAGCGGTTCACGTCACCGAGCTGAGCAGTTAAAATTGACAAAGTGAAGAGTAATGCTTTCATGGGCGAAGAGCTTGTGGACAGCTGCGCTCGGCGCGGGAAACACAGCGTTTAATCGCGTTTTTATAGATCAATAACCTCATATGATATAATTTCCCACATTGAAGTAACGCACGAAACGTACGAGTAACATAATTGGAGTAGATATGGCATGAAATATTGCTTTTCTGATTTTCTACTGATTTTTCTTTGATATTTTCAATGTGTTTTTGCTAAATTTCTCCCTTTAAGCAAACGTTTGATTCCAAAAGAAACACAAAAGCATTATTTTCCTCCCAGAATTATGAAAAAATAATAAGCGTCAACAACACTTCCGAAATGTTTTTTTTTTTTTTTTGCCTTGAAACTGTTCGACATATTCGTGCTACTACTAAAACTGTTTATTTTGCAGTTTAGGAATGTCGCGTGTTGCTCTAGCTGTGGCAAGCTTTCTACTTATAATCTACATTGAGATGTTGTTTTCTATTTCTTTATTGTTCTGCACATAATGATCAGTGGCGATATATGTTCTAATCGTAATATCAATCTGGACCACAGGACATGTCAACATGTCTGCCCTGCGTACACCTGATCTATAGATTGAGCTCATTGCAAAGTTAAATATGTAATTGGGGATAATCCATAGACTTAGCAAATCCAACAACATTTTTTTAGTAATCGAAATCCGTAACCATCGAGAACGTTGCTATGACACTCGCAGGATTTTTCACCGAATAGTACAACCACAACAGCGTGGTTTTCGGAAGCAAATGGAACGCGAGCATGCTTATCTTCTTACAGCTCCTGTTCACTCGCCTTTCTTAAAATTAAAGCTGAAAAAGCCGTCAAGTATACATTTCCATGTGTAATCTGGTTCTTCAACAGCCTTCAGGAAAATCAACAAAGCTATATCACTAATGCCTGAAGCGTTTTGAACAAGTATAATTCTCTAACATCAGCCATCTCCACTTGTTCCGCTAAAATCATCGCCTTAAGCGAAACATGGCTCACTGCGCATGTTCACGACAATGAAATCTTTTTAGACGCTGAACGTTTTTCATTCTTCCGGTGTGATCGTGGTGCGTAGCAAGGCGGCGGAGTGCTCCTAGCTATTTCCAATGACATCTCATCATCATGTATACATGTGCAGACTAACTTTAATTGAAATAGTTTGGCCCGCGATCACCATAAATTACCAGCGAACAGGAGCACCTAGTTTGCTACCGTCCACCTTTCTCATCGCCTACGTTTAGTGAACAACTTTAGGATGGTATTATTATGGACTCTACACGTTTTCCTTCATGTCCACTTTTCTTATTTGGTGATTTTAATTTTCCGAAAATAACATGGATCTCAGATTCCCCTTTAATATCCCCGTTCTCTTCTCAAGGTCGCGAGTTTTTAGATATCATGCTCAACATTCTCTCTAGCACAGCTGTACACACAAGCAACTAGACTACTAGCCAATGCAGCGAATATACTTAACAAATTAATCCGACAAAGTGTCACATATAACGTACCTTCCGGGCATCAGCGACCACTTGCGTCTGCACTTTGACATTAATCTATCCCCTGCAAGTAATCTTAAAAAGAAAAAGTTGTACGTGACCACAGCAAAGCAAACTTTGAGGCGATAAATAATGAGCTATCCTCTTTTAACGATTTTTTTTCTTCATAGCTTTGATAACCGCTATGTGCGAACTAACTGGAGAATGTTCACAGCTATAGTCACCCAACTCACTGAACAGTTCATTCCCCTTCGCACGGTTACCGATCACTGAATCGCTCCCTGGTATAATAATCAAATCAATCGTCTATCTAATAAAATGAAACGCCTCTACCGCATCGCAAAGCTTTCGCCAACTAGCGAGCGATGGGCTTCATATACAGGTGCGTAACACACGTATGTGCAGGCGCTCAGAGATGCTAAAATGAAATGATACTCACGTATACTGCTTTCCATGCTAACCACCAATGTACAGAAATTCTGGCGTGTCATTAGTCTTTCCAGTTATGATAGCATCGCCCTAACTAACCCATCTGGCGACCCCATTCCTTCCGACTTTCGTGCTACGATTCTGAACCGCGCATTCACTGACAACTTTCATATGCCACCAAAACACTATTCAAACTATTTTACCATGCCCCCATCCTAATGAGTGAAAAATAGGAAAGGTGGTTCCAGTCTGCAAATCCGGCAGTTAGGCATCCCCTAGTAATTTTCGTCCGATATCCCTTACCAGTACCTGTTGCAAAATGCTCGAAAATATAATATTCCCTAACCTTGTTAACTTCCTTGAATTGAACTCGTTTTTTACGTCAGCGCAAGACGGTTTTCGGAAGTATTGCTTGGGTGAAACATGGTTAATATTGTTTATACATGCTTTTCATCATATACTGGACATCTCATCACTAGCCAACTGCATATTCTTAGATTTTCCTAAAGCGTCCGACAAGGTCTGTCACAAACTACTACTTCCCAAACTATCGAAAGTGAACATTAACTGCAACTTATTGAAATGAATTGAATGTTTTTTACTTAATTGCTCACAATTTGTCTATGCTAATGTTTATAATTTCCGTTTTACAGAGGTAGGTTCCCGTGTTCCACAAGATTCCGTTCTTCTACCTCTTTTGTTTCTAATTTACATTAAATGATTTCCCCTGTGTTTTGACCTTGGTTGGTTGGTTTGGTTGGTTTGTGGGGTTTAACGTCCCGAAGCAACTCAGACTATGAGAGACGCCGTCGTGGAGGACTCCGGAAATTTCGACCACCTGGGGTTCTTTAACGTGCACTGACATCGCACAGCACACGGGCGCCTTGCTTTTCGCCTCTATCGAAAAGCGGCCGCCGAGGTCGGGATTCGATCCCGCGCCTTTGGGAACAGTAGCCGAGCGCCGTAACTACTGCGCCACCCCGGCGGGGCGTATTTTGAACTCTCATATTCACATTTTCGCTGATGATTGTGTCATCTGTACAGAAATAAACAATGCTAGCGGTATTATATTGCTTCAGCCAGACCTTTCTGCTATAGGTGACTGGTGCAAGAAATGGCTAATGTAGCTAAATATTAACAAGTGCAAAGTCATGCGGATATCTACAAGCACTTCCTTCCCACCCCACTACTACATCGATAACATTTCCTTGGAATCAGTTTCGTCATTCAAATACCTCTGCGTTCGCATTACTAGTAACCTCGACTGGTCCCTTCATACCGGGAACATAATGAAAATGCTGATCGCATGCTAAGCTACTTACGTCGCAACTTTTTAAATTCCTTCTCACTTGAAACTGTTACTATACAAACGTTAATAAGATTGAAACTTTAGTATGCTTCATAAGTATGGGACCATACTCATGTCAACTGAATTACTGATCTCGAAATGATCCAAAATAACTATGTACGTTTTATCCTTGCTAACTACAACTTAACGGCCAGTACAACTGCTATGAAGACTAATTTGTGCCTCTCACTGATGACATTGCGTAGAAAAGTTTTCCGCATCACCCTGTTCCAGAAGTTGTACCATCATCCCGCTCCTCGTGATCCCTCGTCCACTTTATGTATCTCATCGCGTTGGCCATCAACACAAAGTTGGGATTTGATCATGTAACACGATATGCTTCTCGCAATCATTCCTGTCGTGAGCCTCACGTGACTGGAACCATCTTCCCGCAGAACTTTTTGGCATCACTAATTATGAGCAGTTCCGCATAGCTCTAGCTAACATTATACATTCAGGTGCTGTTTGACATTCATGTACCAACTGTATTCTCATTCATTTCTTGTTTATTTACCACTGCCCCTCAGCAATGCCTCTGGCGCTGAGGAGTAATGTAAATAAATAAATAAATAAATAAATAAATAAATAAATAAATAAATAAATAAATAAATAAATAAATAAATAAATAAATAAATAAATGGCACACCTCATTGGAATTTGGAATGTTTTCCCTATTCTCTTCTTGTCCATCGCGAGGTGTGCAATTGGCTAGTCTTGGGCGATTATTTTGAAGGCTTTATATTGCCTTTGTCTGGTCAGTTTCAAAACGCGCGTAAGACTGTGCAATGGAAATCGGTAGGTTGAAAACCAATAATAACTCTATCAATTGCTGTCATTGAAAGACTTTGGCACAGGGCATGAGTGAAAAAACTGGTTTTCGAACGAGCCTTTCGTTTGCAACTTATTAGTCGTGATCTGTTCTAAACACCGTATAGCCTGATTTTCAGCAACTAGCTCAAACAGGTATTCTTGAAACGTGTCACAAGGAATGAACCAAAAGTGTCAACGAGTAACTGAATCGCGTCGTCTTGGAGTGCGTAGCAAACGATGTCTTCTTTAGAATCCGTGTCTCCTAATTGCCATTCAGACAGCGATGACTCATTTAACGATGAGAGCATGGTTACTACAGTTATCCGATCGGGAAGAAATTTGGGACACTTCTGATGTGCTATATTATGATATGGTTGACTAAGGTGCACCGTCGTTGAAAGCACTTCACTTGGAGACATCCTAATCAATGCCTAATTAATTCACGGAGTTAGTGCTAATCTAAGAAGTGTACAATTGACGATGATACTTAACAGATGCCTCAACGCTTGTAAGTTCTGATAAAAAAATGAAGTAAACAAGTTTTCATTAACTCTGAAAGTCTACAAATGTCTTTTATATGAGCCTTTTCCAAATGAAAAGAAACAATACACCATTCATTTTACCTCTCCCATGTAGACAAATGGGCGAAATTAAGGTCGTAAGGTCGTAATCCTAGATAGCACAAATGACGGTTGTTTTGATCACGGGAAAAAAGTGTTTTTGAACAAAGAGCAAAATAGAATTTCTTTTGTTGAGAACAATTACAAAACTTCAATGTGCCCTACAAAATCAAATATAGTTGATCTAAAATAAGATAGAATCAGGAATGGGTTGAAACGAGCCAAAATTAGTTATGGGAGGTATCTGTCTCACAATAAATCGAAACTTTCCGGCGCAACAGGCGCACTTAGCAAGGAAATTTCACAGTGCTTTAAACTTTGTCATAATAATATTATTTATTCCTTATTCGAAGCTTACCCCGCATTTCCCGAAGGCGTTATAGCAGTGGGGTTACATATTGGCAAAGAACACATCTTCATAACTTGAAGTTTCGATAGACGATTCCACCGTTGCATAGTTTTGACCCCCAAAAAATGAATCCGCCAACAAGTTTGTCCTAGAACGGTGATCCTGTATTTTACAAGAATGATCATGTCGTTTCGAAATGTAAAAGGGCTGTTTAACATAATTATCCCGATTTATGCCGGCTCTATTGTGAAATACTGAGAATAACAATTTTAGTGTAGCTTCCTTCTACGAGAAGCAAGGGGATCCCACTGCAAATAATTTTCCTAGCCTTAAAACTATATCTATTCGCCCGTACCTTTCCAAGACAAGCCTTGCTGCCCTGTTGTACAGGATCCCATTCAATACAGACATATTCCATGATAGGTCGCGCACAGAACATGAAAGCGGTTTTTCTAGGGTTTGGCTGCGAACACTTTAAATTTCGCTTAAGAAAATTCAGCATCCTGCCAGCTGTGGTAACCTCATGATCCACATGTGTACTCCATGAACAGTCATTCGACATTATAATACCTAAGTATTTATAAATGCATCTCTAATTTCTGCATTATTTATGTAATACTAAGCTAGAATTTTATTCTTTTTTTCGTGAGGTGAGCACATTTTTTCGTATTCAAAAATACGGAAAAACTAGCACTCGCGTACTTGAATATTCAACTTTAATATGGATCCACAAAGAAGAAACGTGCAGAGCAAACGTTACTCCAGCGAGCCCAAGTACCGGCCGAAACGTGCACCACATACATCGAGGACATTGTGAAGTTGTGCAACATCGGAAACCCACGGAGGTCCGAGGAGAATAAAGTGGGGCGCTTACTCAAATGAATCGTTGAAGACATATATACATTCCTCATCAGCAAAGAGAGTTTGAACTCCACTGCTGACATCATCAGACACATTTTCGAAAGCTTGAAGTTGCGTCTTGTCATAAGGTTTTCTTGGCAGAAAATAATGGAGCGGGTTGCCATTACCTTCTCCAGTAATGGCATCCTCGAGGCGCTGCAGATGAAGTTACGCGATTTTAGGAAGATAGTGACAGAGGGTAAAGCATTGCGTGATATGGTCTATAGGGTCACGAAGAGTCGGACACGACTGAGCGACTGAACTGAACTGAACTGAAGTTGCGTCGCATCACACCGAAATTTGGGCGACTGGCCAACGTCACATCCTTCGCGAGCGTTGATGTCAGTGCTCCGGAGTCGATGGCTGATCTGATACTCCGGATCGAGCGGAAAGAATTGCTGCGTAACAAATATTCTGCATGCCGGATTGAACACCAGTATAACGGTTGCGCGCTACAGACAGAACCCACGATCCCATTATCTTCCTGCACTCCGGCTCTAAATGCGCCACGCTTTGATGACAGTACGACGATTTTATCTCTTCCCAGCCACGGATGCGCCCAATATTCCTACACACGCGGGGTAGCTCGTTAGCACCGCAGGCCCGACTACAATTACCAGCGAAAACAAGTCTGCTCCCACTTTTACTCTGACTGATGGCGCCCCCAACCTATGTCTTACAGCTGTGGTATGACGGGACACATCTCCCGACACTGTCGTCGACGAGGCCTGTCACCACAAGATCGTCGCACGTTGTCCAACCCTTCTGATCGCCTTAATATGGAATTTTATCCATCGACGCCTACACACGCTTACGATACCTACCGCCTGACATAGATGCGAAATTCCTCGCCTGCTTCGGACCGCAGCCTGACGCCGCCAACCCAATGACAGCGACGCTCACTGTCTCCTCGGCGCCGCTCATCACCTTCGGGAAACTAGCGGGCTCGGCCGATGGGAGTATGGTCGCCGAAAAATCAACGTTCCCAATACCTATGCCTGTGTGTGTGTGTGTGTGTGTGTGTGTGTGTGTGTGTGTGTGTGTGTGTGTGTGTGTGTGTGTGTGTGTGTGTGTGTGTGTGTGTGTGTGTGTGTGTGTGTGTGTGTGTGTGTGTGTGTGTGTGTGTGTGTGTGTGTGTGTGTGTGTGTGTGTGTGTGTGTGTGTGTGTGTGTGTGTGTGTGTGTGTGTGTGTGTGTGTGTGTGTGTGTGTTGGTTGGTTTTTAGGGTTTAACGTCCCAAAGCGACTCAGGCTATGAGAGACGCCGTAGTGGAGGACTCCGGAAATTTCGACCACCTGGGGTTCTTTAATGTGCACTGACATCGCACAGCACACGGGCGCCTTGCTTTTCGCCTCCATCGAAAAGCGGCCTACGAGGCCGGGATTCGATCCCGCGTCCTTGGGCACAGTAGCCGAGCGCCCTAACCACTGCGCCAACCCGGCGGGGGGGTGTGTGTGTGTGTGTGTGTGTGTGTGTGTGTGTGTGTGTGTGTGTGTGTGTGTGTGTGTGTGTGTGTGTGTGTGTGTGTGTGTGTGTGTGTGTGTGTGTGTGCGTGCGTGCGTGCGTGCGTGCGTGCGTGCGTGCGTGCGTGCGTGCGTGCGTGTGTGTGTGTGTGTGTGTGTGTGTGTGTGTGTGTGTGTGTGTGTGTGTGTGTGTGTGTGTGTGTGTGTGTGTGTGTGTGTGTGTGTGTGTGTGTGTGTGTGTGTGTGTGTGTGTGTGTGTGTGTGTGTGTGTGTGTGTGTGTGTGTGTGTGTGTGTGTGTGTGTGTGTGTGTGTGTGTGTGTGTGTGTGTGTGTGTGTGTGTGTGTGTGTGTGTGTGTGTGTGTGTGTGTGTGTGTGTGTGTGTGTGTGTGTGTGTGTGTGTGTGTGTGTGTGTGTGTGTGTGTGTGTGTGTGTGTGTGTGTGTGTGTGTGTGTGTGTGTGTGTGTGTGTGTGTGTGTGTGTGTGTGTGTGTGTGTGTGTGTGTGTGTGTGTGTGTGTGTGTGTGTGTGTGTGTGTGTGTGTGTGTGTGTGTGTGTGTGTGTGTGTGTGTGTGTGTGTGTGTGTGTGTGTGTGTGTGTGTGTGTGTGTGTGTGTGTGTGTGTGTGTGTGTGTGTGTGTGTGTGTGTGTGTGTGTGTGTGTGTGTGTGTGTAGCTTTTGAGGGCAGTATGGAAAGGAGTCCACACTGCAGAGCAAGATATGTGCGCCAAAAATGGCTGTATTCCCCTGAAGTACAATCGTTGCGTTTTTGTTTTACACCGAGTGCCAAGGTAGTTAACTACGCTCAATATTTTGTAGCCGACACAGAATTCTTCGCGCTGTGGCACCACTGCATTCTAAGTGAGCCGGTGTTCAGCAAGCGTCAAAATGCACACACATGGTCATTACAAGGAAGAAAACACCATTAATTTGTACATATAAAATCAACAATGTAGCAATTAAGCCGGTTGACAAATTTAAATACCTGGGTGTAGTAATTGACTCGAAGCTAACCTGGAATGCTCATGTTGAATATGTCGTTTCGGCGTCGCTAAGGAGACTATGGCTACTTAAACACCGGATGAAGCATTGCACTAGTAGGACTAAACTCGCTGCCTATACGACACTCATTAGACCATTGCTCGATTACGCCGATGTTGTGTGGGATCCCCACACAAAAACTGCCATCAATAACATCAATAACATTGAAAACGTGCAAAAGAAAGCCCTTAGATTTATTTATAATACTTACAGTAGAAGAGCCTCGGTCACTGAACTCAGAACACGGTCCGGCCTCCCAACATTAGAATTTCGGCGTAGACTACATCGCCTACAAACGTTGTTTAATATAGTTAATAAACAAACAAAAATGGATTCCGACATCTACATCAATTTTAATAAGAGAAGAGAAACAAGAGGCAAGCATAGCAAAACAATTGTGATGCCACAGGCTAAGACTAGCGCTTATCGCTTCTCGTTCTTCCCTCGAACTATAGCAGAGTGGAATGCCCTACCGCAAGAAGTCGCCAATATGACCTCGGTCGAATCCTTTGCGTCTGCTGTGCACTCTTTGCAATGAAGATTTTAGAGTGTCCAGTCTCCTGTTTTTGCAGTTTGCAGATGTGTGTGTGTGTGTGTTTTTTTTTTTTTTTTTTTTTGTTCTTTTTAATGTTCTTTTTTGTAATTTTGTATAAGCTGCTTTTGCCCGCGCAATAATCTGTATTGCAAGTCATTTCCTTATGTTTTCTTGTCACTCACATTCTTGTTTACCTTGATTTGTAGTGCCGACTGTACTTACTCACTCCTGCTTGGACTGCCAAGAGGCAGTTGGCAGTATCAAATAAATAAAATAAATAAATAAATAAAGTGTAGTGCAGTGCGATGGTGTTCGTGCCGCCGAATTATATTCGTTGCATCATAATTTCTGCACTCGTCTTCTTGTCCGATTAATTTGGTCGTTTGCATGCGTTGCGCTGGTGAAGGAGTACTATTGCGTTGTCCGTACCTCACCACAGTGCTTGCAACAATGTCAGTGCGGCATAAGGATTTACTTTTGGATTAAAACAAACCCCTATTTTGACTGTAGCTAGCGATGTCTTCTTTGTTGAGAAGCACCACAGTTGGCTGAGTCGTGTTTAAAGGCGTGGCCTTTATTGGCTACAAATTTACATTGCGTACTTTGCAGCTGCAAGCTCAGGATCGGAGAAAGACGCTTAGATACAGTTATCGTTCAAACGGAATCTGAGGATAAATTCAAGTAGCCATTTATCGACAAGGTTGAAATTCGATTCACTTTAAACCAGTCAAAAGACAAGACACAGGAAATAGAAGCGAACAAGACGGACAAGAATAGAAGGCCTTATTGGTAATTCGATATATCACGTTGATAAAGGCGCCTTTTGACCCTGTACAAGAGTCAGCATAGCCAGAAAGAGCCAGACAGTAAATTTTTGTTTACTTTTATTCACATCAATAGTTAGACGGACTTAATATCGGTGTCTGCGCCCGTTAATGCTGTTGCGTTTTATCTAGTGCTTGCGCTGCCGTATTGTCTCTTTTACTTCAAATCTTCCCGTCCATGAACACCGGGTAACGAGACTTGGGGCTTTTAGCATATAATGAAAGCCTAAGTCACCCAGCGCCATTTTTAGCAAATATCCGCCCACAGCACATTTGACACAGTTGATGGTATAATAATAATAATGATTAGTTCACAGGAAGAGAAAGGCGCAGTATCTGTCACACTTGTTTCTGTGGACACCTGAACTACGCCTTAGGGAAGGGAGGAAGGTGGAAGTGAAAGTGGAAAGAGAGAAAGATTAGCCGTAGTGGAGGGCTACGGATACTTTTCGACCACCTGGGAATCTTTAACATGCGCTGACATCGCACAGCACACGGATGCCTCTTTGTTTCGCCTCCATCGAAACGCAGTAGCCGAGGTCGGGATGATGGTATGAGCAAAAGTAAATTGGCGGCACTAAGGCGCACTTTATTCATTGAGCACTGTAAAATAAATATCAGAAAAACATTGTTGTGTATCGTGTATTATTAAAATGCAACGGGACGAAAGAATGTATAAAACGCTACGAGATGAGAAAATTGAATACTTTCCCTCTCGTATTCACCTGCTTTATTGTGTTTTTGCTTTAAAAAAAAACGCTCGAAACAGACAACTAGTGTTGACGAGAGCGATGGGAAGGCAATGGAGCGCGAGAAAAAATCAGCAATAAGAGGAAGTGCAGACCCCACACTGAAAAAAAGCACACTTCCGCCTCTTTCACCGGGAAGCCCATGCAAGTAAATAGCTTTCCACAGGCGCACCAGAGGAATTCAAAGAAAAGCGAGTGGGAGACTGGACGGCATCCGGCAGCCGCCCATATAGGCTTGCGACCCTGAGCTTGCGGAGTCGCTGCTGCTCTGCGGACAAAAATAGAAAGACCGGCATAGCTTCGCACGCGGGTGAACGCATTAGTGTGTGCGTGTGTGCGCTCGAGTGTGTAGCCTTACGCTTATGTGCACATGAGTATTTGTGCATTTTTGTACATATGTATGGCTTGGCAGGGTTGGTAACGGAGGGAAAGAGAAGGGGGGGGGGGGGGGGGGAAGCTTTGTTCAGAGCAACTGAACCGAAAGCAGTAGAGGGATGACACGAAGCCCTGTGAACGAGATGTGCTTGTTCAAGAAAACTAGAAAAAAAAACAGTTTCAGGAAGGTTTTCAATTTGATCCGTTGCTTCAGTGCCTTTATGCACGAGAATTCACTTATGAGAGCCTTAATCATAGGCGCCCTCTTTTATCCCGCAACCAAATATCCACATGTTTTTAATGTCTTGCGCATAATACAAGATGGAAGAGCGACTTGGCAAGTTCTCGGAATTGTTGTGGCCGCATCTGCACAACAACAGAAAAGGTTCGCACGGTGCTGACCGAGTGGTAGTACCCAAAGGTGTTTACTTGCACACCGGAGGCTAACGAAAAGAGAGAACGCAAGAAATTGGTATTCACAAGTGCATTTTGCTCATTTCAGCTTTTGCATCTTGAAGTGCAACAAAGCTAATTCTCTAGAGATAGGGAATAATAAAACGAAAAAAAAAGAAACTTTGGCTATTGCTTGCCATGCTCTCACTCTGAAATCTCATTTACATGAGAATCCTGGAGGATGGGTGTGAAGGAAAACAAACTAAGAGTTAGAAAATAGGAATAGGAGTGTTTAATTCAGCGAGCGAGAAGCTGCGAAAAAAAAAGCATAACGCCAAATGCACTCTAGATCTGCATTCTTTGCACGATAATTCGATGAATGCAGAATATCAGACAGTTTCCTTCAACTTGAGGTGAGACTGAATTTAACCGCATATATCGTACGACTAATCTGAGACTTCTCTGCGGTATGGAACCCAACATTACGTTTTTTGGGCGAAGATAATTTTGTTCAGTAACTGTGTATATTGGCGACAATATATGTCGACAGCATGTGGCGCTGTAAAGTTCTGAAAAAAAGTAAATATACTAGAAGTGATTCAAAAATTCAAATACAAATGATTCGAGTAAATTGCTTTGTAGACAGTCGATAAACAAAAGTCTGAGAAGAGTGTGGGGCCATAAGACTGAGACTAGTCTACAAACTTAATTGGTTGAGCTCTATAGTAAGTCCATGAACTCGCTAAGCAATTTTTTGTAAGTGATGTTTCGGACAACTTATTTAATAGGGCTGCTTAAAAACGTGTGGTTTGTACACGGCAGAGAATAAGCTTTGGGTTTCAGCAAGCGCGTCAGCGAGGAAAAGGAACGGATATAATTAGTACTATAAATATGTTTCAGGACAAAAAGAAGAATATCTGGCTAAAAACAAATAATAGGCTATATCAGTCAGTGAACGTTAAAGCCAAAAATCATCCCTGTCACAAGCTGCCTTAATAATAGAAGATCACGCCCAATTTGAAGACTGAAAATAACAGCCCACAAGCTGTTACCGTTACTAGAAGATCGATGAAACCTTGCCATATAATGTAATTACACGTTCTTCAATTTGTGCGCCAATTCATTTATGAAGTTCTTACGTGAAAAATGACGCAAAACAATCCAGGGGCGCAAGCCACGGAACAAAAGCAGCTACAATGACGCGCAGTCCATAGCTTTTGCAATTATCGCTACTGCGCCATTATCGCTACTGCGTCAATGCTTGCGCACACATGTCGCAAACGTCTGCGTAGCCTGTCATTCCCTTTCGTTTCCGGATCAGTCGACGTTCGTGAACAAGTGAACAGTACATGTTGTGTTTCTTTTTTCCTCTCATGCTCAACATTACCGCACTTTTTGAAGTGCTCCGAATATCAATATCCCCCCCCCCTCCTCCACCTGTTGAGCACGCACCTGCGACGCGAAAAGCACACTCTTGCTCGAGGCAAGAAACCGGTGCCGCTTTTCGGCTTCTTCTCGAATGACGTCAGCGTTGGCGTCAGCCGGGTTGCCCACAATCGATTGCCCGAGGCGGCAGCCCGCGAGCAGCCGTCCCTCTTTCCCGAAATTTCTTTCCCCATGGGGACAGGTTCACTCACTGTATATAGCTGAGATGGCTGCGTAGCTATGGCAGCGGCTATTCCGATAGAAAAATAACAGAAATAGGAAAATGGACAGAACAGTCAAACGGACACACTCTATGAATGCGCCTACGAATGGAGCTTTTGATTCCCGCGGCTTTGTGTCGAAAAGCTTTTCTATGCGTACTTTTATTTCGATCCTGACTAAAAACACAAAGAGCAGGTATCGTAAAGCTTCCGGTAAAAAGGTCTCGGGAATGCACTAAATCTGTGGACCTACTTCCATGGCTCTGATTTGCAGGCATAGAACGCTCAGTTCCTACTGCATAATTCGACAAAAACGGGGCTGCTTCTTTATGTACGCTTTCTGAGAATGGAAGGGCAGCGAATAAAAATTGCCTTTGAGGGGACTGGGAAAACCCTTACGGCGAAAGGGAGAAAAACAAAAACAAAAGCGACAGAAAAAAGAAGCTCCAAAACACAAAGTTTTCCCCAACCAGCTGACCGCCACTGATGGGGGAAATCTTATTCTACCTTTTCGCTCTCAGCGACAGATAAAGGAGAAGGCTCGAGGAAGGCAGAAATAAAATGCGAGAAACAAACCTCTCGTGCAGCTCCATAACAACATCAAACGCATCGGTCGGCGTGGTTTTATCTCTTGAACGACTGTTGATTCAAGGCTTTAGTTCACGCAGACTTCGAAGCTCTCTGCGCCAGCTTAAGCTGCCGTGGTCTGTTTTCTTCACGTTCGCCGAACCATGGGGGACGCCAGAATGCGCGGCTTTCTTGGAAAATCCCGTTTTGTCAACGAAACAGCGGAAATTTCCTAGCAGTGGTCAGCATCTGATTCAAGTCGACGCGCAAATTTCATCGCTCAAATGTCACCCTCACTTAACCCTCGCACCTTAACCCTCGCGGGAATTTTAAAGATCAGCTGAGGCCAGAGGAAAATCTCTGGTCTCAGCTGATCTTTAAAATTTTCAATCAGTAAATAAATGAATGAATATTAACGTCCTCGGAATCGTCAGATAAATTAGGTAAATCTAGCGACACGCCAAGTACCCAACTCAAGATGAGTACGGGCCTATTGCTTGAGACCATGATGCGCCTCGGAGTGAATATTTGCGCCGTTCACTTTCACTGCAGCGGCATTTCGGTTGACACTAACTTCTTTGTCGGTTTAGTATGTCCCCCTTTCACCGCAGCAACATGCCTTCGGTGTCGCGATAATTTAGCTGCCATTACGCGCCTCCAGCCATGGTAGCCTACAACGAAAGTGACGCGACGGCCGCTAGGCGACGCTAGTAGTACACATTTATTGTGACCGCCCAATAAAAAGGGGTAGCTTCGCCATCATCAACTCCAGCGCAGGTTTCCTATAAGCCTTGTCCTGTCGTTTGAGTGTCTTATTTGTTCTTGTCCGTTGGGCAGTATTCTTTGTGAATCCTATAGGCGCCTCCATGAAAGATGTTTGTAATGAAGAGGCAATAAATATCGATTTAAAAAAAGAGAGAGAGAGAGAGACTAGCGCTCCAGAGTGGATGCGCCGTATTTCGCAGATCGTAGTGTTTCGCTTGGGAACCAATCACGAGATCATGTAATATTTGCCTAAGTTCACGCTTCTGCACTGTTTCGTCATGTGAGGCGTAACACGTACAAATTGCAGCAATCGAATCCTATTGCACCGACCAGCGCTCATTCTAATCGAAGTGGACTGTGTCCTTCTAGGGTTTCTGCTTTGCATCATGACGGCATTGCACCAAACATTGAAGCGACGTGAGAGCATTATACTGCAAATGTTCTCAAAAGCCTCTCAGAAAAGGAGAATAATTCATTCAGACTGTAAATTTTGTTCTGGGCATGTCGTTGGCTGCATTTAATGTTAAGATTCATAATAAGGTGGTCATGTTTTAGCTGTTAGATTTATGTTTCCCCTCGGCTGGCGACTGTGAAAGCAATGTCTACTCGTTAATTTTGCGCCTATTTACTTTTTTTTAAGTCTTTTAAGTCTTATGCTACAAAATGCTGGCACCGAGTTTGGTAGCTCTTTCTCTATGCTTAGGATTAATGAAAATGTGCCCATGAGCAGCTAAATCTCATAAAAGTAGTGATAATCGCAGGCAGAACAGCAGTGTCAGCGTGGCTAAGACAAAGGTGTAAACATTTTTATTGCAGCTCTGAAGAATTACTATTTCTCATAACTTCGTCCCTAACACCTATGCAGGAATTTTTTTAATTCAGTTTTTATACAACGTGAGAGTGGTAATCTTGCGGATGCCACCCGCCTGTAAATAATTAATCAACCCATAGAAAAGTTTCAGCTGAAAAAAACTTTCGTGATCGGTAAACATTGCTATGGAGACATTCTTAATGATTTTAATAAAGGAAATTAAATGAGACCTCATACGTAAAACTTATAAAGTTGATACGGAGGGCCTTGATAATGTTTCTATTGGATGAAATTAGCTAATGTATAATTTGTGAAGCTCCTAAATTTTCTCAGATTAAGCCAATTACAGAAATCTAAGGACAGCCCGAATAAAAATCCTAAGCTGACCAGAAGACTGATTTGAGCATAGCACGAACTACAAGCGAGTATACTTTTTGTAAAGCATTTACCTGGGCTGTTTCTTAAGCACTCCTGTGTATGTGACAAAGACTGCATCCAAAGATTAGACTTGCAGACCTTTGTTTTCTTTCCAAAACTCAGAATACGAACACCGTTGGTTTATTTTTTTACTGAATATGGCGCTCTGACCGTTGCACTCGTCGCATCTCAGAATTTGTAGAAAACATGCTCCGAACTATTAAGAATAAAAATAGAAGGCCTAGCAGCCGGACGAACGTGCTTCAACTATCTTTTTTGTTTTTCTTCCTGCTTCCTACTCCGAGACCTCTTATAGCAGAAAACTGCTTTCATAACCACGTGCGATAACGCATGTCACAGAGCTGTTGAAGCTAGCCGCATTGTAGCGCTGTGCATCGGAGGCTAGTTTACAAAATCGTCTAAATGGGAAGCGCACACTTCATTTTCAGTAAACTGGGCTGGAGTTGAGCCTCAGGACCTTTTATTTTTCACGAAGAAGCTGTACACATTCATAACCGAGAAGCTACGGCTGTGCCTGTGCGTTGTTCATGTTTAGCAGAACAAAGACAGAAAATTATAAGAGAAGCATAGTATATACATTCATTGCAGCAACAGAGAAAGGAGGTATTGAGCGTCCTGATGTCGTCACGAGTCTAGTCACGAGTACACGGATCGACGGCGGGAGTTGTGACACGTTCCCTGAATTGCGGCGACCTTCATGCAGGCCACTGTTCGCGAAATCGACTGCGTTATCCACCTAAGCAGAGCGTAACGAACGGCAGTATAAAACGAGCAGAACTTGTAGAGAGACGGATTTCTCGCCAGTCCTTTATCCTTAAACGCGTAGCCTGAGTTGCGTGCGATTGCGAGGCCGCACACGGATTTGGGACATCAGGGGTCGTCGCATTGTGCCAGCGTGGTCTATGCAAGCAGCGCCAAAAATCTCTCCACCGGAGAAGACTCGTCCGCTTCGGTAATGTCGTATGAAATATACCTTCAAGAATGAAGTGTAAAATGAAGAAGAAAAACAAATAAGGTATAGAAGTGAATAAAGTCGAAATGGAAGTGCTCCATTTTCTTCTTACTGCCCCATACAGAACGAAGCACCAAGGAATGCCAGTCTGCAATATTGTGCAATATCCTTTAAATACCTAATTATCAATGGCCCGAGATTTGCCAGGACAAAATGACTAAACCTGTACGCTCGTTTCAATTTAGGGCGCAGTGATAAAGGTTATCATGAAATACAAGCCGGTAAGGGAAGTTCAAGTGGATATAGTAACACATTTTTTTGTATCAGATTGAATATTCCGGTGCTTGAATTGTGAAAACGCCAAGCAATCTAAACAATATATTCACCTTATATAATTTTACAGGAATGTGGTGTTCAGTTGCGCAAAGCTTCATAGAAAGAACCGCTTTAGTACGGGCATTTCTGCGTCCGACTGTAATGCATGCGTGATCATGCGTTGAACTTGACTAAACTGGCAGCTCATACAAAATAAGTCACGGTTTTACAAGATATAATGAATTCAACCATACTGCTTTAATATTTCGTTCTGAAAAATGAACCCATAGGGACCTTTATTCGATGTACAGCGAAAGCCTTTGCTGCTGAACGCAAATCTTAGCTTGCCCTTCTTTTGAGGTCATTCACGCTGACCGAATAAAGAGAAATTTAGTTTCCAAAGTCACAAATCCTGTGCTTTGTTTACTGACGGAAGCCAGTGACAAGCGTCTTTGCTGTCAGACGTTTAATTGGATAGATTGAAGTTAATATTGGAGTTGTAATCTTTGGCTGGATTACCTTTGCGAGTATTTGCCGGACATTTCCTTGTCATAGCTACAGAAAAATAATAATGTGCGCGAGTTACTCTGAGTGCGAATCACCTGAGAAAGATCGTGAAACTGGGATCACCGAAAAAAACGACATAAGTAGGAACATTGATTTCTGGAGTTTCTATATTCATATTTTGTATTGGTTTAAAAGTGACTTGGTTGGGACCCCATATTTTATTGCACGTAAGCACAATTAAAAAACTTGATCTGAGAACGTAATCTACTTATTAGAAAGTATGCATCCATGGGTACAGATGACATAGTTCAATGATACAAGCCCATTTTCTCCTATTGGATAAAATTTATGGAGTTCCTTTAAATTATTTTTTATTTTATTTTTATTTTATTTATTTGAAAATATTTTTTTGTACATTCAAGATTGTATGAATGTGTTTTGACGAAGGTTCACCTAAATTGAGGTGTTTTGTTTACCTTTAGAGAGGTCTCCTTATACTCACTTTCTTGTTCTCTCCTTTCGTTGCAAAAACTCAAGAACACGGCAGGAATATTGCAAGGAAAAAGTAAGACCAACATTTGAACTAGTTGCATACGGTACTGTATTTTGAAAAAAACAATGGCGCATAAGGCATATAAAGACAAGGATGACTGGACACCACACGCGCTGACTCGCAAGTTGCAACTATGGGTTTATTCACAAAACGCACAACATATACTTAAACGCATGTATAGTTGTTGATTTATCTATACCTTTCAGTATATGTTTTACTTTTTATGTAAAAATGCTTACTTGCGAGTCAGTACCTATGATGGCTATTTTTTGTCTTTGTCCAGTGTGCGCTGTTTTTCCAAGATTGAAGACGGCAACCAAATGCAAAGAAATATTTAAGAGGAAATATTTACTAAGAGACAGTGAGGAATGCCTGCTTTTTCCTCCTTAAGGCGACACGTGTTTGTTGTAATATCCCGGTACAGTGAAAAAAGAAGAATCATTTTATTACTCGAACAATTTGCTGAAAGGTAAAACCAGATTAATATATGTGTGGTCATCACCTCCATTGCGATTTGCTGTGTTTTTTGAGATCGAAACTAACGGTATACGTGTTCCATGGTATGGCACGGCATGGCATGGTATGGTATGGCATGGTATGGTATGGTATGGTGTGGTATGGTATGGTATGGTATGGTATGGTATGGTATGGTATGGTATGGTATGGTATGGTATGGTATGGTATGGTATGGTATGGTACGGTACGGTATGGTACGGTATGGTATGGTATGGTACGGTATGGTACGACATGTCCTTCTATGTCACGGTATGGCGTGGCATGACTTGAATCATATCATATTTTATGTTATGGTATAGTATTGTAAGGCATAACTGTGAGGTGGGGGGGGGGGGTGGTGTGGTATAATATGGTTGGTTGGTTTGTGGGGTTTAACGTCCCAAAGCGACTCAGGCTATGAGAGACGCCGTAGTGGAGGACTCCGGAAATTTCGACCACCTGGGGTTCTTTAACGTGCGCTGACATCGCACAGCACACGGACGCCACTTCGTTTCGCCTCCATCGAAACGCAGTCGCCGAGGTCGGGTTCGAACCCGGGAACTCCGGACAGTAGTCGGGCGTCTTACCATATGGTATTGTACGAGTAAATGCAACAGCGCGAAGCAACACGTGGGCCATGTTTGAAGTCGTAATCGGAGGTCTTGGGTTAATTCCTTATTTCCGACTATCTACCGTCGTTTAACGTGTGCCGACATCGCAAAGAACAGAAGTGGCGTTTCTGCATTTCGCTGCGACTGAAATGTCTAAGCCTAGGCTGCGTTGAGTGTTGGTCGCATCACCAGATAGTGTTTTCCCTCGGCTACACATCGCAGCCATTAGTCATCCATGCTCGCCAGCTTATTGAATCGCGGAGAGCGCTGAGCCACGCGCAGTCGTCGCAATCTCGTACTGCCGCAGCAGCCCAAATCTTACGAGTTGCCGAAAGCGCCGGCAGTATTGTGTTTCTTTCAACTCCGGTAATGTATCATCTTTACGCAACGACGCCCACAAATGCTCGGTGCTACTCCCCAGATGAAATTTCGACACTTACGCCTGTACCAAAATAGAAAGGAAAAGAGCGGGTATTATCCGAACGGGGTGCAAACGCAATCAATTGCGTGTAGAACACCGGAGCCAAATAAAAGTTGGTTGTCCTACTCAGAGTATGCCATTTGTTTGTACTAGTCCTAGGGCACGACAAGTCGCTCTTCTGACAACTAGTGAGCTGTTTCGCGTTTAAATGTATTCTTATACAATGAAGGAGTACCAACATGAGAACATGCATATGCGTTCATGTAGTCAAAAGTGTGGTATTCCGTAAACATTAAGTGCAACTGCACCCTCACAACTCAGACAGATTTCACTTGCACATGGGCGACGACATCGCCGCCACGATGCACTCTAGGCAAGACAAGTTTACGTTGGCAAGTGTTAACTTTCCGAAGCCTAAAGCTCCCCAAGAATACCTTATTTATACTACAGAATGCAGGGGAATACTAACGAGGGTGCGGTCAGATTCACCATCGCGCTGCTTGGGCGAGTCATCATTACGGTGGTTTCTCCCCGATGCAAGGTTATGCACGAAGAACTAAAACTTAACAAACTTTCGGTCTCGCATTCAAGATTGCACAGTACATGAGGGCCTGATGCAAGCATTCATTTCATCTCGTACTTGATAGAAAGCCGACTACTTTAGTGAATGTGGGAGGACTGCGACCAAGAAATGAAGATATGAAATAATTCTTGACATTTCGTTGCGCATCGTTCTCCGATAAACGTAACATTGGCCTTCTAACAATGACCAATTTCTGACAGACCTAGGCGGCCACTTTTCGGTGGAGGCAAAAATAAAGGCACCTGTGTACTATGCGATGTCAGTGCACGTTAAAGAACCCCAGGTAGTCGCACTTTCTGGAGCCGAAATTATTGCGGGCGAATAGTAGGGAAATAGCGAGTCGCATGGCAGATAGGTCAAATTATATTATCCCAAAATAAAAAATACTGTCTCGTTATTATTTGAAGTCATGGCTATAATATCCATTGAAATTTGGCGCATCCTACTGAAAATCTCTCATGCCCTATATACTTAACTGATGCATTCGATGCACTTTTATTGCAAGCTTGCTCGTACTGCTTTTTTTTTTCTTTTTCTGGCAAGCCATGAAATATTTAGTGACCATATTTTAGAACAGCACAAAGCTAAACACAAGACTGGTAAGGAAAGACGGGCTATCTAGCCTGGCTAGGCATCAGCATCGAGATTTTGACAAGGCCAGCTCACTCCAACACCCTTCATCACGATTTAAGGGGGGGGGGGGGGGGATAAAGTGGCAGCAAATAAAGCTGCGAGCTCAGATATGAGTCTAGTCACGTGGTACTCCCTCGCCACTTTGCTCAAGCCTGTGCGCGCTCAGATTCATTTGCTGACCCTTTTATCACCCATCCGCTGCTGAAACGTTCGCAGCTGAGAGAGAAAGTTATCAGTTATAGGAAGGTTATCAGTTATCAGATTATCAGTGGTGACGGGCTAGGCCATAATAAACGAGTCAGCAGCCATTGAGCCAAAAGAAAGCGCATGGGCTTTTGGGCTTTTTTTTGTGTTCATGAATATGAATTAAACATTATTCATGAATTGATGGATGGAACAACTTTATTTGAATGCATTAAGGAATCAGTGGGTGATGAAGACTTTAGTCTTCACCGCTGTCATCTTTCTCCCCTTTCAGCAGGCTGGAATCCCTTGAGGTTTAGAGGTATCCAGGGCCAAATGGATGACTTTCTCTTGGATTTCTTCGTTCTGGCTGATCATTACAGCCCCAAGGACTCCATATTCTTGTCGGACTCGTTGTAGCTAGGTCATGCCCACATTATGTGTATCATGTTTGAAATTTCGTTACAATGTTTACACTGCGGGTCCTGAATCACCGGATGCCCTCTGCTTAGTACGAATGTGTTGGGAAAAATCCCAACTTGCAAATTTCTCCATATGACCTCTTCCTTCCAGGCGAGATCGTTGCCTGCTCGAACCAGCGTCTGCATTTCTAATCTGTAAATATTAAGAATATCGTAATGTGTTCTGCTCCTCGCTCTGAAGGAGCTCGACGAGACTGCACTGATATCCCGGTGTGTGAGTCCTCGGACTCTCCTCTCTCGTGTCCTCTCGCTTCCTCGCAGGCGCTCATGGGCCGGAGTCCGGGCGACGTTAACTCGGCCGGTGGTGGTCCGGCAGCAAGTATATTAACTGCTTCGGCAGATACCCTGCCTGCGTTGTAGTTTCGGACAACCGATTGGGAATCTTTTGCAATAACCCTTACATTTACTAAGTTAAGGTCAGTGCAATGGCGACCTCCTCAGCTGTTGTTGTGTCCCTCGGATGCTACTGAACGAGACCCGGTCCCTGTCCTCCCTGGTTGCTAAGGCTAAGAAACCCGTTCTGCTTTAGTATTCCGCCGCGTTCTTGTAAACGACGTCGTGCGTGTTGACTAGTTGTTTTCTGCAGAGCCTTCGCTCTGTCCTTCCTTTTAAATTCATGGTGTAACGAGTACATGCTCCTTGGGGGCTAACTGGTTAGAAAATAGGAGAGTAAGGAACCACGTACCGACGATAGAGTTCGAACGCGCGACCTCCTGATTATTCGTTAAATGCTAGACTATGTGGGAATTAACTTCGTTCTTCACTCTTTTTCGGTTCCAAATTTGGCTTTCGAGGTAAAGAAGGCTTCAGACAAAGGCCGGTGTAGTCTGTGGCAGTGCATTATAAAATTATGTTCCGCTTAACGCGACTCAAGATTTCGTGGCAATCGTTGTTTGTTCTGAATGGAAGTTGAATTTGGTCACTACCGAACCATTGTTCGAGAGTATATTATAATTCGAGGAGAACAACGGGGTTAAGATAATTTAGATGAAAGTGCATGTTGCCTACGAGGACTAAACTTGTAATGTACCATGCCCTGTTTGAATCTCATATCAAATACTGTCATCTGGTATGGGGTACAACGACGCAAACTAATATTCAGAAGGTTTCAATATTGCAAAAAAATGCAGTGAGAGCAATAGCAGGTGCTTCATATTCAGCACATACAAGTTCTTTATTTTCAAAATGCCGCATTATGAATGTAAAGGTCATCCATCAGTATCGTGTGATTCAGCTATATAAATCCCAGGCACCCAGTAAAATTACATTTTTAACTGACCTTGCTAATCTACAGGAAAATACTGTGCTCCACAATACAAGACACTATGAATACTGGTGTGTACCTTGCCCACGCACAAACTACGGACTCCAAACATTAAGATATGTATTGCCGTCATTCCTAAACCGCTACACTTTCACAAATGAATCCATTCACTCAGTTTCATATACCAGTATAAGAAATATGTTCCTACATAGAAATGAAGAGAATGTGACAGTAAGAAATGCTAAGTAACCATGCGAGATGAAGCTGTTATCTTTTTGATTTTGTGTGTAACTGTGCAGAAACTATTCTGTGTTCCATCGGAAAATATTGTATGCATTTTTATTCCATGTCTGCTCTTGTTTGTGTTTTTTTTGCTGTTATTCGCCATCGCCATGTCGAACCACTGCGGGAGATGGGAGCTTTGTCAAGCCGCGTGCGTGGCTTTTTTTTTTTTCTTTCTCCTCAGCCATTGTAAATGTCTGAAATAAACTGAAATGAAATGAAATGAAATTTAGGCCCTTTCCTATTTTCGCAAATTATGCTCTATTTTTCGTTAAGTAATGTGACTGAATTTATTCAGGATTGTAGTCTTGAAGGTTGCTAAACAAGCAGTAATAGAGGTAATCTTAGGGACAAAATCAAACAAAGTGAACAGTCTGGCCCTACAAGCCATCACGAGCAGCTAAATTGGATTTGGCAGGAATTTTAGGTGCCGAAAGGACGTGCTCAGGAAAACAGATATCTACTTTAGGCATGGCCAGAGGCACTGCAGCACGAATTAGGGGAACCGCAGCTTTTCTGTACGGGGTGCTTCGATGGAAGGCTATGGTGTATTCGTTTGCTTACAATGCGCGAAGAAAGTAAATATAAATGTTGACAATTTTCGTATTGCCGCCTGTCATCGCAGCCACAGCACCATCTGCAACATTTCCGATGCCGGGTGTTCTTTGAGAAAGGGACCTTTAAACACATCGAGTTAAAAATGATAGCCGGAGAATATTGTGACGAAGAAGGCGAGCGAAGAGGACTAAGTGCTGCCGCGTATCACTGGCTTTGTGCTGCGCTGGGGTGGGCAGTCGTTTTCAGTCGTATATCTTGTCTTGGGCCCTGGACTTAGCCCTGAACCACCTAACATCTTTGGTGAAGGCGCTGGATCGATCTGCGCACCGCGGAACTTCGCAGTGGTTGCCAGAGTGAGACCGCCAACATGACTCAAGAGAGTCACGGAGCAACAATACCGTTAATGTTGTGGCAATGGCACCGATGTGCAGGATTGGCTGAGCCTGTACGAAAAAGTAAACACAACCGCTGGTGACCGACGTAATCTTTTATTTCAGTTGCACGGCAAGGGTATGGCTATAGTATGAAGCCAATGAACAGCTAACTATTTGGAACATCTGCAAAGAGAGGTTCAGAGCACTGTTTGGAGGGCCTGATGGTAGGGAGATCGAAGAAAAAAAATACAAGGGTTCAACGCTGCTGAAAGCCCCGCTGCACATATAAGGCCCCGCTTTAACAACCCATATGAACGTCCTTTAGTGGCCTATAGGGGTAACGTGAATGCCAGGGTCCTAGCAGGCTGATTCTGACATAACCGCCCCAGGTGAAACGAGAGACCCAAGTTCGCAGCTCCTGCCAGCCAGTGTGTCACGTGGGGTGTGACGTCACAGCGTCACGTGGGTAGGACGTAACTGCGACCGAGTCTCGCGAAGGCAATTGAAAGTGCAAGTATTATTGCCTTCGCAAGAAGAAAAGAAAACAGCTGGCGTATGGCGCCCAATCTTCGAAGGAGGGTTATGTGGCTTACATACTAAGATTCTCTCCCTCTTTCGTCAATGCGGCCTCCAGCTCAGCTGCTCCAAGTGACGTTTCGTACAACGTCAGTTTACAATCTTGGGCCGCGTCGTCAACGCTACCAGGGTGTCTGCCGATCTAGCTAAGCTTCAAGCCGTGACGGCCTTTCCACTGTCCTGCTCCAGCAAAAACTTGCGCAGCTTCCTGAGGCTGTGTTTATTCTTTCGTCAATTTGTTCAGGTTTTGATGACATCGCACAGATATCCATAAAAAAAGGGCGTGGCTTTTTTCGGGCGCTCTAGCCAAGACAAAGCATTTGCCGAGCTCATCTCTAAGGTCACCACATCACCTGTTTTGACACACTTTGATGTGAAAGTCCATACTGAAGTCTTTACTGACGCTTGTGACCATAGAATTGGCGCTGTATTTTCTCAGCGACAATCCGAGTACAATCGTGTCATCGACTACGCCAGCCGCCTACTTTCTATCGCAGAGCGATCACTGAATGCAAGCGCTTAGCTTTAGTGTGGGCCATTGGGAACTTTCCACCGTATTTATATGGCCGCCCTTTACTGTGATCACAGACCACTATGCTCTCTGCTGGCTCTCCTCTCTGAAAAACTCCGTGTAACGGTTGGGCTTTAACAGTTTGATTACACGTTGGTGTGTATGTCTGGTCGGCTTTACAGCGATGCCCACTGCCTTTCTCGTTACCCCGTTGACCCACCAGAGAATTTAGGCAATCCTGCAACGCCAACCTGTTCTTGCTCTCTTTTGAAAATTTGGTGACGAGCAGCGCCAGGATACCGGGCTTCACTCTGTTATCGACTGCCTGTAGTTTGCCTCTTCTGACCGGTAGACGAGCCGGTTGTCCTCTATGGTGACTCTTAATACCGCCGCAATCTTGGCCCTGCTGGCCCTGACCTCCTCCTTGTACTGAAACAACTTCTCAAAGCCATCCTCCGAGCACTGCATCATCTCCCCGTCGCTGGTCATCTGGGAGTCTCGCCCACTTACGACTGCGTGCGTCTCGATTCTGTCACTCTATGCGCCGCTATGTGGGTACCTGCGACCTGTGTCAACGTCGGAAACGCCCTAACATTCACTCAGCCGGCCTTTTGCCGAATGTGTGGTATGTCGGCGGAAAGCAGGAGGTTTCACATCCGGAATTCGATGGGTTGCACGCTACGCTACCCGCTACGCAATCTCGCGTGCACTTTATAGACCGTTTTACCGAGAGCAAGCAGGAGAGGAGGAAAATACTCTCTAACCAGATTCCTTGCGCCCGTCCATTGTTGCCAGTACCGAGTGGGCTGTGCTTTCGCACGCTTCATGCATAGCAGAGTGGCCTTACGGTATATTGTCGTTTGAGAGACCTAAATACCTTTATTAGCGCCCCTTTTAGTGGCAATGTCATCGGGACAGCAATGTATGATCGTGGACTATACAAACAGTCAAAGAAATCGCAATGTGATTGCCGAAAGCGCATGCGGGAAGCATGCATCGACATTCCGAGTTCGACTGTGATATATTTCTGCTTCACCGCTTTCCAGTCTATCCTTATTTAATTCGCCTAAGAACGTTTTATGTAAGCCAGATAGACTTAGTACCAATTACAGACTTACGAATATGATGCCCATTTCACTTCCTCCGCCGTAGTAGCCACTGCCGCCGGGCAGGCCGTGCCTCCTGCAAGCCCACCACGTCAACGATACGGTGGATCCCTTCCACCAGCGCGAGAGCGTGCTAAAATCTGTTCTTCACTCAAACAATAAGTCGACAGCAAAAAAATATATGTATATTTCTTACAAATTTCTGACCCATACCGTGTTATTGATAATTGCAATACAAATAAGTTACGCAACACATTGCCGCTGGTGCTGCGCGCGGCTCATCGTCTGCACGCTGGCTCTGCTGCTAAGGCGTCACTGAAATTTATATCTTTCTTTTACTGATACTATGGGATCGGCAATAAGGCACTTTCATGAGAGACCATTTACTCTAGCGCCGAGCAATTACAAAGCGTTGTCGGATGTGCCTTCGATGCGAAACAATTTAGGCCTAGCGACGGGAGCATGCTATGAAGTAGCGCTCGACGAGAGTGATCGGTAGCTGCCCATACGGTTCATTCGCTGTGTGTTTGTGTGTACAGTTACTATTACGATTATAAAATATATATTGAAATACATGTATCGTGAAAGATATAACAGATACATCCTCACTGCGGAAGTGGAGCGCAGTCCCTCGCAGTCACACCGGCCGCTAGTGCTGTTTCCAACAGCTGCCGCTATGTCAAACGGATGGTATACGGTTTGCTGGCGCGCTCAAACAAAGCACAAATAGCACCAAGGTGTCGGGTAGCTTTCACGAGCGCCACGAAACAGCACTTTTACACCACGCACAGCACAGCCCAAAATGGCGTCAAGAGGAGCCGGAGCGGAAGTTCCCAGTTGGGCTCATACGGGGCGCCACTAAGATGGCTGCACCCAGGCATCGAAACTAAAAAGGTCTATAGAAGAAGAAGGGCAGACACCAGGACGCCTTTGAACTTCGTTTAATCCCCGGCTGTCCCTGGCTATCGATCTGCCAACATGGCGCTCAGTCTCTTTCGCGCGCTCCCTCACTAATCTCGTCTTCCTTCTCTTCGCCCTTATTGCAGATTCCTATTCGAATCTGCAACACGCTCCGCGCCCTGCGTAAGCAATAGGTAGAAGCTGGAATAGTGTTACACCTCAATGGCCTCTGATGACCACTATGGTGAAGTGGGTACTAACATTTCGCTCGTCAATTATAACTTGAGATAATCTACGAAAACCGGTTTCCAACTTCCGCGGCAGGAGCACCAACAGTGCAGAACAAGGAGGGGCGTGGCATCACATATTAAAATCGTACACTGTAGCCTACACTCGAGATCAAGTTCTTCCACGCCTTCTGCAAACGAGCCGCAACAGACCGTTGATTCGTCGAGATAAGTGACCACGATAGATCATTTCTTTGGTTCATGTGAGAGTCCCCTATGTACTGTTGCACCTGAGTAGTCTTCTCGCAGCCTGTGGCACCCCTTATGATGACTACCTGCGGCTGATGGATAGCGCTCAAGGTGTCTTCGCAAGTAGACCCGAAGTTCCGCTTCTATTGGCTGACGACCAGAGCTCCACTTCTCCAGGCACCGGCTTTGACACCACTTGCACTACTTCCAGGTCAAATGCTACTTTGGGGAAAAACGTTTACTCGGCTGCTCCGCATTTTCTGGAAGAGCGAAATTCTCGCTGCCGAAAGCCTTGATCGTTTCATCTGGTTAAGCTGGGCCTTTGACTTGAGGCTCACTTTGACGGGTTCACGCGTGCTCTTTCTTTTGCTTGGTGACTCCCCGTGCAGAGCTCTCTGTGCCAAGACGAAACCGCTGGCGTATCAGCAACAATGCGCAGGACTGGAATACACAGCAGCAGCTCGACGTTTTGACGGACACCCTTAACGTCAGCACTGGCATATTCACGCACACACTCTGGCACAGCACAACACTCTGACAAAACACTCTGGGTTTCCACCGTTTTTTTTTTTTTTTTTTTGCGCACTGACCTTGCTTTCTTTCTGTGCTCGTGCAACTGTGTCCGCCGCTTTTCCAGGCTGTTCGATGATTCGTTGTCTTTCTTCCTCTCCCTTGCGTACTGCATAAGTCCTTGCGGCATTGCCCGACCTCGTTCTTTCGTTTGTGCGATAACACTGGAGAAAAGCTTTTCGTTTGCAACCTCGGCCTCTTTCGCAAGCTCTACAGAAGTTGGCGTGCCTTCTAGAATCATTTTCGGGGCGTCTTTTTTCCTCAGATTATTTTCAGAAGTTCCACTTGTGAGTTCTTTAAGGTAGACTCTTTGCTTTTGGCTTCCTTTCTCTTGCACAGAGTCATTGAACGCACGTCCGTCTTTCTCTATTGTTTGCTTCTGGATTTTCTTGGATTCTCGCTCCAAGAGTATGTCATCAGGTACAGGATCAAGATGTTGCGCTCTTTCCAAAGTCCTCTTTTGATGGCGTTCCGGAAACAATCTCGTTTGCACACAGGACAGAAGCGTCTAACCGCCGTTCAATGCGTGTAACTGGCTCAATGCTTTCTTTGCTGTCGGAAAGCCCCGTCTGGATAGGTTAGTGATTGCAATACGTCTGGCCAAAAGGTGTTTCCCACTGCATGGCAACCGTTCCTCTTTGAATGCTGACATCGCACTGGGACCACTTAAAATCACTCTTATCAATGCATTTCTGCGATGCCTCGTTGTACTGTGCTTCCCCCGTAGATGCCTTTGAGGTTGACTCGAATAAATGAAAATCGGGCACCGGCGTGAAAACTATGGCACTTAGGACTTGCCTCTCTTTAAGCTCAATAGCAGAATCGGTGTTTACGTCGAAACGGGGTTCGGTGAAATATTCCGGTAAAGCTGCGTTCGTAGACGATGTAGTTGCTGCATGGAGCTCATATGCTGGCTTCGTAAAATGACGGCTGTCGGCAGCGGGAGTAGGCCCCTGAAGGCCCTCGATGTGCCGGCTGAGGAGCATCATCGTTCGTCTAGCAATCTCTTCGTACTCCTGTACAGCTGTGACGTCTTCTGCACAAGCTTCGACTTTAAATGCATGCATTTTCTCATTCGGAACGCGGAGACTGTCATTGCAGCTTTTTAGCCTGGCGTGAATAAGCTTTAGGTCAAGAATAGTACATTCGGTCGATTTTAGTAGATTACTTGTCTCGTGGCATAATCGGGACTGAAAATCTCATTTAATCACCTGCTTCTTCTTAATGCAGTCCATGGCGTATAGCTGAAGCCCTCTTCTCTCTGTCCGGTTGAGTTCGATGGCGGAGCTCCTGGTATCTTCCTGGAGGGTTTTGTCGTGCCTTTTGCAACCTTCAGGAAGGATCGATTGAGGAGCTCACATTACCCTTTCAGATTTCGGCACCAAAAATTATAGAAGAAGCAGGGCAGACACCAGAAAGCCTTTGAACTTCGTTTAATCCCCGGCTGTACCTGGCTATCGATCTGCCAACATGGGGCTGTTGTTGTTGTTGTTCACCAAATAACATATGACACATACCCACAGAGGGGGATCGGCCAAGAATGGCGTTCAGTCTCTCTCGCGCGCTCCCTCGCTAACCCCGTCTTCCTTCTCTTCGTTGTTATTACAGATTTCTATGCGAATTGGCAACACACTTCCTACCAGTACTGCTTACCTATGTCGCCTATTTCCTTTTTCGCGACCTCACATTTGCACCATTGCGCACCCGGTCAACTCGATACAGACTGCTGCCGCTCCTTTCTTTCTAAAGTTGTTGCAGGTATTCTCCGTTACAGCTCCAGTTATGTTTATAACTTGCCACCGCTTATCACTCCCAAACCAGCAGCCTCACCGAGCGCCTCAACAGACATGCTCGCTATGTACACTTCATCGGACTACCGTGACTGGGATCTCGCTCTCCTTATACGTTACACTTGCATACAATTCCTCCTGTCACGATTCTGCCGGTTGTTCCCCTATCTTTTGTACGGCCGCGATCCACAAATGCCTCTCGACACGCTGCTTCCCAGGTCTGCTGGTCCACCTTCTGCTTGCGCCCACGACGCTGTTGCTCGTGCCGAGCCCTCCCGCCAAGTAGCCTGCTCCCGCCTGCTCGTCTCGCAAGCCTCGCAGCGTGACACTTAAAACCGTCGTTCATCACCGCGTAGTTTTATTTCTCTCATAGGTCCCTCGTCTTGCTTGGAACACCGTCTCGCCACATCGGACTCTCAGAAAAACGTCTCTGTCGTTATACTGGCCCCTGACGTGTGCTCCGTCAGGTCCCCGCTGATATCGTGCATGTCTCACGCCAAAAACCTTACCACACGCCGTGTCCTGGAACCGCCTAACCGACACCGGGACGGTGTTTATTGTGCCAGGGGGGAGGGGGGGGGGGGTACGCTACGACGAAGGCGAGCGAACAGGACGAAGAGCGGGTGCGTGCGCTCACTCTGTGCTGTGATGTTGTGGGCAGTCATTTTCCGTTGTATGCATTGCTTTATGACCCAGACCTAGCTCCGGACCACGTAACAATGTTCATTTCATCGCGTAAAAAATTGCGACGAGAGCCACGAAAAAGTGTGGCTCTTGAAAGAAGAGGACAATTACGCAAAAAGGAACTGTTATTTCGTGGCAAGACATCTTCTTTATTGTTTGGTGGCAGTCTACCACACCGACGCAAAGTAATTAATACTGCATACTCTGAAAGAGTCTCTTTCTCCGCTTCGAAGCATGCGCCCTGCCCTGAACAATGTACCAGAAATCTATAGTACCTATGTAGTGTGTCGGCGGGAAGCGGGTGTGTCGTTTTAAAGATGATAGTTCTATGGTGTACAGGATTAGGGCGCTGCCTGTAAAATCATTACTACAATCCCGGAGCGGACAGCTACGTAAGTCGTCTCCGTGGTTAATTTATTTCCGTGAAACTTGCCGCAGGTGCCCAAATACCTGCCCAGATTACGGAAGGCGCTGACTAGTAGATGTTGCTGGTTAAGCCACTATAGTTTCACTTAAAGATGCCCGGTAGCTTAAAGGTGCTGATGTCAACACAAAAAGACATTACAAGCAGGAATCCATCAGGGCCGATGTAGTATCGAATGGGACCCACGGGCCAGGATGCAACATGCATTTTTTAAACGCATCAGAACATTTGACTTCTCATTCAATAATGTACAAGTCTTTATTATGAATTCGCATCATATTTCGCACAAAAGATTCCAATAAGTAAAAAGTAGCACGCCTTTATTATCAGCTCGCATCAGATTTTCGCACATCATAAAGATTGCGATAAGTTAATATGTTAAACGCATTTAGTCTCAGTTCACATCGTATTTTAGCCCATAATAAGATTGCAATAAGTTAATTTAAAATGTCTTTAGTATGAGTTCTCATATTTTCGCACACCATGAGATTGCAATAAATTAAAGTATGCCTCTAGTATGTTTTCGCATCATATTATCACATATCATCATCACAATACGTCAGCGTAGAATGTGTTTAGTATGAGTTCGCATGATAATTTTGATATGCCACAATTTTACACAATAAAAACCAATATATCTGCGAAAGCTCCTGCGGGACGCTTGCACGTTTCAAATATGAACTATCCAAACGTACCCAGCGAGTTTCCTATGGCAGTCCTAACTAAACTGCGCGAAAACACGACAAACTGTAAAAGAAAGAGTTTGCTACGCACCGAAAAGTTGGACCATTTCGATTGATGAACAGGTTAGACATGTTCGAAGTAGTATCTTCATGAATTTCCACAGTTACCTGAGAAGTCCAAGAAAGCTGGACTTCTTTTCATTGCAGTCCTTGCTCGCAATGTGTGCATACGACGTAATTTTGAAGATTTTCGGGGTTTCTTTGTTGTTTTGGGCCATTTGTCGCTTATCGCTGATTTGCATAAATTTTCAGGCGTATAGATTTTATGTAGAGTGTAGCACATAAATTCGAGCCGCGTTCTTCGCGAATGGAAATCAGCTGATAACTCTCCTTTGATGAAACGTGAAACAAGGTGCTGCTGCGTAGACGTTGATGCGCCTTAATTGAAACGCCGTCTAACGTCTCACTACGTTTGTCCCTGTTTGTGATTTTACAAACCTCCAAGTTACTATCTGTCAGTGGTTAACATAGAACAGTAGAACATTAATTTATTCAAAGAGTACAATTTCACGCGCTTCATATTTTCAATGGGTGCCGGCTATTCTCAAACAATAACCCTCCCCTATATACGACGTGCATTATTTACCTACATTTGCACTTAATTTAAAACCTAATAAAGTTAAGTACCATAATTTAGGCCTATAACATGACAAAGCTTCAAGTTGTTTAGATTCTGGCAACATTTCATCCGTCGCCACACCTCCCTTCTTGACATTTCGGAATTCCAATGGACGTTCCTGAAACTGCGTTGACCCTCCTCTTAACAAGCTATGTATATGACTAAAACTGCGAAATAGAACGTGGCTTCTTGATTGTCATGAAGGTACCGCGAAGTGGAACTTATATAGTTATTTTTCTATAAATATCTATCACATTGTATATATGAAATATTTTCAAGATATAATGAATATTTCGAAGGGTGTATTGTTGATACTTCGTTGTAGGTCGTAATGAATCTAAAAACGTTATAACACTGAATCTTTTCACTGTAAAAGCTGGGGTAGTTGACTTCTGTGTAACTGCCGGAAGCTTTTAGTTCGGTCTTGCCCTTTTTAATGCCGCTAATGCCCGTGACCTCAACCTACATTCTATCTCATGTCTACTAATATTCACCAAAAACTGTATAATTAGAAGAGCAGAGATTTATATGGCCACCCAGATTAGGCTTGACTTCATTCTTCTCCATCTCACCAGGCTTAGACCACTTTCCCTGTCTCTTTTGCCTTCTTGGAAATCAAACTAGCGCACTTCAAAACAAATACACAGGAAGAGAACGACAACACAGCGCTGACTTCAACTGGTTTTTATTAGAGAGTGACACAATATATATGTACGAAAAGTGGGCGTGAAAGAATTGATAACTGCTGAGTTTGCACGTGGCGTAAAACACCGAACGCAAAGTTAAAAGGCGCACGATAACAATATAGGTCAAAGCAAGGCAGAACGGCAGGGCTATAAAAAATAAAGAAGCGAAAAACGGGGAGGCATGTAGGTAAAAACAGTTAAAGATGGCACGATCCGAAGATACATAAACTAAAATCGAAAAAAAGGCCAAAAGGGGCATTGGGAGCGATAAAAACCAATAGGGGCATTAAGAGCGATAAAAAACACAAAAGGGGCATTAAGAGCGATAAAAGAATCAAAAGGACAATTAAGAGCATTACAAGACCAAAAGGGCATTAAAAACAGGATATCTAAAACAACCAAGGCCAGGCCGCTAGAGGCTGAGGAGTGTACCCGGAATCTAAACATTAAAACTACTGTGCGTCTGGTTCAGATATTCTAACTCGCGTTTAGTCAGGGCTATTGAGGGTGTGCTAACACAATTTTGACCTAGCTTTAAAATGTGAGCGGCTTCTATGATTTCGCGTGTGAACTGATGTGCATTTCTCGCAATGGCAGTGCAATTATGAAGGGATGGCTCACAGGGCTGAGAAGGACACTTTAGGCAGTGAACACCTAGGTTTCTTTTCGTAGTATTGTAAACACTGTTTGAGTGTTCCATAAGTCGTTCGTTTAGGCAACGCCCGGTTTGCCCCACGTAGGCCTTGCCACAGCTCAGGGCAATCTTATAGACGACACCAACTTGGCAGGGAACGAAAGGTGCCTGGTGCCTAACAGGGCAGGCTGGCTTTCGCACAGCCGGGGCATTGACTCTGCGGCAAAGCTTGGAAAGCTTATCAGGCGCCGAGAACACAACACGGACGCCTGCCTTTTGCCAAATCCGTTTGAGCCTGTGGGAAATAGTATGAAGGTAAGGCACCACAGCAACCTTGTGTTGATGCTCAGGAGCAGCTCTCACTTGACCCCCTTTAAGCTTCTGCAAGAGGGAGCCTGCTACTGAGGTCAGCAAATGCTCAGGGTAGCCAGCATTGATCAGCCGCTGAGTTTGCTCATCGATGCTCCGGCCCATAGAGTGTACACAGGACTTCATTAAGGCATTTGTGAAACAAAGGTTCACAATGCCCCTTTTAACAATCTTAGAATGGGCTGAACTGTAGGGCAACAAGGACTTGCCCCTTTCGGCTGGCACCACCAGCACAGGTGGTCATCTACCCTGGATAGCCTTAAATCAAGAAAGCGTAAAGCTCCCTTATCCGGCACCTCATGGGTCAAAACAAGGGGAGAGAGGCACTGTTCAAAGCGAGAAAGCACTTCTGAAACTGAGCTCTGAAAAGTACATTCGTTACTAGCCAAAAGGATTAAGTAGTCATCGACAAATCTGAAAATCTTCACAGCAGCTGACGAAGATAGCTGCTGTTCTAATAGTCGGTCATGATGGGCGAGATATATATCACTTAATATTGGAGCAATGCAGGAGCCAATGCACACTCCGCTCTTTTGAATAAAAATGCTTTCATCCCATGAAACGAAAGTTGAGCTAAGGTAAACTGTCAAAAGTTCCAAGAAGCCGCTCACCGAGATGCCACAAGAATTCTGGAAGGTAACGGATCCGAACGCATCGATACAACTTTCAACCCACAAAAGAAGCTTGTCGTGTGGAAGTGAATAGTAAAGATCCTTAATATCGACTGAAAAAAGGCATTAGAACATCAGTGGTGTCTTTTAAGAAATGAAAAACCTGTCTCGAATCTTTCAGAAGGAAAGGATCATCTACTGTCTTTCTAATGCCGTTTTCGGTCGATATTAAGGATCTTTACTATTCACTTCCACACGACAAGCTTCTTTTGTGTGTTGAAAGTTGTATCGATGCGTTCGGATCCGTTACCTTCCAGAATTCTCGTGGCATCTCGGTGAGCGGCTTCTTGGAACTTTTGACAGTTCACCTTAGCTCAACTTTCGTTTCATTGGATGAAAGCATTTTTATTCAAAAGAGCGGAGTGTGCATTGGCTCCTGCATTGCTCCAATATTAAGTGATATATATCTCGCCCATCATGACCGACTAT
The DNA here is from genome assembly GCF_055883805.1 of Amblyomma maculatum. NCBI lineage: Eukaryota > Metazoa > Arthropoda > Arachnida > Ixodida > Ixodidae > Amblyomma > Amblyomma maculatum. The sequence continues at coordinate 196,289,619 of NC_139347.1, read as the reverse complement.
TAGAACACCAGCTATCTTCGTCAGCTGCTGTGAAGATTTTCAGATTTGTCGATGACTACTTAATCCTTTTGGCTAGTAACGAATGTACTTTTCAGAGCTAAGTTTCAGAAGTGCTTTCTCGCTTTGAACAGTGCCTCTCTCCCCTTGTTTTGACCCATGAGGTGCCGGATAAGGCAGCTTTTCGCTTTCTTGATTTAAGGCTATCCAGGGCAGATGACCACCTGTGCTGGTGGTACCAGCCGAGAGGGGGCAAGTCCGTGTTGCCCTACAGTTCAGCCCATTCTAAGATTGTTAAGAGGGGCATTGTGAACCTTTGTTTCACAAATGCCTTAATGAAGTCCTGTGTACACTCTATGGGCCAGAGCATCGATGAGCAAACTCAGTGGCTGATCAATGCTGGCTACACTGAGCCTTTGCTGACCTCAGTAGCAGGCTCCCTCTTGCAGAAGCTTAAAGGGGGTCAAGTGAGAGCTGCTCCTGAGCATCAACACAAGGTCGCTGTGGTGCCTTACCTTCATACTATTTCCCACAGGCTCAAACGGATTGGGCAAAAGGCAGGCGTCCGTGTTGTGTTCTCGGCGCCTGATAAGCTTTCCAAGCTTTGCCGCAGAGTCAATGGCCCGGCAGTGCGAAAGCCAGCCTGCCCTGTTAGGCACCAGGCACCTTTCGTTCCCTGCCAAGTTGGTGTCGTCTATAAGATTGCCCTGAGCTGTGGCAAGGCCTACGTGGGGCAAACCGGGCGTTGCCTAAACGAACGACTTATGGAACACTCAAACAGTGTTTACAATACTACGAAAAGAAACCTAGGTGTTCACTGCCTAAAATGTCCTTCTCAGCCCTGTGAGCCATCCCTTCATAATTGTACTGTCTTTGCGAGAAATGCACATCAGTTCACAGGCGAAATCATAGAAGCCGCTCACATTCTAAAGCTAGGTCAAAATTGTGTTAGCACATCCTCAATAGCCCTGACTAAACGCAAGTTAGAATATCTGAACCAGACGCACAGTAGTTTTAATGTTTAAATTCCAGGTACACTCCTCAGCCTCCAGCGGCCTGGCCTTGGTTGTTTTAGATATTCTGTTTTTAATGCCCTTTTGGTCTTGTAATGCTCTTAATTGTCCTTTTCATTCTTTTATCGCTCTTAATGCCCCTTTTGTGTTTTTTATCGCTCTTAATGCCCCTATTGGCTTTTATCGCTCTTAATGCCCCTTTTGGCCTTTTTTCGATTTTAGTTTATGTATCTTCGGATCGTGCCATCTTTAACTGTTTTTACCTACATGCCTCCCCGTTTTTCGCTTCTTTATTTTTTATAGCCCTGCCGTTCTGCCTTGCTTTGACCTATATTGTTATCGTGCGCCTTTTAACTTTGCGTTCGGTGTTTTACGCCACGTGCAAACTCAGCAGTTATCAATTCTTTCACGCCCACTTTTCGTACATATATATTGTGTCACTCTCTAATAAAAACCAGTTGAAGTCAGCGCTGTGTTGTCGTTCTCTTCCTGTGTATTTGTTTTTAAGTGCGCTAGTTTGATTTCCAAGATGATTTACCAACTAGCCCCTTCTTCCACCCTTGCTCTTTTGCCTTTTGCTCATGTTTACTGTGGTAGCCCGCTGCCTTAGTAGCGTTGCTGTCTGAGTGGGCAAGATTTGTTGCGAGTCTCCTCGTAGGCAAGGCTGCTTGAAATCCCGTTTAGTCAGGGCACGGTACACAGTTAGCAGTCTCCCTGCTTCACTTTGCACAATTATTTACGCGTACAGGAGGCATAAATTCGCCTTCAGAGGTAGCAAAAGTAAAGTCGCTGAGAAAATAGGACGGAAGCAAGAAGACAACACGAGGCGGTGCTGAGAATGAACATTTATTTGGAAACACACTTGACTTGTATGGATCAGACGCGCGTAATCTATCAAAAGTCACAACGTGGGTGGGTGAAAACATGAGCATAGAAAGCAACTGCAAACGTTTCGCTAACAGTCACGACGTAGATGGCGTGAAAGTGACGGAGAAAGTTACAATCAACCGTAAGGTGGGTGGAAACGTGAAAATAATAGCTGCAAATGAACCGATACTAATCGGTACATAAATGGCATGAAAATAGGCAGACACTTCAAAAGAAGCAAAAAAAAAAAAGAAAACTTTCAGGCAGGACATCAATCAAAGTGCAAAAATACGAAGAGTGTAATAACGCGTAATAAAAAAAGTGTTATGAAAAAACGCGCAGTCATATGGACAGAAACAATAATTCCCCCTGCAGAATGGACACAGCTAGAGGGATTGCAAACATATTCATCAGGCTGTGACCTCAAGATAGCCTCAGCATCGACTATTTGAGATCTGTGTGGAGTTAAGCTCAAGATAGCAGCCGTCGCTGATTTTGGTAGTGAACGGCCAGGCATGGCCTCCCAGGCTTCCGCAAAGAGAGAGAGAGAGAGCGCATGCTGTCGCAAACGGATCTCACAACATCTAACCATCTAACTGATATAAAAGCGACCACAGCTGAGCGGGATCTCATACATGACGTTTCTTGCGCATGAAACGAACTTTTTTGAATGCCTCATGCCACAGATTACTGGTTGTTTTGCTAACAAATCGGGAAGCTTTAAAAGTTTACAAGGCGCAGAAATAAATCAAATCTTTTTTTTTTACACCATGCACATTACACAGATGGAGGACGACGGAAAAACAACAGCAACAACAAGGCGACTTGACGTGTCCGTAGCCCTAGTCAATGAGTGGCGTTTGGGCAACATCAATGAAATACAGTCAAGCAAATGACAAACATTTGATCAGTGCATGAACAAAAGTAAAACAGGGAAGTCCGAAAAACAAAATCCCAGGATACGCAAAAACAGTTTTCATCTTCTGTACAAATAGATCGAAGCTTCGCAGTGGAGCACATAAATAAATGAAAGTTAGTCGAAAGATAATGGTTTAATAGTGATGGTAAAGAATAACATAAGCGTTCCATGCCAGAGCTTAAACGGAGTGCAATGACTTTCCACGCCAACCACATTTCTACCTGAAATATTCTTGAGATTTCAGTTCAGTTCACTTGTATGGCCTTAAAAATCTACTGCGGACGTCCTTTATTTTTCTTTTTTTTTTTCATAATCGCAAATGGAATTTTGAAATTTTATTACTGGCTACACATGTATACTTGCATCACGTGTCAGTGCATATAGTTAGTAGATTTGGGTACTGCATTGGTTAGCAGTTTCCGCTACAGATGACAAAATCGCAGTACATGCGCTGCTTCTTTTGGTTCAATGATCCCAGAACGAAGCTAGACGCATCTGATGAAAGTGAGTGGGGATAAAAGCGCCTTATTTAGCTTTATTTTCTATACCTTTAAGACTCGCTCAGAGTGTCAAGCGGGTGCATTGAAAAATAGGGGAACAAACCATTATGTGAGCAGTTGCGGCATGTTGACTATAACAAGATCTACATCAACAGCAGCGGCAGCGGTAGTTTCAAGTTTATCAGCATTTTGCGCTCGGCTGCAGTATTTTACAGTCGGGGCAGCACGGTGTAGGAACGATGGGCCGCAAAAAGGTTCTTGTAAATAGAAGTGTAGTCAAGTAACAAGGATGAGCGAATATGTAACCATGGCTTTATTCGTTTCCACGGGTTCTGTAAAGCGCCTATAATGTGGATTTTCAGTGGAGGAGTTGAGATAATCCTAAAGATTACAGGGATGTAGTCAAGTCTTCTTACGTGCAGAGATGCGAACATTACGAGTTCCGTGCACGCTTCGTTGTGAGTTCTGCGTTTCCTTGCTTAGTTGAGTTTCTGGTGGTCAAATCAGGACGAAAGTAAATTTTGCGGATCAAGCGAACAAATTATGGGGGTGGTCCCTCCGAATTTGGAAGTTACTGGGAATGGCCAACTCAATGTTGGCCATCCTGAAATTATATTAAACACAAATTTTGGTCAAATTCTGACTAAGACAAATTTCGGCGTCCAAGGGCCGACGTTTTGGGGGACCACCTAAATCTGCAAGTCAGCATTGAATTGATCATATTTCGATTTGGTGAGACATCAATTTTGGTAAAATTCTGACGAGGTCAAAATTTAGGGATTCAGGGGGCTAAAATTTAGGTTCGGCCCACCCCAATTTGGAGGTCTATATCGTTCTAGTTTTTTTTAGTATCAAAGAACACTGAACAAGGGCTGAAGGGAGCGGCAGTTCGGGAGCCAAGAAACCGTTTTGACAAGAGGACTTGTCTTCGTCTCGCCCAAACGAAGGCAAGCCCCCTTGTCGAATCATTGGCTCGGCTTACGAACTGAGGCGCTTCCTCAACCTTTGTTGAGTGCCCCCTCTTTCATACTGTGCCAATCATCTTTCTCTCATTCTACCCTGGATACTTACACTGTACCAGTGACATTTGACATATGATGCTGCTGAGGCAGGAGCCCAGCCTGAGTGTTCTGTGAGTGGCGACGTCGTAAAATGAATGCCTACTGAACGACCCCGCTTCAGAGTTTTCACTTTCTTACAAATTTTGCACCTTATCAGCCCATTCCAGGTCATTTCATTTTACCTAGCTTCACGCTCGGGACCTACCGTCTCTACTGAGCAAAAAAAGAAATGCACCTTCCATCCAGTAAAGTCAACGTGTTCAAATAATCTAATGGCAGTGTTCCTAATGCATCCTATGCTTTAAATCCTAATTGGCGAACTGATCCCAGGTTATTCCAGGTGTTTGCAGCTAGTAATCCCCGTTTTCACACACTCTACTTTGCTCCTGGATGAGTGACGTCATCTGGTGGTGCTTAGAAAAACGTGCATGTGGCTGAGTACGAAACATTTCTCTTTGGTGGCGCCACTAGAGACTTTGGCCCATATCAAGCCTTCCTTCATGATATCAAGCAATGCTATCAATATTCTAGGCACTATACCATCAAGGAGGTCGGGCCATCCCCTCCCCTCATCCCCTCCCCTCAAGGAGGGAGGGGATGGCCCGCGCGGGGTAGGAGCCAGCCATCCTCAGCTTCGGCTCGGGTTTCGTTTGCGCGTTCGAAGTGCGGACTATAATTCCTGGAAGCCTTTATGCGTTCCGTTTTCTTCTTCCCGCGCTCGTCTGGTGCCCCTGTTTTCTAAGACACGTACATCTCCCATTTTCTGCAACGGCAACGCCGTCCGTGTCACTATCGACCGGCTGAAGCCTGCCTACATCTATTCCGCCCAACCAGGAAATACCAGTGCACCCACAGGCGTCCATCCACGATCCCCGACATCGCAGTTTGCTGTTGTCACTACACACCATGGACGCCGGGTACGCGGCACAGATTTTTACAAGCCGTGAGGGCTCTCCACTCCACGCACAGGGGGGAGAGCGACGAACTGCGCATACTTCTGCGCAGCCTCCGCTTTGTTATCATCCGTCCCAGCGTAACACGGCCACACCCTGGACTGCCCCATCGATAAACTACAGCGCCACCGCCGCGTCACCCGAGTAATGCGTCACCAATGCGACTACAAAATCAGGCTGTCCGGCTGGAAAGTACGGCCTTTCCCATTCTGTTCGAGACGAGTATGACGTCAGTATGCTCGTCCGCTACCACTGTTAACCAAATAAACAGTCGTTAAGCTTTTATGCTGGGATTTGTCCCTCGACAAAACGACATCCCACATCTGGTGACCCGGACAACGAACAATAGCATCGCCATGGAAGAGCAAGAGCAACAGCTTCACGAACGAGACGGGCAACTCAACGTTTCCGTGCAGCAGCATCTCGCTGGCTCCGCCGAGGTCGCCAGAAGCCCTGCAGACGGCATCCGGCACGCTCCCCCACACGACGTCTGCCTTGTCGCTGTCAAGCTTCCGCCATTTTGGCCTGACTCGTCTGAGGTATGGTTCGCCCAAGTCGAGGCCCAGTTCTCCCTTGCTCATATCACACAAGACCGGACCCGATGCGATTATGCCGTGTCCCACCTCGATGCATGCCCCCTATGCCAACGAGGTCCTGGATATCCTTGTCAACCCACCAACAGCCAACCTTTACGAACACATCAAGACTGAACACACCCGCCGCCTGTCACTCTCCGAAGACCACAAGGTGAGACAACTACAGCGCGCAGAACTTATCGAGTGCCAGCCTTCGCAGCTCCTCCGCCACATGCTTGCTCTCGCGGCCAACATGGAAGTCCAGGATTGCTTAATGCGAGCACTTTGGCTTCAGCGAATTCCACCGCACGTCCAGGCAATTCTGCAGCCTCAGCTTACGCTACCTCTTGACCAACTTGCCTGGATCGCTGATCGCGTCATCTAGGCCCTCTGTGCCGCAGTTGTCGCCTAGCGTTCAGGCTGCAGCCGCACCGCTGAACACCACAGAACTTGCGCGCCGTATGGATATCAGTCGACAGCTTAGCTCCCTTCAACGCCGCTTGGATCAACACTTGCCGACGCGTCACCCGCAAAGCCGTGACCTAACACCACCCCGTCGCAGCATCCTGGTGACGACGACCGGTGCTACTACCATCGACGCTTCGGAGACAGAGCACGACAAAGTCGACAACCCTGCCATGCTGAATTTAAGTTAAACGCCAACGGCAGCTAGTAGAAACGGCTGCGAGCTGCCAACCGTCGCATCTTCGTCACCGAACAAATTACAAAGCAGCGGTTCCTTGTCTACAGCGCTTCCGACATCTGCTGCAACCCACGAGCCGACCTTCAAGGTACCCGTCCTCCTACGTCGTTCGAGCTGAGCGCGGCAAACCGGTCCACAATCAAGACTTACGGCTCGCTCCGCCTGCACGTCCAGCTCAAAAACATATGCCATGGCCTTCATTGGAATTCTGTCATCGCTGACGCCATCGAGCCAATCATCGGTTCAGATTTTTTGGTGCACTACAACCTCCTTCGGACTGCCGCCACGACCATCTCATCGACGTGACAACGGGACATTCTTCACCAGGACAGCGAACGGCTACCCACTGGCCTAGCATCAAAGTACTCGGTGTTGAAAATAATTCACCGTACCACGCCACCCTCACCGAATTTCCCGGTTTGATGCGCCCTAGCGGGTTGCCACGTGAGGTGCAGCATAACACTGTGCACTACATCCGGACCACCCCAGGCCCCCGGTTTTCTGCCGCGCCCGTCGCCTTGCCCCAGACCACATCCGCATAGCCAAAGCAGCGTTCGAAGAGGGAATCGCCGTCCGCTCCGACGGTCTATGGGCCTCGCCACTTCACCTTGTCCAGAAGAAGACCGAAGGCTGGCATACCTGTGGGGACTACCGTGCCCTCAATGCCCGCACCATTCCGGACAGGTACACTATTCCCCACATACAGGACTTCGCCCATCGCATTTATGGCTGCCACGTTTTCTCCGTGCTAGACTCGGTGAAGGCCTACACGCAGATACCCGTCAACATTCTAGACTCGGTGAAGATCTACACGCAGATACCCGTCAACCTGGACGACGTCCCAAAAACTGCAATCAGTTTCCCTTCATGAGCCCCGCCGGGGTGGTACAGTGGTAAAGCGCTCGACTACTGTCCGGAATACCCGGGTTCGAACCCGACCTCGGCGGCTGCGTTTCGATGGAGGCGAAACGAAGAGGCGTCCCTGTGCTGTGCGATGTCAGCACACGTTAAAGATCCCCAGGTGGTCACCAATTATATTGTCACGGTGTGAAGTCTGATCAGAAGTCACCGCGGGACACAGGAGTTACAGCAGTCACAGTGCGGCAGGAAACTAGCAGGCCCGCTTCAACAGAAGTACTTCAGTTTCTTCGCCTCGAGGAGACGAACGTCGGTTTCTTCGCCTCGAGGAGGCACACGCTCGCGATCAGCGCAGAGGGAAGATAAAGAATGCAGCGTGTCATCGCCCCCTCCCCCTCCCGGGTACAAGAAGCATCGCCCCGGTGCTGGAAGTGTGGGTAGAGATAACAAAAAACCATTGCACGAATTGCAGTTGCTCGCGCACAGAAAGAGTCAACACTATCGGTCGTAATACGGTTTCAGGCGGACCACGTGCGTGGACCACGTCCGGGAGCGTGGAGCGTCGGGACTTTTTAAATCTATCAGGAACAACCTCATAGTTTAGGTCCCCAACTTGGCTTACCACTTTGTACGGGCCAAAGTAACGACACAGCAGTTTCTCGCTGAGGCCTCGTCGATGTACACGAAACCAAACCCAGCTGACACGGTCTCCAGCTGTGTACCGGGCGTCACGGTGTCGAAGGTTGTATCGTTGGGCCTCGCGGCGTTGCTGATTCTGAATTCGCAGCCTGGCCAGCTGACGGGCCTTTTCGGCGAGGTGCAGAAAGGTGTGAACATCTGATTGTTGGTTGCCGTCGTCTAGATGTGGTAACATGGCATCAAGCATTGTGGTCACTTCACGGCCATGGACCAGACGGAAAGGTGTCATGTTCGTTGTTTCCTGGACCGCTGTATTGTATGCAATGGTAACGTACGGGAGCATTTCATCCCACGTTTTGTGCTCTACGTCGACGTACATTGAGAGCATGTCAGCGAGTGTTTTGTTCAAGCGTTCGGTCAAGCCGTTCGTATGAGGATGTTAAGGTGTCGCATTCCTGTGTTCAGTATGACTGTGAATTAAAATCTGCTGCAGCAATTCGGCTGTAAATGCGGCTCCTCTGTCAGTAATCGAAATCTCCAGTGAGCCGTGGCGCAGGACAACGCAAGTGATGAAAAACTTCGCAACCTCTAAGGCAGTACCGTTGGGTAGAGCGGAGGTTTCCGCGTATCGTGTAAGGTAATCTGTAGCAATAATGACCCACCGGTTACCGGAGTGTGAAAGGGGAAATGGTCCCAGCATGTCCATGCCAATCTGCTGGAAAGGCCTTGATGGTGGGTCTATTGGCTTCAAGAGTCCGGTAGGCTTAGTCGGCGGCACCTTACGACGCTGACAGTTGCGACACGTTTTCGCATAGTGTGAAACGTCTGAGTTAAGTCGAGGCCAGTAGTACTTTTCCTTGAGCCTTGCAAGCGTGCGGGTGGCTCCCAAATGTCCAGAGGTTGGTTCATCGTGGCAAGCTTGTAAGATTTCATCACGTTGACAGATAGGTACAACAATCAGGTACGGCGTTTGGCTGGCGGAATAGTTTTTCTTCATGAGGACACCATTGCGCGCACATAACGATGACAGAGCACGCTTGAAAGCTCTCGGAGCGGTTGTAGATGCACCGTTTAGATAGTCCATGATGTGACGAAGTTCGGGATCTGCAGATTGTCTTTCAGCGAGGCACTCTGTGCTGATGGCATTTAACAGTATGGCCTCATCAGGAATTTCATCTGCGGGGGGATCTACAGGGGCCCGTGAGAGGCAGTCGGCGTCCGAATGCTGACGGCCAGATTTGTACGTGACAGTTATGTCGAATTCCTGTAATCGTAGACTCCATCTTACAAGACGGGTTGAAGGGTCCTTTAAGGTTGCAAGCCAACATAGGGCACGGTGGTCAATCACTAACTTGAATGGTTTCCCTTAAAGGTATGGCCGGAATTTCGACGTCGCCCACACAATGGCTAGACATTCTTTCTCTGTTGCAGAATAGTTCGATTCCGCTTTAGATAGACAGCGACTGGCGTAAGCGATTACACGTTCTTGGCCGCCCTGGATTTGAACTAGAACGGCGCCCAGGCCTATGTTGCTTGCATCGGTGTGTAGCTCCGTGTCGGCGTTTTCGTCGAAGTGAGCCAATATGGGAGGTGTTTGTAGACGGCGTTGAAGCTCTTGTGAAAGGCGTGTCTGTCTTTGTCAGACGTGTTAGGGGCTCAGCGAGTCGAGCGAAATCCTTGACGTAGCGCCGGTAGTAGGCACATAAGCCAAGAAATCGTCGAACAGCTTTCTGGTCTTGGGGCGGAGGGAAGTTGGCAATAGCTCTCGTTTTCTCTGGATCCGGCAGGACACCAGCGTGGCTTACGACGTGCCCCAAGAACTTGAGCTCCGTATAAGCAAAATGACACTTCTCGTTCTTTAACGTAAGGCCGGAGGATGTTATGGCTAGCAAAACAGTTTCAAGGCGCCGAAGGTGCTCCTCGAACGTTGGAGCGAAGACCACAACGTCGTCAAGGTAAACGAGACATGTCTGCCACTTGAGATCTGCAAGTACGGTGTCCATAAGCCGTTGGAAAGTAGCCGGCGCAGAGCAGAGACAAAAGGGCATAGCCTTGAACTCGTAGAGCCCATCCGGAGTAATAAAGGCCGTTTTCTCGCGGTCCCTCTCATCTATCTCTATTTGCCAGTATCCGGATTTCAAGTCCATTGAAGAGAAATATTTCGCGGAGATGAGACAATCCAGAGCATCGTCGATGCGTGGCAGGGGATAGAAGTCTTTCTTTGTAACTTTGTTTAGCCGGCGGTAATCCACACAAAACTTCAGCGTACCATCCTTTTTCTTCACAAGAACGACAGGTGCAGCCCATGGCCTCCGCGAGGGCTGGATGACATCATCGTAAAGCATCTCTTTCACTTGGCTGGTGATAGCGGCGCGTTCAGTCGGAGACACTCGGTAAGGTGACTGTCTGAGAGGTGGCACGGTATCATCCATAATAATGCGATGCTTGGCGAGATCGGTTCTGCCAACACGTGAAGAGTTGGAGAAGGTCGCCCGAAGTGTAAATCGGTGGTAGACCTTTGCATCTCGGTCAATGACAGCGTCGCACGTCCAGAGCCTTTTCGAACATCCGTGATACCGCAAATATGGTCCACTACAGTCCCAGTGCTTAAATGCTGATGCTCACCACCAAACTTTGTGAGTAGGACATCTGCTTTGCCGTCTTCGAGGCGAACGACTCCTCTGGCTGCAGCAAGACTGCGTTCGAAATGTAAGATCTGTTTGCTCTCCACGACACCTTCAAAGTTTCGCAGTGTATTCGCAGCCACAGACGTCATCACACTGGAACGGGGCGGAATAGTGACGTGATCATCAAGGATGTGCAGTGCTGTCGGTCACTCTGAAGCACTGTGTATTGCGCTCTCAGTCGATAAGGTCACTGACCTAGTCTGCAGGTCGATAACGGCTCCATTCTCTGCTACGAAATCCATGCCAAGGATGACGTCGCGGGAACACTGGACAAGTACGACGAAGGTTGCTAAGTACGTTTCTTGCACTGTTACCGTAGAAGTGCAGGTACCGGTCGGCGTTATCAAGTGGCCTCCGGCAGTACGAATTTGTGGGCCTGTCCAGGGTGTGGTCACCTTTTTCAGAGTCGCGGCGAAAGGCCTACTCATCACAGAATAATCGGCGCCGTTATCCACAAGCGCTGTCACGTCGGTTCCGTCCACTGAAATGTTCAGGTCGGCGGTTACAGCTGTGGTGTTGCCGGAATGTCGCGGGGTCCGGTCACGGCTGCGGTGTGGTACTAGCTGATTTCGTGTCGTCGGAGAACTGGAGCGCCGAGGCAGCGGGTCATTGTGGGGCGCGTCGTGTCATCGTGAAATGGAGGGACCATCCGGCTGCAGCGGTGGATGAGCTTGAGAATTTCGTTGATGAGCAATCTTCCCTCCAAAGGTTGCCGCGTCTAGTTTTCCCGATGGGGGCTAGGGGAGCGGACCCGCGTCAGGCCGGCATTGCCACGTGTCTGCGAGGAGTATTGGCGCGGTGAAGGCGACCGCGAGTAGTCATAGGGCGTTCCGGATGATTCAACCAGGTACGCGTCAATGGCAGGGGGCCGTTCACCACGCTGCGGCTTTCGCGCGTCGGCGCTAAATCCTGGCAGACCCATTCGTCGGTCATAGCAATCGCGGAACAGGTGACCAGCTTCGCCACAGTGGAAGCACAGCGGGCGATTATAGCGAGTGCGCCAGACGTCGCTTTTGCGTGGACGCACTTGAGAAATTCGAGCGGGAGGTGCTTGACGAGTGTATTCAGGGGCTGCTTGGTGCTGACTGGGAGGTGGATGCTGACTGGGAGGTGGACAGACACGACGAGTGACTGCGGCGTAGGTCATGGCCTGTGGTGGCATTGTCTGGAGTGGCTCGGGTGGATTGAGTGCCTGGTTGACCTCTTCCCGAACCATCTGAGAAAGGCTGGATACTTAAGGAGGTGCTGCCGACTTAAGGAGGTGCTGCCGTCGAAAATAGTTTTTGCAGCTCCTCGCGTACGACGGCCCGTATGGTCTCGCGGAGCACGTCATGCTACCAGTGTCCGCGATGGCGACAGCAATAGGGATGGATCGCCGCTCGTAGTGCTTAGATCGCATCTCTAGAGCCCTCTCAATGGTAGTGGCCTCGGATAAAAATTCCCCGATGGTCTTGGGGGGACATCGCACTAATCCAACGAAGATCTGTTCCTTAATTCCCATCATGGGATAGCGAAGTTTGTTTTCTTCGGACATGTTTGGATCAGCGCGAAGGAATAGCCTCGTCATGTCCTCGAAGTAAACGAGGACGCTCTCGTTAAGGAGCTGAACTCTCGTCTGTAGGAGCAGCTCGGCGCGTTCTTTGTGAAAAACGGTGGTGAAAGCTTGCAGGAACTGGTCCTTGAAGGAACTCCACGTTGTGATAGTAGTCTCATGATTTTCAAACCATGTACGAGCTGCACCGTCGAGCGAAAAAAATACATGCTGCAGTTTCTGGTCGTCGCCCCAGCGATTGTATTGGGCTACTCGCTCAAATTTATCTAGCCAGTCTTCCGGGTCGTCGCCGGGAAAGACTTGGAAGATGGGTATCTCCCGCGGCTGCTGCAACACGAAGGAGGGGGCAGTGGTGTCTACCTGCGTCATTACGGGTGGTTGTGTTGTCTCCGAAGGTGGTACTGGAGAAGATGGTGGTGGCCTCGCAGTACGAGAAAATTGTACAGGTGCGAATTCGGGATCAAGACCTCGAAGTCGTCGGCTACTCTGATGCGTAGGCGTAATCTCGATGGCAGGAGATCCTTGAGGGCTGGAGTCTCGGCTGGTTGGAGGTGTTCGAAGCATGGGTTGCGTTACCCAGCAGCTCCACCAGATGTCACGGTGTGAAGTCTGATCAGAAGTCACCGCGGGACACAGGAGTTACAGAAGTCACAGTGCGGCAGGAAACTAGTAGGCCCGCTTCAGCTGAAGAACTTCAGTTTCTTCGCCTAGAGGAGACGAACGTCGGTTTCTTCGCCTCGAGGAGGCACACGCTCGCGATCAGCGCAGAGGGAAGATAAAGAATGCAGCATGTCAATATATTATATTTCCCTTCATGGGGGGGGGGGGGGGCTTTGGCCTGAGGAACGCTGGACAAACCTTTCAACGCTTCATCGAGTCCGCGGCCTCGACTTCTGCTTCGTGTACCTGGACGACATATCGGTCTTTTCCCGCAACACCGACGAACACCACACGCACCTTCGCCTGCTTTTCTAACGCCTCGATGACCACGGCCTACTCGTCAACGTCCCAAAGAGCATCCTCGGTGCTTCAGTCGTCAAATTCCTCGACCATGAAGTTTCTTCTGAAGGAACTCAACCTCTGCCTCAACGTTATCTCGGACCTGCAAAATTACCCTCAACCCTCCACTCCTAAAGACCTTCGCCGTTTCCTCGTCATGCTAAACTTTTACAGGCGTTTCTTGCCAAACGCAGCCGACTACAAGGCTTCCCTTCATGATGCCTTGTCTGGTCTGCGAGGAAACCAAACCGTCTCGTGGACACCGCTTTCACACAACTTTTCGAAGAATGCAAAGTTGCTTTCCTCACCGCCTGGTACTCCCCTTGTGGGGCTGGGGCAGGTAGGTCACCGCCGCTTGCGACGGGGCTAGCCTGCTACCGAATGTTTATCTGTTGCAGGCAGTCATTGCATGGACGACTGCTGTTGTTGCGGCACGCGTCTCTATTTCCCTCTTCCTTTTCTTTCTTGTCTATTTTCTCTTCTGTCTCCTATAAATAAATCAGTCTGTCTGCACGAGGCAGCGCAGGTGGCTCAGCTACAGAGCCAGTAGCAGGCCCGTGCATTTTCTTTTTCTTCTTCCTACAGCCACAACAACAACTGCGACAGAGACTACTTGAGAGGTGTCATAGAGACGACGCTAGACACCAGCTGTGTCAGAGTTTCAATTTTCTCTCTGGGCAAGCTTCTCTTCCCGTTCCTTCATGATGTTGTGTTAAACGCTTGTTTTGTGAGAAGACACCTCATCTTTGCTGGGACCGTTGATTGATGCCGTCCGCCGAGCCACGGAGCCGCCAGGCCAACGCTACCGGGGAGCCGCGAGCCGTATGTAACAACTGGCGTCAGCGGTGGGATGAGCCACGTTAGACCCGAATCTAACACTGCGAGTTCCTTGTGTTCGCTTGAAAAATATCGCATTACGGGTGCTAATGGACAGAAGCAATATTTTACGCTACATATGCTTTTTTGTCCACAGTGGTCTACGTACAGAAGCGCTGCCTCAAATAACTTGAAAGAGAGCGATAACGCTGTCGCATATTATTGGACCGTTTCTCCTAGCAGCGAAAAACTGATTTGCCTGTTGGCAGGGGCGTTTTACCAAAGTTGAGGAAAGCTGCAACCTCAGTCAAAAACGCATCAAGGCTTTAGAAGCACACATCGAACGCTCACTCCACACAATCGGCTCACAAGTCACGCAACAATTTGAGATGCTGAGCAAAGCTATAGAAGCACAGGGCAAGCTCCTCGCTGCCGTGGTACCCGCGGTCCCTGCGCCGACACCCGTTCAAACCCCACAACTATCCCAGCTTAATCATGGCGAGCAGCTCGGGTAACACCATCATCTGGCAGTGGAACTCTCGTGGGTTTGCGCGTAAGCGTCCGGTCCCCCAGCAGTTCCTTGCCGCGAGTGATCGCCCCGAACTAATAGATCTCCAGGAATGCGACAAGAACACGAAACTTGCCGGTTACAGTACATACCTATCGGAACGAGTAAAACCTCGAATAGCTACTCACGTCAAACGTAATCGCACTGTCCTCCAACACAATTTAGATTTAACTTTCCCCGAATACGTCTTAAAAATATTACCTCGACCCTCGCGTAAACGTTGCACTAGTCTGTTTATAATTAATGTCTGCAGCTCTCCCTGAGCTCATAAGGATACTTTCGTTTCGCTTTTCCTCAAAGCCCAGCAGCTGGCGCAGGGGCAACCCCTCCTGGTGACTTTAAGGCGCATCACCTCGCTTGGGGCTACCACTATGACTCTGCTAAAGGTCAACGCCTTTGGAATGACTGGCAAACGCACCAGCTGACCCTTATCACGGACGTATCCTACCCCACTAGACACGTTACGGGCCTACACCGTGACAACGCCGGATCTTGCCTTTACGACCTCCGGAGTTAAAGCGACTTGGTGTCACACTCACGAAAACTTTGGGAGTGATCACTTCGTACTCGAAATCGTAATACACGAGCCCACCAGGCAATGTACGCGGCCGGCTCAGGTGATTGACTGCGACTCCTTCCGGACGCACAGGGAACAGCAGGACAAACCTCCTGCTATTACTGGTATCAAGGCGAGGACAACCGAAATTGTCAAACAAGTCGCCGACGCCACTCAAACCGTCGAGTTAGAGGACAGTATCTCACACTGCGACCGCTACTACGCCCATCCGTGGGAGCGCAAGAAGTCGCTCGAAGCTCTACTTGCCACTCGGAAATGGGACCGCGATATCCGGCGTAGACTGGCGCGCGCACATACGAATATCGAGAACTATGCAATAGAACTCACTCGACAGAGCTGGCACAACATATGTGACCAGATGAACAAGACTCCAAACGCTCGTAAGACGTGGAACCTCCTTCGACATTTACTCGACACAGCACGAGGCAAGCTCCAGAACACGCCAACAGCTCGAGCGAATCTTCCACCAGTATCCTGGCACGCCTGACGAGCTCAAACAAGAGGTTATAAATACTTAAATCCGCCCTGAACCAACAACCAACCTCCCCTTCTATCAGGGCGCGGACAATCTCTGTCTAGATGCTCCAATCACTTTTGTAGAGGCCCGAGCAGAACTCAATCGCCTCAAGACGACTTCGGCGGCCGGCCGTGACCGCATTTCAAATAAAATGCTTCGGAATCTAGACGACACATCCATTCATGCTCTTACCGACTATTTTCAAGAATGTTGGGCCAGCGGTACCATTCCTCAAGAGTGGAAATGCGCCAATCTAGTCCTCATCCCTAAGCCGGGCAAATCACCAACCCTGGCCAACCTCCGTCCCATCTCTCTCACGTCCTGCGTTGGGAATTTGATGGAACACATTATCCAGACCAGACTCTCACGATACCTTGAAGACAACCATCTTCTACCAGGCACAATGTTCGGCTTCCGCCATCATTTAGCGGCCCCGGACATTATGCTTCTTCTCCATCATCAGGTAGTCATGAGACGTACACTAGACACGAAAGTCATCGTCGGCCTCGATGTTGCCAAGGCATTCGACAACGTCCTCCATGAAGCGATTATTCAACAACTACAAGCTCTCGGTGTTGGACATCGAATGTATGTGTACATCCGAAACTTTCTCACCGACCGCACAGTGCAACTTAAAGCCGGCACTGGATATCCTTCCATCATCTCTCCGGGAAACCGTGGCACACCGCAAGGCGCCGTACTTTCACCGATGCTTTTTAACGTCGCGCTGATAGGCCTGCCGAAGTTACTGGCCGACATCCCCCACCTACATCACAGCATTTATGCTGACGACCTCCCACTTTAAATCACGCGCGGCAGTGACGGCCAGATTGAAGAGACTTTACAGACCGCGATCGAACGGATTGGAGATTATCTAAGTACAGTTGGCCTCACTTGCTCGGCGACAAAGTCCGAGTATATCATCATCCCTTCCCCGGGACGACGCCCTTCAGAGATACTTCCTGACATCAACCTCCAGGTGCAGGAAACCCGATTCCTCGAACAGACAACATCAGGATCTTGGGCTTGCATCTACAGGCTAACAGCAGCAACAACATCACAATCCAACGCATCGACCAGTTGGTTGTACAGGTCGGGCGCCTCCTTAAGCGAATCTCCAACAAGCATCATGGCATGCGAGAGTTCAACCTCCTGCGCCTCGTTCAAGCTTTCATCTGCTCCCGCATCACCTACTCTGGACCCTACTTACGTCTCACTCGTGCCGAAAGCGAACGGCTAGAGGCGTCACTTCGAAAAGCATACAAGACGGCCCTAGGTCTTCTCATGTCCACAGCTACCCATAAGCTCATGGCTCTTGGAATCTTCAATACCGTGAGCGAACTGATCGATGCAACCCTCACCGCCCCGTATGAGCGGCTCTCACTCACACACGCTGGCCAAGCGGTACTGCAGCAAGTTTGGATCTCCCCGCCAAGATCGGCCCTAAGTTACGCTGAACTTACACCGGAATATCGCCTAAATCTCCGCATTCCTCCCCATTCCCAAACGGACGCACCCGGAACACCACGCCGAGAGACGGGATGACCGGGCTCGTCAATTCGAGAAACGCTTCAGCGGACGTTCGTACGTCACGTATACGGTTGGTTGGTTGGTTTGTGGGGTTTAACGTCCCAAAGCAACTCAGGCTGTGAGAGACGCCGTAGTGGAGGGCTCCGGAAATTTCGACCACCTGGGGTTCTTTAACGTGCGCTGACATGGCACAGCACACGGGCGCCTTGCTTTTCGCCTCCATCGAAAAGCGGCCGCCGAGGCCGGGATTCGATGCCGCGTCCTTAGACGGACGCCTCTTACCATCCATCGAGGCCAGCGATGGTGGTGGTAGCTCTCGCCCCTCACCGCAGCTGGTACACAGCCTGCAGCATTCGCAATGCAGAAACAGTCACCGCAGCTGAGGAGGTTGCCATTGCGCTAGCGCTAGCCGACCCTAATACCTAAGTCATCATCAGTGACTCTCAACAGGCTATTCGCAATTACGATGCTGGTCGTATTTCTTGCAAGCCGTTACACATTCTACGTTCTACAGCACCCTCTTCCACACCTCGCTTACTTCTTTGGGCTCCAGCCCACGAGTCGCTCAGCGGAAACGCCCAGGCACTCACTCTCGCTCGAGATCTCAGCTGCCGAGCCGGGAGTATGATCAGCCACCCTGCTTCCGCTGACACTAATATCTCACGCGCTTCTCTACTCACTACGTACACGGACATACTCAAACACTACCGACTCTAAAGGTGCACATATCCTCCCGCACACCGCGATCTAACAAGACGCGAGGCCGTCCAATGGCGCGAACTACAAACTGGCAGCTTCCCACGCCCCCTCTTATACAGCAGGATCTTTCCGGATCAGATAGCCCCCATGTGTAAACACTGCTCAACTCCGGTCACACTCATACACATGGTGTGGATTTCTACATATTACAACACAGACAACTCAAACACTCCAGAGACGTGGGAGTCTCTCCTGTGTACTTCCGAGCCAGCAGACCAGCGCTGGCTTATCCAGCGCGCGGTGGAGGCCGCGGCATCCCAAATGATCACCGCCGACCTCCTCTAAGTCAGCGCAACCTTTGACTGGTCCGCTGTTTTTGGGCGCAATAAAAGAGTTCACCACCACCTGTTCGAGCCAACCTAACGGATCATCCCATCGCATCACATAACATCACATAACGCGAGAAACTGGGTTCAGCGACTGCTTATCTGGTTCGGCGAAAACGAACACTGTCCCCTCCCCTCCCCATCTATGTGCACTTCATACGGATGCTCGCGGACCACGGTACCGTATCAAACCTCATTTTAAAACATTAGTACTAGCTCGCTCCTAACTTTACCACTGGCGTGGTAAATAATAACTCAGGGGATGAATTGCAAAGAATGATTGATGACCTGGGCAGGAAAACTAAAAAGGTAGGTTTGAAAATCAATATGCAGAAGACTAAAGTAATGCTCAATAGCCTAGGGAAGGAACAGAAGTTTACGTTAGATAGCGAAGCGCTGGAAGGAGTAGGCAAATATGTCTATTTAGGACAGACAGTAACCACAGATCCAGACTACAAAGAGAAATAACAAGGAGAATAAGACTGGGATGGAGCGCACTTGGCAAGCACTCCCAGATTATGACTAGCAGCTTACCGGTATCAGTTGCATCTTACCTGTACTTACCTATGGGGCTGAAACGTGGAAGCTAACAAAGAGGGTTCTACTTAAGTTGAGGACAACGCAGAGGGCTATGGAAAGAAAAATGGTAGGGATAGCGTTAAGAGATCCTGCTTTAGGCAGCGCACTCTCCTGCCGCCATCGTTCGCAGCTGCGTGTACCCTCCCTCCTCCCTATTCCTACGTGCAAGCGACGGCACGTGTTTTCCGATTGCTGTGCGCGCTCCTGCCGTCACCGTTCGCCGCTGCTGTTGCCCCCTCCCCTCTTCCTGAGTGGTGGCGACGGTGTCGCACGTTAAAGACCCCCAGGTGGTCGAAATTACCGTAGCCCTCCACTACGGCTCCTCTTTCTCTCTTACCACTTTCACTCCCACCTTCCTCCCTTCCCTTACGGCGCGGTTGAGGTGTCCACAGCAAACAAGTGAGACAGTTACCGCGCCTTTCCCTTCCTATGAATCAATCTCCTGGTGGCGACGGTGTTTTCCGGTTGCCGGGCCCGGCCGGAGTGGTGCATTGGTAAGACGCCCGACTACACTGCCGGAGTACACGGGTTCGAACCCGACCTCGGCGGCTGCGTTTCGATGGAGGCGAAACGAAGAGGCGTCGTGTGCTGTGCGATGTCAGCGCACGTTAAAGATCCCCAGGTGGTCGAAATTACTCCGTAGCCCTCCACTACGGCTCCTCTTTCTCTCTTTCCACTTTCACTCCCATCTTCCTCCCTTCCCTTACGGCGCGGTTGCGGTGTCCACAGAAAAAACAAGTGAGACATTTACCGCGCCTTTCCCTTCCTATAAATAAATCAGTTTTTTTTTCTCCGGTAGCCGCCCCCGCTGGGGTGGTGCAGTGGTAAGACGCCCGACTACTGTGTCGGAGTACCCGGGTTCGAACCCCACCTCGGCGGCTGCGTTTCGATGGAGGCGAAACGAAGAGTGGTTCGTGTGCTGTGCGATGTCAGCGCACGTTAAAGATACACAGGTGGTCGAAATTACTCCGTAGCCCTCCAGTACGGCTCCTCTTTCTCTCTTTCCACCTTCACTCCCGCCTTCCTCCCTTCCCTGAAAGCGCGGTTGAGGTGTCCACAGAAAACAAATGAGACAGTTGCCGCGCCTTTCCCTTACTATAAATCAATCTCCTACTGCCGAAGCGCCGGCTTCGCATCAGCGAATCACGGCGCGTGTATCCCAAGCCGAAACGCAGAGCCATGTTGACTTGACTCGCTAGCGGCATCAGTCAGCCGCTGCTTTTTTTTTGTTTTGAACGATATTGATTGTTTCAGGGCATCAGTAGGGTATGAGACGAAGAATGTGCAAATTAATAAAGGAATGGGAAAAGGTTCGCTGATGAAGTCCAGGAGTGAGCGATGATGTGGTCCTTGCGTCCGAGATAGGAGGCAGGATTGCTAGCTGAAAGGCCAGCTATCGTCAAGTGCCGGATTAGTGTCGGTTCCAGAGCTGGGCAGACCCGCAGCAAGTAGTGAATGTCGGCTTCAACGTTTCGGATAGTACTCCCCTGATGGGGCTGGGACAGGTGGGCCGCCGCCGCTTGCGGCGGGGACTAGCCTGCCACAGAATTTTTATCTGCGGTAGGCCGTCATTACTGCAGATGAAGTTGTGCGATGTTAGGAAGATAGTGAGAGACCGGAAAGCGTGGCGTGACATGGTCCATAGGGTCACGAAGAACTGAACGACTGAACTGAACTAAGGCCGTCATTGCACCCGCCCCTGTTTCGGTGGTGGACGACGGCCGTTGTTGCGGCGCGCGTCTTTCTCTCCCTCTCCCTTTTCTTGCTTGTCTATTTTCTCTTCTTCTGCACGAGGCAGCGGAGGTGGCTCAGCTACAGAGCCAGTGGCAGGCCCGAGCATTTTCATTTCCTTCTTCCTACAGCCACAACAACAACGTTTTCGTCTTTACATTTCGGACACCCTGGAGGGGGGGGGGGGGGGAGAGATATAAGTGTCGCAAGTGGGACCACGTTTGAGTGACAGCTGGTATGAGGGCATCCCCGACCCCGATCCCCCTAAGCACTGATTTAAACTGATTTATTTATAGGAAGGGAAAGGCGCGGTAACTGTCTCACTTGATTTCTGTGGACACCGCAACCGCGCCGTAAGGGAAGGGAGGAAGATGGGAGTGAAAAAGAGAGAAAGAGGAGCCGTAGTGGAGGGCTACGGAGTAATTTCGACCACCTGGGGAGCACAACCTCCTCTGCACGGGTGATACCGCGGGGGAGGGTTAGCGCACATGGAGGGATAAGAGCCCGTGTGTGGCGCAGGAGGTGTCCCTTTCTTGATAAGAGGGTAGCATCATCCACATCAAACAGCCATGGTAATGATTAGTCTTGGGTCACGAGGTGGATCGCTAAATCTGCTTGGCTTTGGGAACGCAGAAGGTCCCGTGGGACCCACTCAATACGTACTGACTGCGAGATGCACGCCGCTAGCTGGTGAATGTCGACATATTTTTGGGCAACGGCTGACACGTCGGAGCAAACGTACCGTTTGAAGTGCGTCAGTGCGGATGACAACGTGGACCATGGGGAGCATAGTAATGGTGGCCACGGAGCAGAGTGCCTCCTGAACTGCCACGAGCTGAGCGCCGAAAGATGTAGGTTGTTCCGAATGTTTAAACGTAGAGGTCTGATTGAAACTAGGTCTCCAGGGACAGTAGATTGCTGTTTTTGCTCCACAGCCTTGTATGCTTGCATCCATGTACAATACAACGGATCCTTGATGCAGGTGAGCATCTTGCTCTTCAAATCTCTGCCGAAGGGACGAGGCCGAGTTGTCAGACGTTGATCAGCGGTTATCAGTTGGCTTGTTGTCGTCTAACTGTACAAACTTCCAGGGAGGGAGAACTGGCGCAGGTGGCTGAAGAATAATATGTGAAGTTGCATACGCCCTCAGCTTTTGCGTAAAATGTGGCAAAGTAGCCTTGAGTCTTCGAGCATCACGGCGCTACTGCACCAGTTTATCGATGGTGTTGAGCTTCGCATTCTCTTGTAATGCTGCGACCGGAGTGATTCGTGGAAAGCATTTAATGGTTCTCATCGCTTCTCGGTTCACGGCTTCAAGGCGATCCCATTGTGCTTTTGTAAAATGCTGGAACTGGGCTTGATAAACAATGCGTGGCTGCAGAACCGCCCTCACCATGTGGCGTGCAACAGACTAGCCAGCGCCACCCGTTTCAGAAGCAATTCTCCTAATCAAACCCAGTCTGAATAGCTTGCTTTTTGGCCTGAAAAGACCAAGCAGTCGCTGATTGGTGAATCATTAAGCTCAAACTTTTTACGCTCGGACTTTCTTATAGTAGAGTGCCTGATAGACAGAGACTAATTGGATTTGCAGTATAGTTTACGGCGTCCCTAGCGGTTGGCGACAGACGTGTATGTAGTTTTACGCACGGAAAGCTGGAGGTCACTGGAGAAAGCGTAATTAGAGGTGCAATGTACTGTCTTTTCATCGCCGCCGCAAGCCACTCGTATCCCTTTATCAAATTGCCTCCGTTCCCATGCTACCAGTGCTATCATACAAATATTTAGGCGTAACTCTGTGTGCTGATTTGTCCTGGAAAACTCATATAACTAACATCATTTCTTCAGCTAACAAATCCCTTGGTTTCCTAAGACGTCATCTTCGCGATGCTCCCGTGCACGTCAAGTTACTAGCTTACGAATCACTTGTGAAATCAAAGCTAGAATATGCATCACCCATTTGGCACCCACACCAAGCTTACCTCAGCAATGCACTAGAACGTTTGCAGAACCGCGCCGCCAGATTTATTCATTCGTCATACCATTACAGCACCAGTGTATCATATCTCAAATCCCTTTCATGTTTACAGCCACTCGAGATACGCGCCGCATAGCCAGTCTTTCACTATTTCACAAGTTGTTTTACAGCCATCTACAAACTGCACCCTATATGGTCCCACCGGCACGCATATCTCACCGCACTCTGCACCATCTCCAGATCAGCCGTCCACGTGCACGAACCGTCACCTTCGCAAACTCATTTTTTTCACGCGCTGCTGCGGACTGGAATGGCCTTCCCGAAGAGATTGTAACAACAACCTGTCCAATAATCTTCGCACGAAAAGCCTACAGCTATTTATCATCATAACATATGACATTGTACCACCTCATCCAAAACTTGTATCCACCCCTTATGTAATGCCCCTCAAAAGGGGTCTTTAAGGAAATAAAAATGAAATGAAATATCTAAAGCTGATTGAAGGGCAGCCTCATGAGTGAGCAGATCTTGGTGAGTGCTCCATACCGTGATATCATCAGCGTATTGCAAAACTTTATTTCAGAAATACCATGTAAGAAGCCATGCCAGTGGGATGAAAGCAATAATAAACAACGGTGACCGCTGATTTCTGGAGCACGCTGAGTAGCGACATGAATGAACCAACTGTGTCACCACTGATACGTATTGCAAATGCTCTTCCGTCCAGAAATGCAGAAATGATGCGACAAAAGTGCGTACTCTCCGAGGGAGATGGAGAATGATAATGGCGCTCAGGATTGCAGCATGACTGATGTTGCATGCTTTTTCAACGCCGATTGCAATATGGTATGCACGTTGCAGCTGCGGGTAGATGACAGAGCTGTTGTTGCCAATACCGCCAACCCGTCCTGTATGTACCTATGTATGGACGAAATCCAATCTGAGCACGGTGATAAAAAGCGTGCTGTTCCAGCCATCACGAAAGTTGCGTCCAGCATTTTCTCTACAAGCTTGCACAGCGTTAATGTTGAAGAGATTGGTCCCAAGTTGGCGAGGTCTGTTGGAGACTCTCCTGGTTTGGGAATAGGGATCACGACAGCGGATTTCCAGCTCTCTGGTACCACACCATGCATTGTTTATTGTGTCTAGTAGTTGAGGGAGTGCAACGGAACTCAGGTTTTTGTAAACCTCATACTGAATTTTGTCCGGGCCGTGAGCTGTTTTTCGTTTCGCCTCACAAATTGCAGCCAGTAGCTCAGGCATAGCAGCAGATGGTAGTTTGTACGTATCTGCAGGGATATCTGTGAAATTAAAATTCGCAGCTGCTGAAGAAGGCAATGCATCATAATTTAGAAAAAAAAAAACATTGCTGCTGCTTCTTTGGCGAAATCATTCGGCGACAAATTAGCTGCAAAGCATGCAGTTGCTGCTGCGTCAGTAGAATGGCGACTGTGTTCCATTGCACAAAAAGTTCGCCAGAATGAGGCATTCGAGGATTTAGCAGAAAAGTGTTCACACCATGCATATGGTGTCGCGAGAGATCGCGTTCATATCTGCGAGCCTTAGCGGTAAGATAATGCAGTCGTGTACGTGCCTGCGCTGAAGTAGGGTCTCGCCTTGAGGCCAGCTCGGCTTGACGGCGGGCAGCCGATATGCAGGCCGAGATCTGGTGCCGGGTCGACAAACATCCTGTTTAGTGCACTTTGTATGCGCTAGACAAGGAGTGATGACGAATCTGAGGACATACTGTCGGAACATGAGCGAAAACTGTCCCAGTTGATCACAGAACATTTTGGCGTAAAGGGCTATCTATTCGCAGCGCAACGTTCCTATGGGCCCACGCACTGCCTCCCTCAACCTCCTGATAACTTAAGTGCTCTCTTCACTCCTCCCCCAATGCCACCCTTGTGCGGCAGCAACCAGAGCGCCGGATCGGTGGCGGTGGATCTCGATATGTGCACCACCCGAGCCGAAATGCATAAGCCGCCGCCGTTCGCCACTGCGAACCGCCTGCCTATCTGTCATTGTACATACATGTCTTGCTCAAATTTTTTGCCTCAAACTATCGAAAAGCTGAAACAGCTGATGAGCTGCGCTCAAATTTCGCAATACGTAGTAACGTAATCGTCGGCAATTTTTTCGTGGACTGTTTGCCTCTATTCTGCAATGAAAGCTCGGACCGCGGTAAGTGACAACAGCCCTTCCGTGAACTCCGAAAGTAGCACGCTGTTCAAGCACACTAAAGAGGAAGGTATGCCACCAGAGGGCTGAGGCGGGTCTGCGGTACTCATGCATTGCTCTGGGCGACGTATATACGCAGAACCCTTGATTCGTAGCTCTGCTACATATATGTGATCGACTTTGACGTATGTTGCTTCATATTTGAACCTCGTGGCTACAATGCGAACGTTTTGGGCGAGGTGCATCCCTAATAAGCCTAGAAGGGAAACCGATATTTTTTTTCTAAAAATTGTAAAATGATAGTCCAATTTTGGACCTTGAAATGAGCCCTTGGGTATGTGCTTTGTTTGCCGTGGATGTCATAGCTACATATATTTTCTGAAAATCTAGGCTTACATCAGCTCGGCGCCTGGGTTGAAAACCTCCCAGCTTAACTCGGTGACTGCATCATTCACTGTGTTTACAAATGCCGATACGAAAGAGACACGACAGGGATGAAGCGAAGACTACTGAGCACGGTTCTCCGATTTTAGGGGAGCGCTGCTGCCGCTATTATCCGCGCTTCAAGTCAGCCTGCGACGTCGTTCTGTTTCTCGACCTCGGCTCGAGCAGAGCAGCGCATCCGAAGTGGCGCTCATTTACGACGTAGTTTCTTGCTGCTGCCAAGCGACGACGGCCGACCTTATCGCACGTGCTCGCGCATCCAAGGGGCAATCTGAATTCGCCACAGGGGAAAACAAGGTAGTGGAGGAGGCGTTCCTCTGCTCATATATCTCCACTATGTTTACAGGAGGATACGTGCTGCTACGTGCACCACAAACATGGCGGCAAGCGGCGCGGCGCGGCGGTTGGTCGCCTGTATGTTGGAGTACGTGAAGTCGAGCATCACTGACCGCTGCTAACACTCAAATATGCGTGTTACAAAGTAGCAGGGCTTAAATTCAAAGGGTCTCGGGGAGTCTACGACCCCCCACTAGTATTTAAGAAAGATCTAAGACCTCCTCTCTCCCCCCGCTGTGCTGGAGTGTACGGGGACAGCATGAATATGAAGCAGGCAGCCATATTTCATTCTTGTCGGTAATCGGAAAATTTCTCTAGCGTTTAGAAAATTTTGCCGCGAATCATAGTTTTAGTCAGTATGCGAATTTTCTGAAACGCGAGGCGGAGCAAAATAGATATGTTCGTCGCCCTCCGCAAAGGTGAAAACCGGCTGATGCACTCCGCACACGCGCCATCTCCGATTCCATTGGCTCGCGTAGTGTTTTAGGCGATGACGAAGAGAATTTTCTGTATGCTTACACGATATTTTCGGCAAACTGTACACATCGCCTGTCAAATCGACCAATTATGTTTATGTTACGTTTGAGTGGGATCGAGCGACCACATTTTCCAGTGTTGGGGGGGGGAGGGGGGGGGGGGGGACTCCTGTTGGCCTTTGCTCGGCCTTTATTGAATTGGGTGGCACAAGTTTCAGGACCGAATTGCTTGTGATTGCCCGTGTCATGCATGACGTCTTTCCGGGATTCAACTTTTTGCGCGAGTGTGGCACAACGCTCGACATTGGAGCCGGCGAAATTTCTGTGCGGCAACACATTGTCCGCCTTAGTCGAAGACCCGTCCCCGAATCGCGAAGATTTGCTTTTTCTCACGCAAGATGTGGTCTTGCCAGCTCACAGTCGCGTTTGTCCCCGCGCAGTCCTCCGGAATTTGACTGGGGCATTGTCAGAAGCGCCTCCCCGGCTTAACGTATGTAGACGATATTGTGCTATTAGCAGAGTCAGGACGAATTGCAAACTCTAGTTAAGTATTGCGGAGATGAAGGGGACGCTCTAGGCTTCAGTTTTACACAGTTATGTCGGGTCTGATAATTTTCAACAGCTCAACTGACCAGGCTATTAAAATACAAGGCCATGAAATACCCAGAGTGGAATAACATAATTATATCTCGGGGCATGGGTAAATGAAGGATTGGCATACACTGAAAATCATGAGCAATCACTTAGGGCAAAATGGCGAATAAATGACGGGATAATAAAGCATAGGGCTGTGGGGATACAACTGGTATCTGGTGCTGAGGGGTATTTGGAAAGGAATTATGGTGCGCGGGCTTACTTTCGGAAATGCGGTTTTCTGCCTAAAAGAAGAAGCACAGTCGACATTACAAAAACATCAAAGAGTCGTCGTACGATTGGCACGGGGTGCCCACGGCAAAACCACAAATGAGGCGGTACAGGGAAATATGGACTGGGCATCTTTCGAAGTATATGAAGCTCAGAGTAAAATATTATATGATGAGCGCCTGAGAAAATTGGACAGTAACAGGTGGGCAGTTAAAGTATTTAAATACCTATACCTAAATATCGTTTACTAAAAATGGAGGAAAAGAACTAGGAAACCAACAAGTTGAAACCAACTCGGAGTTGACTAGCTGGTCACATGGGCGAAGAAATAAAGAGCGTTAAACAATAGGTGAAAAACGCAGAATGTAAAAATTGGATGAATTCTATGGAAAAGAAAAAGTGTAGAATACACAAAAATCGAGAAGGCACATCATGAAGGCAACTTTCTTTGATAACTCAAGAGGCAGTGCCCTACTTTTTGAAGCTAGATCACTCGGGTGCCTTAGAGCATGCAGCTACAAAAAGAAATTTAACCATGAAGATAACACATGTGCAGTATGTGGTAAACCCACAGAAACAGTTGAACATCTTATACTCGAAAGCGATGGTATCCATCCGGAAGTCGATGCAAGCGCAGTCACTCTTCCTGAGGCTCTGGAGTTTCGGTAAGGTCCCGGTGAATGAACATGCGGTGGAAGCTTCAAAACACGATGGGAAGATTGGTGGCTTAAAAGCAGAAAAGTGACATAATGTTTGTAATGTAGAAACAAAAATTCAATAAACGAAATGATGGTATAATTCACCGATCTAAAACAATACCCGAGACGTAGGAAAAAAAAACGGGCATGATAGCAACTGCCACCACCCCGTTTCGAAGAGGACGCTCCTATACATATAGCATCCATCCATCCAGCAGCGTCGCTGCATGATGGTGGCCATCTGGCTATGACGCTGGCATTATATTCTGAGGCAGGAAAAAAAAACGAGGCGGAACAGGTCTTCTGACGGCAGTTTCCTACTTTTTTGCCTTGTAGTTAAAGTAAACACACTCATTGCAGAAACAGAACCTATGACTACAATAATGAATAAAAGGTAAAAAACTCATAATTGTTTCATTCAAAAATTTGTTACTTAATTAGACCTCTGTTAGGTGCGGTAAGGAGAAAGCCTTTCCTGCAATTCTGCACTCATTTGCTTGTTTCTTTCTCTTTTCTTCTCTTGCTCTTTTTTATTTCCGTTTTATCTAAGTCTTCTCTTTAGGATTTTTCTCATATTTACTCTTTTTACTTTTTTCCCCAACTTTTTCCCTCTTCTGCTCTTGACTGCTTTTGATGTTGCAACGCAATGACAAGGTCTGACAATAGAGCTTTTAAACATTTTTGCATGTTTTTTGCACAATTTTGACGTATCTTCACATTATTCCGACGTTCTTGGCAATTTTGACGTAGAATTGACTTTTTTAACTAATTAACTGTTCAGTATGTCAACGAAATTTTACACACAGACATTTTTTCACCATCTATCTTGTAGTAAAATCATTGTTTTACTCATCCGCCAATTCATTTCAGGACAATGAGTTTGTGACACACTCCACAGATGCACAAATCCTGTCCACACATACTGATTGTGACACTTGGGACGACCGACTGTGATGGGGGAGGTGTCCACGTGGACCTACTAAAGGCTACTGAAGTTCTCTAAAAATAATAATTAGTTCACAGGAAAGGAAAGATTCAGTTCTGTCACACTTGTTCTGTGGACACTTGAACCTCGTCTTAAGGGAAGGAAGGTGCACGGGAGTGAAAGCTGTGAGAAATGGTTGCCGTAGTGAAGGGCTAAGGAATAATTTTGACCACCTGGGAATCTTCAACGTGCACTGGAGGTGGCGGAGGATGGCTGATCATGGCCCTACGTGTATAGTGCTCTAGAATATTGGGCTGGGACGATAGGTCAACGCCGCTTTCGGTGGAGGCTAGCCAGCCACATAATTTTTATCGGTTTTAGGCCATCATTGCACCCGCCACCTTTTCGGGGGTGGACGACGGCTGTTGCGGCACGAGTCTTTCTCTCCCTCTTTTTCTTTCTTCTCTACTTTCTTCTGTCCGCACGCGGCAGCGTCCATGTGCTGACATCGCACAGCACATGGACGCCTCTCAGTTTCGCCTCCATCGAAACGCAGCCGCCAGCTGTCGGGATCGAACCCGTGTGCTCCGGCACAGTAGTCGGGAGTCTTACCACTGCACCACCACGGCGGGGTAGGCAACAGAATTTGGGAACCTCTGGTATGAATGCCGTGTAAATAACGTGCATGTGTAAGACTCCACAGTATACCATATACTAGTCAGGAAAGTTAGCCCTTCATGTGCTAGGGATTACTACAAGATCCCCAAAATAGCACTGTCCATACTTGCAAGGTTATGTGATTAGAATTTATGTGCCTGATTACCGTTACTATCAGATGATGCCCAGTCCATCAGGTTCTTTTCAGTACAGCTTTCTGTAGCTAGTTTTATCCGAAGAGTAGCGAGAGAGCTGGATATATTAAAGCGAAAGCCTTTAATGGCTCATAATCGCGACGTCCGTCCATCCGTGCCTTGGAACGGTGCTAGCTGTGGCCCGCCCTCTATACATCAGCGCACTCCTCCTATCCCTAACAACCACCTGCGCCGGTTGGGGGCGGGGCTGTGCATAGCAACCGTGATGTCCCGTGTCGGTGGGCGGGGGCGCGCGTCGGCGACGGCAGCAGGTTGTTGTTGGTGTGGCTGTAGGAAAAAAGAAATGAAAATGCACAGGCCTACTATACTGGATCTGTAGCTGAGCCATCTTCGCTGCCTCGTGCGCACAGAAGAAACAATAGAGCAGAAAAAAAATGATGGTGACTTAGCTTGGTTAAGCCTGTTTTTGTTCTTGTTGTTGTGGCTGTAGGAAGAAGGAAGAGAAAATGCACGGGCCTGCTACCAGCTCCGTATCTGAGCCACCTCCGCTGCCTCATGCGGACAGAAAAGAAAATAGAGAAGAACGAAAAAGAGGGAGAGAAAAAAACTCGCCGCAACAACAGCCGTCGTCCACCACCACCGAAGCGTTGGCGGGTGCAATGACGGCCTACAACAGATGAACATTCAGTGGCAGGCTAGCCCCTCGCCGCAAGCGTCGGTGACCTACAAGTCCCAGCCCTATCACGGTCAGGATCAGCCACCTTGCACCGCACAGCAGCAGGTGCGGCGACGCTCCTTCGAAAGACGTCTGAGTGCAGTCGAGTGAGACGAATGGCGCCGAAGAGGCTGTGATTCTGCGCCAAGCGATGCGGAGAAGTGGCGACGGACGTTTGATTCCCCCAATAAGAAAAATGAGAGGTCCGTTCGATTCACCCTGCACGATCTACACTATAGTTCATGTAGTGCACAGCAAGTGTCGTGCAAGTGCTACTCAAGCAGCGCCAGTTCAGACGTGCAGGCGTAGCGTTACACTAGCACCAAACAGAAACGAATGCTACAGTGCAGAACTCGTGCAAGCCTTCTGCTTCGTTTGCGACGCGCGCGCACGCTTGTCACGCCTGTCATTGTTTGCCGGTGCTCTCTGATCTACGAAAGAAAAGTAAGTGGACTGCGACTTGGTGCCAACGGTTATACAAACAGCTATAGATTCCGACAGCACTGACGAAGAGGAACTTGAGGAACTTATTGCAGTAGCAGTGACGAAGCTGACGAGACAAGCGAAACTGCATATCTCGTTACTGCGAAGAAGTCGTAGGGCGATATTATGACTTCGAATTCAAGCGTTTGTTTCGCCTGTCACGTCTTTAAAACTATTGTAAGTTTTTCCCAAGCGTCGCAGTTTTACCCATACCCCACCAGAGGTCCTCTGTAAGGCCGCGGTGGCTCGTTATCGAATGTCTCGACACGAGCACCGCAGAAAGCGGCGATGGAAATTTCTACATGCTTCAAAAACGCGAGGCGACCGATTACGCAATCTCGGCCATCGCGCTGCGCCTTTTCGCCCTCGTCGTCTTGGGCTGAGTCACGCGTGCATTCCCCCACACGGACCCCATAGAGAAACATACTTGTTTCTCTATGCGGACCCGGCCCTCCTCCTCACTTCGCGTGGGAGGGCCGCGCGTGCTGACCATGTTCGAGTAAATTCGAGACCTCTACGGAGGGCCGAGGGGGGGAGGCATAGCTTTGGCAGCGCTAAGCTATTTTCCGCTCCTCCTCCGCGCCTAGATGCTTCTGCGCTGGCTATTTAAGAGCGCGCCGCGCAGCCATCGACGGTTCTGGTTCTGATTCTGGTTTGATTCTCGCTCGGAGAAAACAGCGTAGCAGGCAGGCCCCGACTGAGAAGTCGTAAAAAGAGCGATGAGCTCGTTTTGCAGTTAGTCGTTCGCCCAGTCTCTTTTGTAAAGTGTGTCGTCTCTCTGCCTCGTGTAAATACGTTTTCTGTAACCTGTGCTTCGTGTTCTTGTTATATAAAGTTAATTTTCCTTTTATTACTGCAAGTGCACGTCGCCTGCCGAATCGAGGAGCACCTTGGAGAGGTGCGGAAGATGTGAAGAACATAAAGAACCTGATCTTTTACTGTCGTAATCAAGTGACTGCCGAAAAGACTTGTCCTCTCGCTCTGAGCTACTTCGGGCACCAGAATAGCATGTATTGGTTGGCTGAACGATTCGACGTGTCAGCCTCGTCGGTGAGTGCTTGCGTTGATAGAGTGCTGGACTTTTTGAGCAGCATTAGTGCATCTGTAATCGCCTGGCCTGACCAGCGTCGGCAGGAGCGCATCAAGGCTGCCTTCTTGGCGAAGGCCGGCGGCAAGGGACCACGCAAAACAATCGGCTGCGTGGACAGCTGCCACGTTGAGATTAACAGGCCCGCAGAGTCACCGCAGTCGTACTACAATCGTAAACAGTGGCCGTCGAAAATACTGCAGGGTGTGTGCGACGATCGGAATAGGTTTATTGATGTGTTTATTGGGTTTCCTGCGTCGGCCCATGACGCCAGAGTACTTCGGGAAAGTCCTCTTTTTGAAGACTGTTCTCAGAAATGCAGCAATGCATACTTGCTTGGTGACTCGGCATATCCGCTACTATACCTTAGCTTTTGAACCCGTACCCGGACCGCGTATTTCCAAACCATATCCCGTAGGCGCACTGGAGCAGACGACGCTCTCAGCGAGTTAAACGGCGATTGTTGCTGAACGGTATCTCTCAATGTAACCTAAAGGTAACATGTAAACGGCGATTGTTGCTGAAGGATGTACCTGAACGCAACTTAAAGGTAACAGTATTCCCTTATTATGATTATGGGGAAAGTAATTGCTTAGGGAATTGGACCGTAACAGATGGGCAGCAAAAGTATTTAAATACCTATACCTAAAAAGCGTTGACTCACAATGGAGGAAAAGAATTAGGAAACTAGCCAGTAAGTATGCTGGTCCCAAGGGCGAAGAGAAATAAAGAGCGTTAAGCAACAGGTGAAAAACACAGAAGGTAAAAATTGGATAAATTCGATGGAAAAGAAACAGATTATGGAATTATACCGAAAGTGGAAAAGGCAGATCAGAAAGGAAGCTTTCTTTGAAAACTCAAGAAGCAGTGCCCTACTTTTTGAAGCTAGATCAGGGTGCTTTAGAACACGCAGCTACAAAAAGAAATTTAACAATGAAGATGACGCATGTGCTGCATGTGGTAACTCCAGTGAAACAATTGATTATATTATACTCGAATGTAATGGCATCCATCCGGAAGTCGATGCAGGCGCAGTCACTCTTCCTGAAGCTCTGGAGTTTAGAGGTCCGTCCGTCCGTCCCATATCCAATCCATCTCATCCAATCCAATCAATCCATCCATCCCAATCCATCCATCCATTCCAATCCATCCATTCATTCCAATCAATCCATCCATCCATCCATCCATTTATTCCAATCCATCCATCCCATCTAATCCAATCCATCCATCCAATACAATCCAATCCGTCCGTCCGTCCGTCCGTAAATCCAATCCCATCCCATCCCATCCATCCATTCATTCAATCCAATCCATCCATCCATCCATCCATCCATCCATCCAATCCAATCCATCCAATCCAATCCATCCATTCCAATCCATTCCAATTCATCCATCCATCCACCTTTGACAGTGATAGGCAATTTCGAAAGCATGCGAAATATTATCGCTCAAACGCAGTGCTTTGCTGAGTGTTCGCCTCTTGCGAACTAGGTCACTGTGCGGTTTCTTATAACCACAGCGCAAACAATAAACATTTACGAGAAAGAAATTGGTTGGTTTGTGGGGTTTAACGTCCCAAAGCGACTCAGGCTATGAGAGACGCCGTAGGGGAGGACTCCGGAAATTTCGACCACCTGGGGTTCTTTAACGTGCACTGACATCGCACAGCACACGGGCGCCTTGCCTTTCGCCTCCCTCGAAAAGCTGCCGCCGAGGCCGGGATTCGATCCCGCATCCTTGGGAACAGTAGTCGAGCGCCGTAACCACTGCGCCACCCCGGCGGGGAAGAAAGAAATTAAGTTTAGTCACTGCTTTTGGGAGCCTGCCCCTCCACGGCGGCAACGAGACGTTCTTAAAGAGCCAATATTTTTTCCCGCCCTTTCAGCCCTCCTCTTGTTTGCTTCTGCAAATTGCTGAAGGAGCGTTTCAACAGAGGTATTTTTTCTTTTTAACCGTTTTCCCGATTTCGGGAAAGACTATCTTCGCTTACATAGCATTTTCATGTTTCTAATGGCTACAATGCAAGAATAAACATTTGTCAGAAGCTTCTGCAAATTGCTTTATTCATTTTGTTGTGCAGCCTGTGCTTCCACAGTTGCAACAAGGTGCACTAATTTGTATTGCAGCGCGAACCACAAGTCGCATAACGTGCTCTAGAAGGACCATTTTCTTATTGAGTGTTTGTATTCTTTCTTCTTTTGCCTCTTCAAAAACTTTGATGAATGTCTCCAGCGATTTTTTTTTCTTAATAATAATAATTGGTTCACAGGAAGGAAAAGGCCCAGTATCTGTCACACCAACACCCTCTTGACTAAGGCCCTTCCATGGAGGTCGTGACGTCACGCCAGTTGCCCCCAGCACCCCGGACGCTGCTTTCGGCCGCCTGGCGTTCGCGTTGAATTTGTCGCGGCTGCTTGTTATAATGACACCCAGGTGCGCGTTTGTTGCAGGCTTTGTGCGTTCGGTAATTATTATGGGAGCTTTACTAACACTCGAGTATATTTCTTTTTTTGCCCCACCGAGGCATCACCGCCAAATATCTAAGGCGGATTTTAGACATGTAAACAGCGTTCTGAAATAGAGTCGCAAATGCTTTTGTAGAAATGATTTTATTGACAGGAAGGATATTTCATTTTTTGCTTAATGTCTTCATTTTTCTGTCCGCAGGTTTTCTTTGCGCTGCACTTTGAATTTTATCGTTTCTCATTTTACAAAAGTTGTTCAAAACAACGTTTGTTGCAGCACGCACTACATGCCGCACTAGAGTTTCTGGTGTGTGACCATTCTCGCAGGTTTCCAATGCGACATCTCGCAGAAATGAAATGGCAGTGAAGGTGACAATTGCTTGTTGGTTGCTAGATGCAAGGAATACGTTTTCATTTTCACCCGTGGTGAGTTTTTCAGAAGGGAAAATGTTTGGGCGTGTTGGTTCATCGTCAACGCAGCGAAGCGCTCAAAATCACAAAGAACGAGGAAATGCAGAAAATAGTAAAGAAAGACATGATAAAGAGAAGGTAGCTGTCATTCCGTACGTGCATGGCTTCGCGCACAATCTGAAGAAAGTTGGGCAGCGATCAGGAGTAAAAGTTTTGTTTTCGGCACCAAAGAAGCTGATGAGCCTTTGTAGGTTAAGTTGTCCCACACGTACGCAAAAACCAGCATGCAATATCAAACATAGGGATCCTTTGGTCCAGAAGGATGTTGTGTACAAGATCCCGCTTTCGTGTGGTAGACACTACATCGGCCAAACTGGAAGATGTCTGAACGTTCGGCTGCAAGAACACTCTAAAAAGGTCAGCAATATTGCCATAGATGGACAGTTAGCTGCGCATTGCAAAAAGTGTGACAGCGAGGCACCTTGCCAGCCTTTGTTCCACAGAACTATTGCTTTGTATCGCCATCGTACCAGCCTAACTAGGGAGATTGTGGAAGCTTCGCAGATAGCACGATCGGAGGATGAATGCGTCAGCAAACCGTCGGTGGCTCTATCAAAAACTGAGCTGGATTTCTTAGCTTAGGCGGCACGTGTAGATGTTTTTCCTTCTTTCTTTTTGTGATTCTGAAGTGTATATATATATGCTCCGCAACCGCAATAAACATTTGTTGAAAGTGCGCTATTGTCCTGTCCCCTCCTCGTCCTTTGTGATTTTGAGCGCTTCGCTGCGGTGAGTTTTTCAACAGTCGTAAGCAGCACCATGTGCACAGTGCGTGGTTGTGGAAACTTTAACCCACCTCTGGATAGATTGGCAATCATTCTGTGAGATTCAAATTCTATGTCCTTATTTTCCAGAATGAGTGCGCTGTGGCAAGATTCACAGGGCAGTTTCTTTAGGGCGGCATAGGCACAGTAGCCAGCTATATAGGCAACGACTTCCACGTCATGCTCTGGGCTTGAGATTTCTTCCTCAGAAATGAGCACTGAAAAGTTGGCCGGTGGCATTTCTTCGTCGCTCTCGCTGTTGTGGCCTGGCTCTGAAAGCATCAGTAGCTTTTGTAACCAAATTTTTTTTTTTTCAGACTCCAAAAGCTGCCTCGCAGAAACATGGTACTGCGACCCAGAAAGCTGCCGGTAGTGACCGAAACGGTCTTCAAGAGTGTCCGTCTGGAACTTTCCTAGCAGAACATACTTCAGATTGAGTTCCTGTAGGCAGTACCGCGACAGCTCAATAAGGGCACGTCAGTCTCAAAGCACAGTGGGTTTCTTTCGTCATGCAGCCACTGGTCATATTAACACTGCGCCAGGCGTCCAGCCAGTCTACGATACCATTCAGAAATATCATCTGTTGATCATGGGCTGAACAGATTGGATGCTGAAGGGGGTCATTCAGACGACGACCTTTGGAAGGGCTCTTTACGTTCACTATCTTCCACCATGTTGCTATGACGTTAATGAACAGAGCTGTTGAGCTGCAATTCGCAATTTCAAGCGCTTCGCCCCGTATTTCAAGTGCGTTTGAGACAAATTGGTTCATGACGTCTAATGCCAACTTTACATTTTTGTTTCTCCGTGGGAGTTGGATAAACAGTTTTGGAATTTAACCTGTAGCCGAGCTTTAGAAGCAACGTTTTTTTTTTCTTTTCAATTCATACAGCTGGCGAACGCCATCAAATGATGCAGCTTTCATTCTGGGAGGCCCATCGGGAAGCACTCCAGAGAGACTCATTTCAGGGAAGTAAAAACATGTTCCTTGGTTCTTCTGATTCAGCCAATTGTTACGCACGCATTTAAGTATATGCACAGGGTCAACGACATAAAAGAGGGGATGGCTTTTATCGGCTGGGTGGGGATATACAATGCTCACTTCTCGTTTTTCAGAGAAAAACATCATTTTTCGATTTAGTGAGTTGTCAGTAATTACAGCAATTACCTTAAGGCCCAGTGATTCCATTTCCAATATTATCATTTTGCAGTAACAATGCAGGATTTCAGTGTTCATTTTAGCCACTGGCAGAATATGAATAACGTCTTTGTTTGCTGAGAGAAGCGACTGTATCATGAAAACGTGGGCGGTTGTGGCTGCTTCTTGTGAATTAGCCGAAGATCCTACTATCCTTCCTCCTTTATAGTCATAGTACGGCTTAATGCGAATTTCATCAATCATTAAAGTAACCGTCTTTTCGTGGAACTCCATGAACTTCACCCTTTCGCGGATGTAGCATAAAAAGTTGGCTTCACTTTGTTCTTCAACGGGTCACCCCCATATTTCGAGCAAACGCGGCGCAAAGTGAAAGGATGAGGCAATGCTAACATAGGCGCTGATCTCGCGAAGTTATAAGCGTAGGGAGAAATTGAGTGCAGAATTCTGCAAAAAACTAAATTATCAGCCCTATAGCGACGAATGGGACCAGCGAGAGTAAGAGTGATTTGCTCCTTTAGCAGTCGAATCAAGGCACTTTGTTCTTTTGTTGTGTCACCCTCTTCTGATAGGTCATTCAGCAAGGAGCCGATGTGCTGCAACAATGTCGTTGTTTTTGATGCAGTTGTTTCTTATGATGTTTCAGTCATGTGCTTTTCTAACTGCTCTAGCAGTACAGACAATGTGCAAGTGTCACGCACGTCTTCTGGAATTGCCCCTCCACAGGGTAAGAAATTCAATTTGGTCATTGCGGCTGACACTGAAAGGGAGAGATCAGCAAATATTGTG
The DNA here is from genome assembly GCF_055883805.1 of Amblyomma maculatum. Classification (NCBI taxonomy): domain Eukaryota; kingdom Metazoa; phylum Arthropoda; class Arachnida; order Ixodida; family Ixodidae; genus Amblyomma; species Amblyomma maculatum. Next base: position 196,252,252 of record NC_139347.1, on the reverse strand, counting down.
ACGGAAAACCTAACATGTGGCGAAGGATTATCTTCTATACGTAGAAACATCACAGAGCGACTGTTGACACTGATGATCCAGAAGTCACGGTTGCAAATTCCACAAAGTTTGTGCTTGAGGTCTTGAAATTATGCTATCGCATTTCTTTGCCCTTCGTTTTTGTGTGTGTCCATAGAGCTCCTGATGGCTCTGCTCAAGGCCTCGTCTTCTTTTCGAGCTCGTTTTGAGGCTGGGGATTCACGTCGAGTGCGCTTCGTGCTCAAGTAAGCTGGGCAGTTCGGGAAAATAGATGGTACAGCATTGGACACTAGATGAATTCTCTCACTGTCAACTGTCAGTCTTTCCTGTTGCTGCATCGACGTGTGATAGCTTCTTGATTAGGTCATCCTCTTGGAAGTGAAGTTCACAAACCTGCGCAATGTATGAAAATAATTTAGTCACTTATTGCCGGTATATCATCATCATCATCAGCCTGATTATACCCAATGCAGGGCGAAGGCCTCTCCCATACTTCTCCACTTAACCCGGTTCTGTGCTAGCTGCATCCACTTGACCCCTGCGAACTTCTTAATCTCATCCGCCCACCTAACTTACTGCCGCCCCCTGCAGCGCTTTCCTTCCCTTTGTTACCCTCAGCGACCGTCGGTTATCGTCTCTTCGCACTACATGTCTTGCCCATGTCCATTTCTTCTTAATTTCCACTAGAATGTCGGTAACTTGAGCTATTTCTCTGACCCACTCTGCACGCTTTCTATCTCTTAATGTTACCCCTACCATTTTTCGTTCCATAACCCTCTGGGTTGTCCTCAACTTAAGTAGAACTCTCTTGGTTAGCCTCCACGTTTCAGCCTCATAGGTGAGTACAGGCAAGATGCAACTGTTGTATACTTTCCTCTTAAGCGATACCGGTAAGCTGCTAGTCATAATCTGCGAGTGCTTGCCAAATGCGCTCCATCCCAATCTTATTCTTCTTGTTATTTCCTTTTCATGGTCCGGCTCTGCGGTTACTACCTGTCCTAAGTAGACATATTCGCCTATACTACTTCCAGTATTTCGCTACCTAATGTAAACTGCTGTTCCTTCCCGAGGCTGTTGAACATTACCTTAGTCTTCTGCATATTGATTTTCAAGCCTACCTTTCTATTTTTCCTGTCTAGGTCATCAATCATTATTTGCAGTTCATCCCCCGAGTTGCTTAGCAAGGCAATGTCATCAGCAAATCGCAGATTACTGAGGTATTCTCCATCTACCCTTATCCCTAACTGCTCCCATTCCAAGTTTCTGAATACTTCCTCTAAACAAGCTGTGAATAGTACTGGGCAGATTGTGTCTCCTTACCTAACACCGTTCTTTATGGGAATTTTGTTACTTTCTTTATGCAGAACTATGGTTGCTGTGCAGCCACTATATATATCTTCCAGCACTTTCACGTACGGCTCGTCTACCCCCTGATTTCGCAATGCGTGCAACACCGCCGAGGTTTCAACTGAGTCAAATGCTTTTTCGTAATCAATGAATGCTATGTATAAGGGCTGGTTATATTCCCAGCATTTTTCTATCACCTGATTGATGGTATGGATATGATCGATAGTAGAGTACCGTTTCCGAAACCCTGCTTGATCCTTTGCTTGATTGCAGTCTAAGGTTGTCCTGATTCTATTAGTGATTACTTTAGTAAATACCTTATACGTAACAGACAGTAAGCTGATTTGTCTGTAATTTTTAAGGTCCTTAGAGTCCCCTTTCTTGTGAATGAGGATAGTGTTTGCATTCTTCCATGGTTCCGGCACCGTCGATGACACCAGGCACTACGTATACAGGGTGGCCAGGTTTTCTAGCACGATATCCCCCCGTCCTTCAGCAAATCTGTAGTTATCTGATCCTCTCCAGCTGATTTCCCCCTTTTCATAGTTTCTAGTGTTTTCTTGACCTCGTCCTTCGTCACTGGTGGAACGTCTGACTGTTTTTCCCTACCGCCAATCTCATTACGGTCCTGACTACTTTGGCTACTGTAGAGATCTGTATAGAACTCCTCGGCTACTTTGACTATCTTGTCCATATTAGTGATGACATTGCCCGCCTTGTCCCTTATCGCATACATCTGGTTTTTGCCTATGCCCAATTTCTCTTTACCGCTTTCAGGCTTCCCCCGTTCTTTACAGCATGCTCAATTTTCTCCATGTTATACTTCCTTATATCGGCCACCTTGTGCTTATTGATTAGCTTTGATATCTCGGCCAATTCTATCTCGTCTGTTGGATTGGAAGCTTTCATACTCTGGCGTTTCTTAATCAAATCTTTCGTCTGCTTAGACAGCTTACCGGTATCCTCTTTAACTATCCTACCGCCTACTTCTACCGTGCACTCAGTAATGAGATCTCTGAAATTATTGTTCCTTGCCTCTAGGGCAATGTCGCCATTCTCAGTTAGAGCTGAATATCTATTCTGTAGCGAGATCCTGAACTCTTCTGCCCTCCCCCTCACCGCTAATTCGTTGATGGGTTTCTTTCTTACTAATCTGCTGCTTTCCTTCTTCAGAGACACATATATATCTGGTATATGGTATATGGACACATATAATTTGCGTGTTATTAGGCTGTCCAGCACAGTACTGCATACTTCTGTTCATCATCCCTGCCCTGTCCTGGTCAAGTTCACTTCGCGTCAAACATTATTTAAGGCTTCCTGACCTTCTGGTCGAGCACGCGGAACATTAGGGGGACGGCATAAACTTCAGTTGCTTACCTTTGAATGCACGCTGGGTGTGAAATCCTTCCGCGGGATGGCTCTAATCCCCGATTCCCTCCTACTGGAATCCTTTGGAAACGCGAAAACACGCACCTTGGGACCAGTGTTATAGTTCCCACAACATCCAGGAACACAACACCGCCCCATGTTGCGCCACGTCAAGAGTCTTCTGCTCAACGCCACATCCTCGTTTCAAGCACCGGTGATGCTGGTCACGCTTGAATATTTTTCACACACATGGAAAAATGGATGCACACGATTGAAAGCACAATTGAGCGCGGGAACGCAACCCAAAAATAACGTCAACGCGGAGCTGTGCAGCACCAAACCTAACCAAGAGAGTAGATGACGGCTCTGGTCAGCTGCTGCACTGCACAGGGCGGTGTGGTGCGTTTCCCCGCGATTCCGACAATCTCTCGCTGAACCTCCGTAGCAGCGGGCCAGGGCGAGAAGAGGTCGTAGGGGGGCGTTGCATTGGTGAGCTGCTCGTACTCGAGCAGCGCCGCTCCCATGCGCGAGTGGTGATGATGTCGCAACCGATGTAATAGCGGGCCGCCGTCCTTTGCGCGCGGTAGGCAATCGATGTGTCGGAGCGCCCGCCGCGTGGCCTGAAGTTGTAAAGGCCACGCACCTGCCTCGGCCAAAGTAGCTGCGCATAGAGAGTTCTGAGGAAGGCAAATGCGGAGCGCCTTGCGATGCTCGACCTCTAGCTTCTTCCAGCATGGTTTGCGCAGTGTGACGAGCGGTAGCGCGTAGAGTATTGCCCCCAGAGCCGCGGAGTTGTACAGCCGTAAAGCTGCTTGCTGAGAGATGCCCTGGCCTCGAGCAGTGAGCCTGTGTACGGCGACGGTGGTACTCTTCATCTGCAGGCAGGCCTTGATCGCCGCGGGTCGGAAGGAAAGGCGCTGGTCTATGTCCAAAACATTTTCGCTCGAACCTGTTTCCGGGAACGTTCGGAGAACGCCTTTATTGGCTCACACTGTCGTCTGAAAAAGCTGTCCGGGTGAGCGGCGTAGTTGATTGGTCGACAAGGAAGTGACGTCACCAGGCACTAAATTCGCGACCAACCAGAAGTCTCATCTTGTCTAGCGTTCCTGCCATCTGCAATCCCACACTTGAACGCGCGCCAAAGAACGCCACGCGACAGGAGCGATGATATACCGTCCAAACGCCAACGGTGTTGGGAAAAAAGGACAACTAGCGTGACGTAGACGGCTGGGGAGAGGAGGATGTGAGCAGGCCTTGTAAAAGTCGAGAAGGTGTTGATCAGATTCGTGTGGTTACATGACTTGAAGCGACGCACATTATTGTAGCGATCGGCGCGTTATTGATGACGGTACACCATCAATAACATCTGCAATCCCACACTTGAACGCGCGCCAAAGAACGCCACGCGACAGGAGCGTTCCTGCCATCTGCAATCACACACTGGAACGCTCGCCAAGGAACGCGACGCGACAGGAGCGATGTTGTGTCCAAACGCCAATGCTGTTGGGAGAGAAGTGATTTATTTATAGGAAGGGAAAGGCGCGGTAACTGTCTCACTTGTTTCTGTGGACACCGCAACTGCGCATAAGGAAGGGAGGAAGGTGGGAGTAAAAGTAGAAAGAGAGAAAGAGGAGCCGTAATGGAGGGCTACGGAGTAATTTCAACCACCTGGGGATCTTTAACGTGCGCTGACATCGCGCAGCACACGGACGCCTCTTCGTTTCGCCTCCATCGAAACGCAGCCGCCGAGGTCGGGTTCGAACCCGGGTACTCCGGCGCAGTAGTTGGGCGTCTCACCACTGCACCACCCCGGCGGGGCTTGGGAGAGCAGGACAACTAGCGTGACGTAGACGGCTGGGAGAGGAGGATGTGAGCAGGCCTTGTAAAAGTCGAGAAGGTGTTGGTCACACTCGTATCTGTGGACACCTGAACCGAGCCGTAAGGGAAGTGAGGAAGGTGGGAGTTAAAGTGGAAAGAGAGAAAGAGGAGCCATAGTGGAGGGCTACGGAGTAATTTCGAACACCTCGGGATCTTTAACATGAGCTGACATCGCGCAGCACACGTGCGCCTCTTTGTTTAGTCTCCATCGAAACGCAGCAGCCGCGGTTGGATTCGAGCCCGGGTACTCCGGCACAGTGGTCGGGCGTCTTACCACTGTACCACCCCGGCGGGGCTTTTACTGCGAAAGCAATACTACTTTCACTTTTCAGCCCTTCGCGTAGCGACGCGGTAGCTACCATTGACCTTTAGCGTGACCTTTGGCGCGCCGCCAAGCACAGCTGCGCAAAAAACAGGGGCCCCAACTCACGCCGTCAACTCGCGTAGATACTCCCCTGATGGGGCTGGGGCAGGTAGGTCACCGCCGCTTGCGGCGGGGGCTAGCCTGCCACCGAATTTTTATCTGTTGTAGGCCGTCATTGCACCCGCCACCCCTTCGGTGGTGGACGACGGCTGTTGTTGCGGCGCGCGTCCTTCTATCCCGCTTCCTTTTCTTTCTTCTCTATTTTCTCTTCTGTCTGCATGAAGCAGCGGAGGTGGCTCAGCTACAGAGCCAGTAGCAGGCCCGTGCATTTTCGTTTCATTCTTCCTACAGCCACAACAACAAAACCGAGTACGTGGTTGTCATAAACGACCAGCGGGTACGAGCCGAGGCAGAACGCAAACTTATCTCTCTTCATTTAGGGCACTCGGTTATTTGCCGGAAACCAACAATCCGTATACTAGGCATGCTTATTGACGAGGATGGAGGAGCCAAAAGCTGGCTTCATAACACGATGCTTAGCTGTCATCAGGCTTTACACCTAATGCGCCGCGTCTCCGCGCGTGGATGGGGAATCAAGGAGGAGGGGCTCCGTCAGATGGCATTAGCACTCATAACATCGAAAATCCTGTACGCATATCCGTACATGCGACTTAACGTGACCCAACGCATTCAGCTTGAGCGAATCAATCGCAAGGCGATGCGCCTAGTTACTGGTCTGCCACAGTACTGCCCAGTAGTGAACCTACACGCATGCAGCAATATTAATGCCCTTCAGGATCAGGCAGAGCAGCAATTGCAAGCCCAGCGAGTCCGTCTCTCCACAACGGCGGCTGGCCGACAGATCCTGCAGGCATTAGGCTACAACGTTGACAATTTAGAGCCACTTTCGTCCGCCGCCCCACCATGGGAGTTGATTGACTTAGTAGATGGTATACCATTACCAAAGAATATGAGTTCGGCTAATCCTCAAAGGCGCAAAGCTGCCGCCAAACGTCATAGGAAGATGTCACACGAGCTAGCCCAGGAAGGAGCTATCCAACTATACACCGACGCCGCTCAGTTTCAACACTGCGCAGCTATAGCTTGTCACGACTCTGTGTCAGATACCTCGGTAGTTCAACGGCTTTCCGAGGAACACACTGTTACAAATCTCGAACTCATTGCCATACGACTTGCCATTACTCGAATAGTAGCAAGACAGGATCGGGCTCCGTGCACCTACCATGTTTACACAGATTCACAAGCAGCGTACACTGCATGCCGCGCAGGGGGAGCAGACTATGCCATTCTGAACACTATTCGAAGACAAGCCCGTCGCCTGAGAGAGGAGGGCTACACCTTAATTATCAAATGGATTCCTGCACACGAAGGAATCACTGGAAACAAAAAGGCACACCAGGCAGCGCGCGCAGCAGCTCTTTCCGCACCTTTGCCTGGATCCACATTCGTTTCCGCTTCGTGGCCCCCTGAGGACGTTACGCATCCGTCGTCGCCTCATATGGATAGGGCGGAGACATGGCATCGAGCACAACGCTATCGTCGAAGCATACTCCAGCACTTGGCCAACCCTGAGCAACTATATCGCCGCCCCGATAGCTCATTCCGGAGAGTGGAGGCAGTACTCCTTCGCCGAGCCCAGACTGGTCAGCTTCTGTCACCCGCGAAGCTGCACCTCATAAACCCGCAGGTATACCCTTCTCCTCAGTGCCCGACATGCCCGGCCAGAGGCACTGCCGAACATCTCCTGTGGAGCTGCCCTACTTTTGACGCAGTACGGGAGAGAGCACTCAAGTCCCTGGGCGGGCTTCGACCTGAAACCCTGCAGGCATGGGTCGATCCCCCATCGCACATCGGGCTATCAGACGCAACCCGGCTCTGGCGATTTTTTCTTTCTTACTTCAAGGAAGAAGAAGGACCAGGCCATTACTTCGCGGAGCCGACCTCGGGACGACCCTACCTCGAGGAAGAAGTGGACACCGGTCCCTCATATCTATCCCAACCTTCACCCCCACCCCCACCCTTAACCGCTCCCCCACCCCTACATCCATGAAGCAACTTAGTTCTGCCGCAAGGTAAATGCCTACCGTAAGCAGCAATAAAGACGTAATAAAAAAAACAACTCGCGAGGCGGTAGCTACCAACCGCGGCCTAACTCCCGCTCCTTCCACGAGAGGCGCTACAGCTGGAGTGACGTCATCCCATCTGCCGCAAAAACAGGGGCCCCAACTCGCGCCGTCGGCTAGGGGTACCTACCCGCCGCGGCCTTACTCCCGCTCCCTCCGTGAGGGAGCGCTACAGCCGGAGTGACGTTGTCCCTGAGACTTGTGAGACCGTTTCTATTGTAGCCCCATCCTTGGTGGGCGGCATTGAAGTCTCCTAGAATTATAAGAGGATTGTTTCCTGCTGTTTTGATCGCTTTGCGGAAGAGGGCGCGGAAACGTACCTTTCTCTGCTGGGGGGTGCTGTACACCTTTAAGATGAAGAGACTAGGCTCTTCCTTGCGACCAGTGATAATTTCTATTAATACAACTTCAATGTCTCGCGAGTTGACCTCATGCACGACTACCGCTATGTGTCTTTTAACTAGCGTGGAGACGCGGGATTTTTCTCCCCGGTCACTGTGAAACGCCTGATATCCCGATAATTTTTGGTAGACCTTTTCCTGTTTCCTGAAGGGCTATAGCTAAAGGTTTTTCTTCGCTCTGCTCTAAGGGCTGTTGCAAGAGTGCTGTTGCAAAAGAAAGGAAAACTTGAAAGATTCGAATTATTTGGACCCCCGCGCACGAGTCCGTCCCCGGCAACGAGGCGGCGCACGAGCTAGCCCGAGCTCTCTACTTCCGGGCAGCCGTAGAGCCGCCTGATTGCCATGGGATGGACGAGAGGCTGCAAACTTATAAGGAAATTTTAGAACGCTACAGACTTAGGAGAAGGTCCCAGCTGCCACCACCGGACCGAACGCTAACTAACAAGGAAGCCGTCGCTTGGCGGCGCCAGCAAGCTGGGAATTTCCCAAGTACCTTCTGGCTTTTCCACACGCAAGTGGAGGAAAAGGCGGGCGATAAATGCGAAACCTGTGGAGAAAGGGATACTCTGGATCACATAATCTGGCAATGCCTTGATTCCCCTGGCGCCAAGGAAAACATAAATAGTAGAGAAGCCTGGGAGCTGCTACTGGGGAGCGAGTCCCCGCCAACCAGCAGCAAGCTATCCGCCTGGCGGCTGAAGCCGCGAACACTGTCGCTTCGCCTGTCTTTAGTCGCGGAGGCCCCGGCCTCCGTCCCATAGGCCTGCGTGCCGGGGGCGGGGAGTAGGGGGACTCCTACATCGGTGGAAAAATAAAGTTCATAACAACAACAACATTGTGAGACCGTTTAGGACGACGTTTGGGACGCCGGTTTGGGTACGCACTTACACACCGAGAGTTAAGCCCAACGTTCAGCTACGGCCCTGCGGAGCTGCATTTGTGCCCCATGCTCCTAAAGCTAAGAATTATGGGGCTGCAGCCGCAGCTACCTCCGGGGGTGCAACGTTGGATACTATAGGAGGTGGCCTAGCGGCAGGTGGAACCAACGCAGTCTCCAGGGATGCTTTCATTTCTGCTGGCGCAAAGAATGCCGTTACAGCCGGTGCCGGAGCGGCAGTTGTACATTGCCTTAACCTCACCTACAACCAAGTATATCGTTGCAGCCACGGTACTCCTTGCCTCGCTACTAGTTATACATAGAATAACCAGGTAGCACCCCGCAATAAACAGTAGTTGAACCATATGCCGTGGCCAGAGTGAATCACTGCATAACCATAAGCATAACCACAAGCACCACAACCAGCTACACCACCAGCTGAACCTTTCGCAATTACCAGGCTTAACCAAGCTAAGCCACTGCCAATTTTTTTCTTCCCTTTTTGTCATTTCTTGTCCCCTTCTCTCATTTCTTGTACTTGGGCCTGGCTGGTTTGATGCATCTTCCTCATCAGAGAAGTGCGTCACTTCTGTTTCTTTGAATGCTGGCGACTCCGGTTGGCCAGAAGGCGATTCGCTCACTTCAGTGTCCAACGATGTGCTAAAACAAAACAAAAAATAAGCACTTTCAGCCTTGGCTGTAGTGAACTGCAGAATTATTGTAACCTTACTTGGACTTTCCTTGCTCTAGCACTATTCCAGGTGCAAGCAAAACTGTGAGCGAAATGTGGTGTTCTTTCTCAAGAACACCACTAATTGAGTTCTCTCAAACGAGGAAAAAAAGGAATTAGACAGAAATTTTAAAATGCATAGTGCAGCAAAGATGTAGTGCCCTCACTCTTCAAACTCGCAGGTCGCACGGGGATGGCCCGATGACGCATCTTTAACTTTGGTACGCTTGTAGGCTCCCTCCAAGCTCTTCCACTTATTTTCAACTTGGATGGCTGTAGTCTCTCCCCCAAATTCGTCGTTGATGGCGTCGGCAAGCGTCTGCCACAGTACTTTTTTGTTTCTGCATTGCATGAGGTATCACAGAAAAGAAAGGATATCAGTCCCAAGTTCTGAAATTAACATACTTTGGAGCTAAAGTACAGAACATTTGCTACAACTATTTGGCTAACCCCGCAGAACTTTCATTATTAAAGAAAAGGCTCTAGATCAACTTCTGCTGGCATGAACTGGGCTAGGTAACATGCAAACTTGCATAATGAGTGTCCATCAACGGAGGAGACAAGTAATTTACAAAACAATAAAATCAATCTGATCTTACCGGAAGCCTCCATTTTTTCAACCTGTTCGTTTCTGCATTTATATTTCTCAATAAGGAATCTCGTTTTCCTTGCAAACCAGAGCTCTGGCTCAGGAGAGCCAGGCGGGGGTTGGCGTAGGTGCTGGGGATGGCGTAGGGGGTGAGGGTGGCTTTTGATTCTGACCTTCAGCTTGAGTGTCACCGGAAACCACAGTCACGGCTGTGCCATCTGTGGGACAATACAAAAATATTCACTGATGTGAACTTCATATTCTTTTGGGCACTGCAAAAAAGCAAGGAAGCGTTGAAAACGCGATGCCGGTAGCATACCTCGGCAAAATCATTAGTGCTACCGCACGAAATCTTGGTCAACCTTCGGGCTCACTCAAACTCAGATTCACACATGCTCGGGCTCACCGAACTTTTGAATCAATCTCATTAAGACTCAAACGAGTCAATCACTCGTTGCATGTCACACTTCACTGGACACGCAACTCATTTGGAGTTACTGATTTGAACTCGAGTCATTTGAACTCACTGAACTGAGCAATTTATTTAGCCCGAAGGCCCTGACCAAAACAATTATCTTTAGGCAGGAGACTTAGTTTTTTGTGCTTTGGTTTGGCTGAGCGCTTTTCGTGATGGCAAACGCCACTTCTGATTTTTACTTTTGTTATCAACTGTAACCAAAGTTTAATATCATAGGTTATTGTCAGCAGGCAAAAAAAAAAGTCTGAAAGGGCTTGAATAGGCCTTTATCCACCTGAAACTATGTATCAGTGGCAACATTCATCGTGTGTAAAATGCGCAATGCATGCCAGGGAGCGCACGTAGGAAAAGACTTTCTAATAATTTCGCTCTTCCCATAACCAAGAGACGTTGTCAAGCCACTGCGCCCGCAAGCGTCCTTTGTCGTTGCAATAAACCTTTCCTCCGCTGTCAGGATAATGAGAAAAAAAAAAGGCGCACACTATCGTCACGAAAACACAGATCATGATCTAAGCCGCGGTCTCACGATTCAGATCATGATCTGAATATGAGCGTGATCGATGGTGATCGAACGCGAATGAGTCGACGCATGAATGATTCTGCCGAACTATGGCCGGTACAAAGAAAACTTGCGTCGCTTCCTTCCCTCGACTAAATTGAGTACAGGGAAATAACACTGCAAGCTACAAATAAGTAAACAAATGACAAGTAGTAAGTCGGCGTATGTGGCTGCAGCATGTTCCCATTACTGTGACGGATTTGATGGCCTTCACGCACGTACTCGCTTTGTGTAGCCAAACAAGTGTAGCTAAAAGAAAAAGAAAAAAAAAAGCATCACACATGCCTGGTTTTGAGTAGGCGTAGCCGTTGTCAAAGCGTGCAGGTTGACCATTTTTATCAATTACTGGCAAGAATAACGTCCTCACTCCATCCAACATCGCATATATGCCGCCTTCGTCTGCTGCCATGCTGCTGAACTGCTGCACTAAACGTCTCTTCGATTTCGCTTGCACTGGCTGCACTAGTTCTGAAAAGTGCTCCAGCGGTGCCAGGCGGTCACGTGAGCGTGCAGTGCCAGCTGAGGCATGACGTGCGGCGGCAGCAGCGAAAACGAGTACGCAAGTGTAGGACTCTGCAACCTAGCAGACGCCTGCGCGCATCATGTATCGCGTGCTGTAACATGATCACGTCCAATTTCGAAGCCGGCTGCCGTAGGCCTACAACACTCGTTTGGAAAGTGATGACGACTAACAGTGCGTTATATCGGCCGGTCTGCGAAGATGCCATTCATGCGCCTGGGTACGAAAGAATTAACATTGTAAGCAGTTGCCACGAATATTAGTTTAAGTAAGACTGCCTAACGAGACGCTTGATTAGTTACCGCGGACTTCTTTCCAAAAGCGCTAGCTACTGAAAAGGCGCACGTACCTCATTGCGCGCTCTCAGACGTCCATGTACTTACTCCGTGGGCGACAAGTTTGATGTCGAAGAGTCGCTGCGCACGCGGTATCGTGTGGCACACACACTTGGCACGGCAGAAACTCGATCTATCGCAACTGGTTTCTGTTCGCAGCTACCCGTCTTCTTAGTGACGATAACGGGATCAAATCCCGGCCTCGGCGGCCGCTTTTCGGTAGAGGCGAAAGGCAAGGCGCCCGTGTGCTGTGCGATGTCAGTGCAGGTTAAAGAACCCCAGGTGGACGAAATTTTCGGAGTCCTCCACTACGGCGTCTCTCATAGCCTGAGTCGTTTTGGGAAGTTAAACCCCACAAACTGAACCAAACCAAAAAAAAAAATACTACATAGGACAATGCGCGCGAAGCTGCCGTATCGCGGCCACGTACCACCCCTAGCAAAAAAGACCAATAGGGAGCGTTATTGGTTCTATAAAAATCGGTATTGGTTCTGTAGGTATTCTATGTGTTGTATCTGCATTTCTATGGGACTTATGCAGAAACTCATAAATCTTATAGGCTGATACATATTTGTCCTATAGACAATAGCATTGGTTTCATAGGTTTATCTGTGGGTTGTATAAAAAAAGTATCAGACCAGTACAGAAGCCCATACATCTCAAAGGCTGATACATGCTTGTCTTGTAGACCAGTACATATTGGTTCATGTGTCTGATACATAAGTATGCCTTTGTTTATGGGTCTTACATGCAGGATCAGTCAGTTGGAGATTTTAGGATATTTCTTACTTTTCCATTTCGGACACATCCCCAAAACTCAGGCATTCATCCCGTTTATTGAACGTTGCCGTAACGTACAGTGTTAACCGCAATAACAATTGGGAACTCCGCGACACAGAAAATATTCTCACTTAATTCTGCGCGCGGTCTCAACAAACTACGTACGGTTGGCGCCGCAAGACGCGCGACGCTGCTGCTGTTGCGACTGAATCACTGAATGAAGAGGGGAAATCACGGTTATAGCACTGTTCTGTCGGGGCCCAGCTCAGTCACAATCACCTACATGTGCAGAGCAGGGCGTTGAAATGGATTGAGAGGCGCGAGCCCAAGCAACTGCACCCGTTGCCGAAGCGAGAGGAGTCGACGTTGACGAGTACTGTTCGAACTGCCGAGTGCGATGCCGGCGGTGCGCGGTGCTTCGCAGCGGAGAGGTAGGTTTCCTTCCCCCTCACTCCTACTCCCGCGCAAGCGTTCCCCTGCAGGCCTCTCTCATCCTCCTTTCCACCTCTCCTTTGGGCGCGCATGCGCAACTCCGTAGAGGCATTAGGGAGATTTAGCACACCGTGATCCGCGATCCGCTACCGTGATCCACCACCGCGCGTTCCACTGCGCATGCCCAGATCACTTTGATGCCGATAGATGGCGCCACATACTGGAAGTTGGCACACAGACCTGTCGCATCGGAACCAATCAGCTTGTGCGCCCCACCCACGAGCGGTAGAGGACCACGGTGGCGGATCGCGGATCGCGGTATACTAAATCTCTCTATTGGCGCTGGCACGATCGCCGATCGGGCCGGCGGCAGTTCGGTCGGTCACTTCGGTGCCCTGTGTAAGTTTTTGCCGTTTTTCGGGGTGCTTCTTGAGGATATTTACGTTCCAGCGCACGTTCAGCTTTTGATCAGGTGAGTGTGCATCACTTGCTACTTAATTCGGGCTGACGTTTATACTCTGTCAGTGTATGATGTGGCTTTGCGTTGCAGAATGCCGTTGCCTGCGCGCCAACAAAGGAGTTTGAATCGCGCGGTGTGATATAACGCAGCGCCGAGTTTGAAAGTTGTCGGCACGATTTCTTCAAAGTATTGATGAACTTTTTAGCGTTAATCTGTTTTCGAATGTCGTGCACACTGTGTTCAAGTGGCAGAACCTGTGGTGAGGCGCAAGACGGGATGTTGGTTCAGCGGTTACCTCGGCGTTCAATAATGGCGGCGCCTCCCCTAACTGCCTCCGCATGAATACGCGCGCAATCGCTGTTGCCGGTATATATTTGCGCCGATTTCTTAATTGAAGTCGTGGTGCTGTCGCGCTCTTGAAATTGCTTATTTTACAAGCTGTAACGCAATTTTGGTTTATTTCAGGTGCCTTAGTATTGGAGAGACTACATCATCGGGCCGAAGTCCGCAATCTTGGAATCGAGGGCTACCTGGATGCAGTCTATGTTTGGATTATGTGCCAGTATGCATTGCCGCTGTCAATGTGGAATAAAATGTGCATACATGCACCTGCTGCGTAACTCATCCCAGAAAACGGAACATAGCTGCCCTCTCCCTTCAGGTGTCCTGAGAGGTAAACACACGCAGGTACTCGATGAGACCAATATTCAATAAGACCTGCAAAACCAGTAGGAAGCTTACTGGTTTTGTAGGTCTATCAGATTATTGGCAGCTATGGGCGTACTGGCATACAGACCTATCTGTTTTACCAGATGTCATAGAACCGATAAAACCATAACCTATACAACCAATAAACAACAAGACCTATAAAACCAACACTCCAGCAGACCTGTAAAACCAATAGGCTAGGATACCCATACGACCAATACTCTGGCAGACCTACAAACCAATATTAATAATCTGATAGGATATTAGTTTTCTATACGATTTTTTTGCTAGGGACTACATATGTGGCCACAACTACGTACAATACCGCTCCTCCATCAACAAAATGCAAATAATCAGCATGCAACTCAACTACCCTGTGTACGCAACCATTCGCGGATCCATTAGCAGCGAACCGTCCCGGTTCTGAAGGAGACGGACTTTGCAGCGTCGTCTGCTCTTGGCCGAGCGGCATGTACGCCATGTTGCACTTTTTTCTGCACCTCCTCTGGAGCGAGTGCAGGATGGGCGAGAACTCGCGCAGAACTAGTCCTGCACCTTGACAAAACGAGGAGAGTAATGCAGACGACGCGCGCGGTACCGGTACAGTGTACTAGAATACTGTAGTACCGGCAAAACGAGGACAGCGGTGCTGCACCTCTTGAACTATTGTAGCTGGTGCAGCCAAATCGAAGAGACCTGAAATCAGCACTTGCTGTCGAGGAAGTGCAGAGTTTTGCTGAACTAGGCCTGCACGACATCTGCACTTGCCATGAAAAGAATACCGTCGTGCAGAGGGCGCTAAGCTGCACTCAGGAAACGAATGGCGAAGTGCAGCACGAAGTGAACTAGTTCAGGTGGTGCAGGCAAATCGAACGGTCCAGAGACAAATTAGTTTGGTTGCCACCATTTCCGGTCCCGGCGTTTCTTCCAATCAGAAGACTCCACCAGGGAGACAGCGACACTTTCGATAACGAAGCAAAATCGGAATATGAACCCAGAGGCAGACTCGGTAAAGCAGGAATCAGAGGCGTTCCAAACAAACGCTTTCGCCTCACAGCACTTTACTAAGGTGCCGTACAAATGTTTGTATTTTGAGCAGTGAATAAATTTTTTAAAAAGAATAATCGGAGTCAGCGATTGCCTGTTACTAGCGCATAAACTAAGGCATTCATCTGTGAAGGACAAGGCTGTAGGCATGTGAGCAATGTAAAAATGTGCATATCAGGGAATGCACCATTGGTAAACACGTGGATTGCGTGGAGGTGGGATCAAAATGTGGGAGCAGGGCAAAATGTGTTGCAGCTCTCACTTACGGTGACTCCAAGTGATGAAGAGGAGATTAGTAATTCGAAATCATATTTTCAGGTCTAGCTCCACAGAGGGACAGTCCTAACCTTTGTATTGTACATCACCAAAGTGGAACATTCGGAGGCAGTGTAACATATGCTTTGATATCATTTCCAGAGAAAAACATCTCTGCTGTTTGCTAGCTTTTTCATGCGTTCTGACAGGGCCCTGAAGTGACCGATTCCCTGTACATATCCCCTCCCCTGTATACATACATAAAATCATAATTTTTACCCATTACCAGCTTAAGGTAGTTTATTTGTAGAAAAGATGCACGCGCATGAATCTGGCTGGCAGCTCAATGCTTAAATCAGCACCGACACTAGGAAAGCCTAAAATCAATCCCCTTATTACACTGCTCAAGTAATTCACAAAATTTAAATAAGTTTCATTATAAGGGCTTGTCTGAGAGTGCTAAATATCTTTGTTTCAACGTTCTGTTTTCTGTCACTTAGCGAGACTTCTCATGGTGTTAATATTTTAACTGTTTCATTTCCAGGTCCACATTTTTCATCTCATCGTCAGATGCGGGTACCTAGTGTCTGGAATAGCTGACGTCACCAATGGTCCAGCGTTCACATCGGCAAGTACTGTCACACCCTTCACAGTTCATGCACTGACACTGTATACATATGACGGTTGCTAACTGCATATGGTACATGCGACAATGATTAGGTACGAAAATGTCATCACAGGAAAAAACATTCCATTACTGTAGGAAACTCAGCGATACAATCGCATCCAGTCTTCTTCGCTGAAAATTATGCTCTAGGAGTTTTAACTTCACCTTTCTTTTGCATTCTGCTTAGAGGCACTGAAGTTGTTGAAGCATTTGTATGAGATTTTACCGCCCCAAGTCTACACTTTCGAATAGGAAAATAGAACTGACATCGGCAGCATTATTTTTTTAGTTTTACAGGGCACCTAAAAACTCGTGTCATGGAATGGAAAGACATCAGTTGTGCCAACAGCATTACATGCTAAAGCACTACACACACACAAACAAGCATGTCCCCACACTTCACATGTTTGACCGCGTGAAAAACAGAATTTCACTCTGGAAAGGACAAGGTGCTAAGAAAATACTAACAAAAAATTAAACACGGCTTAGCTCTGCTATGCCTGGATATACGTAGCGAAATGCAGTGACTACCTAGTGATCAGAAGTTAATTTCTCCAGCCTTCTGCGCCATTCGTCAGCAGCTAAACCCTCCTCGGCTTCCATGTCGCGCGCGTCTAAGTTCACCGGCGTTCACAGAAAAAGAAAAGCGCAGCATCTCTCGCGGAAGGCAAGCGCCGCCCGGCGGCGTTGAAGCGCACTCGATCCCGCTTGGTCCTCATAGCTGACGGCAGATGGGTGACGTCACATCCTTGACGTTACCCCGCTCAGCAGCAGCAAGCCATCCGCCTGGCGGCTGAGGCCGTGAAGCAACAATGCATATTCACCAGACCTTAGTTCGCGAGGAGTCAGGCCTGCGTGCCGGAGAGTCCGAAACGGAGCTTCTTCTCGGTGGAAATAAAGGTTTTCAACAACAACCCTAATTGAGTGAGCAGGAGGATGAGGAGGAAACTTTATTGAGGAGAATTTGGAAAGTTCTTTCTTCGCGGGAGTTCGCTTCTCAAGCCGCCCCAGGGGTGGTCATCGCTCGATGGCGCTCGACGACCTCCTTGGCCCAAGCCGTGATTGCGTGTTGCCGGCTTGGATCAGAGCTAAGCAATCCGGCCTCCCACTGTTCCGAATTGGTAATCTGCAGGCCCTCCGGCAGATGCATGCTTCCACATTTAAACAAGATGTGTTCGAGATCTGCCCTCTGGTCACCGCAAAGTGAGCATGAGGGGCTGTATTTGCCTGGATACCATCATCATCATCATCATCAGCCTGATTATACCCACTGCAGGGCGAAGGCCTCTCCCATATTTCTCCACTTAACCCAGTTCTGTGCTAGCTGCATCCACTTGACCCCTGCGAACTTCTTAATCTCATCCGCCCATCTAACTTTCTGCCGCCCCCTGCAACGCTTTCCTTCCCTTGGAATCCAGTTTGTTACCCTCAGCGACCATCGGTTATCCTCTCTTCGCGCTACATCTCCTGCCCATGTCCATTTCTTCTTTTTAATTTCTACTAGAATGTCGGTAACTTGAGTTATTTCTCTAACCCATTCTGCACGCTTTCTATCTCTTAATGTTACCCCTACCATTTTTCGTTCCTTAGCCCTCTGGGTTGTCCTCAACTTAAATAGAACTTTCTTGGTTAGCCTCCACGTTTCAGCCCCATAGGTGAGTACAGGCAAGATGCAACTGTTGTATACTTTCCTCTTGAGCGACACCGGTAAGCTGCTAGTCATAATCTGCGAGTGTTTGCCAAATGCGCTCCATCCCAATTGTATTCTTCTTGTTATTTCCTTTTCGTGGTCCGGATCTGCGGTTACTACCTGTCCTAAGTAGACATATTCGCTTACTACTTCCAGTATTTCGCTACCTAATGTAAACTGCTGTTCCTTCCCGAGGCTGTTGAACATTACCTTAGTCTTCTGCATATTGATTTTCAAGCCTACCTTTCTACTTTTCCTGTCTAGGTCATCAATCATTATTTGCAGTTCATCCCCCGTGTTGCTTAGCAAGGCAATGTCATCAGCAAATCGCAGATTACTGAGGTATTCTCCATCTACCCTTATCCCTAACTGCTCCCATTCCAAGTTTCTGAATACTTCCTCTAAACAAGCTGTGAATAGTACTGGGGAGATTGCGTGTCCTTGCCTAACACCTTTCTTTATGGGAATTTTGTTACTTTCTTTATGCAGAACTATGGTTGCTGTGCAGCCACTATATATATCTTCCAGCACTTTCACGTACGGCTCGTCTACCTCCTGATTTCGCAATGCCTGCATCACCGCCGAGGTTTCAACTGAGTCAAATGCTTTTTCGTAATCAATGAATGCTATGTATAAGGGCTGGTTATATTCCGAGCATTTTTCTATCACCTGATTGATGGTATGGATAGGATCGATAGTAAAGTAACGTTTCCAAAAACCTGCTTAATCCTTTGCTTGATTGCAGTATAAGGTTGTCCTGATTCTATTAGCGATTACCTTAGTAAATACCTTATACGTAACAGACAGTAAGTTGATTGGTCAGTAATTTTTAAGGTCCTTAGAGTCTCCTTTCTTGTGAATGAGGATAATGTTTGCATTCTTCCATGATTCCATGATTCCGGTACCGTCGATGACACCAGGCACTGCGTATACAGGGTGGCCAGTTTTTCTAGCACGATATCCCCCCCGTCCTTCAGCAAATCTGTAGTTATCTGATCCTCTCCAGCTGATTTCCCCCTTTTCATAGTTTCTAGTGCTTTCTTGACCTCGTCCTTCGTCACTGGTGGAACGTCTGACTGTTTTTCCCTGCCGCCAATCTCATTACGGTCCTGACTACTTTGGCTACGGTAGAGATCTGTATAGAACTCCTCGGCTACTTTGACTATCTTTTCCATATTAGTGATGACGTTGCCCGCCTTGTCCCTTATCGCATACATCTGGTTTTTGCCTATGCGCAATATTTTCTTTACCGCTTTAAGGCTTCCCCCGTTCTTTACAGCATGCTCAATTTTCTCCATGTTATACTTCCTTATATCGGCCACCTTGCGCTTATTGATTAGCTTTGATATCTCGGCCAATTCGATCTGGTCTGTTGGATTGGAAGCTTTCATACTCTGGCATTTCTTAATCAAATCTTTCGTCTCCTTAGACAGCTTGCCGGTATCCTCTCTAACTATCCTACCGCCTACTTCTACCGCGCACTCAGTAATGATATCTCTGAAATTATTGTTCCTTGCCTCTAGGGTAATATCGCCATCCTCAGTTAGAGCAGAATATCTATTCTGTAGCGAGATCCTGAACTCTTCTGCCCTCCCCCTCACCGCTAATTCGTTGATGGGTTTCTTTCTTACTAATCTATTGCGTTCTTTCTTCAGATTTAGGCTAATTCGGGACCTCACCATCCTGTGGTCACTGCATCGCACTTTCCCGATTACCTCTACATCTTGCATAATGGCGGGGTTTGAACACATCATGAAGTCGATTTCATTTTTAGTCTCTCCATTAGGACTTTTCCATGTCCATTTCCGGTTCTTCCGTTTGCTGAAGAAGGTATTCATGATTCGTAAGTTATTGCGCTCTGCAAACTCAACTAGTAACTCCCCCCCCCTATTCCTAGATCCAATGCCATAGTCACCTACTGCCTTGTCTCCTGCCCGTTTTTTCCCTACCTTGGCATTGAAATCGCCCATTAGTACAGTATACTGCGTCTTTACTTTTCGCATTGCCGATTCTACATCTTCATAGAAGCTTTCAACTGCCTGGTCATCATAACTACATGTAGGTGCATAGGCCTGTACAACCTTCAGTTTATACCGCTTATTAGGCCTAATTACGATGCCTGCAACCCTCTCATTAATACTATAGAATTCATCTATATTACCCGCTATATACTTACTGACAAGGAAACCTACTCCTAGTTGACGCCTCTCTGGTAAGCCTCGATAACACAGTACATGCCCATCCTTCAGTACAGTATATGCCTCATTCGGCCTCCTAACCTCACTAAGCCCTATGACATCCCATTTCATGCCCTCTAGTTCCTCTAACAGCACTGCTAAGCTAGCTTCACTAGCAAGGGTTCTAATATTAAACGTTGCCAGAGTCAGTTTCCAATGGCGGCCCGTCCAGCGGAGCCAGGCTTTCTTCGTTGGTTGGTTGTACAACTTTTAATTCCATCGGAAACGGGGAGTCGTGCGCCCGCGGATTAGAGGCTGGCAGGTAGTCCTTGGCTTCTTGCGGCCTCTTCCGCCAGATGGACGGTGCGGTGCTGGATCGCAGGGTCCGCGCTTCGCAGCAGGGTATCCCAGGCTTCTCTACTTGTAATATTTTGCCCTATTCCTGGAGATTGTGGGCACTCCCAAATTATGTGGTCGAGGGTCCCTCTCGCCCCACAGTGTTTACAGAGATCATTGTCCCTAAAGTCTGGTAGCGCGTGAAACGCCCAGACCGGGTTCATGAACGTATTAGTTTGTAGCCGCCTCCACGCGACAGCTTCTCTATTATTAATTGTCTAACATCTGGCGGGGGTACCAGTCTACGTCCCAATTTATAATGGTCGATAATTTCCCCGTAATTTTGCAGACGCTCGTCGTATGCCCAGTGTTCGGGGGGCTCGACGGCTACCCGGAAGTAGAGAGCTCGGGCTAGCTCGTGAGCCGCCTCGTTACCAGGGACGGCAGCGTGAGCTGGTGTCCAAATCAACTGAATTTTCCTATTTATTGTTCTTTGGGTGAGGATTTTGGCCGCCTCCGGCGATATCCTCCCCTTGCCAAAATTTTGAATGGCAGTTTTGCTGTCGCTAATTATGAACTTGGCTTCTGTTCCTACGCAAGCTAGCGCTATCGCAACTTCCTCCGCAGTCTCTATGTTGCGGCCTCTGATGGCTGCCGCGGATACCGGTGCCCCTCGGCCATCGACTACCGAAGCTACCGCCGCACCTGTTCTGCCACTTGCCGCATCAACATAGACTACTTCCTTTGCTCCCATGTTCTTGAACCGTCGCTCTAGGGCTTCAGCTCGTTTGGCCCTTCTTTCGACATTAAATTCTGGATGCATATTCCTAGGGAAGGGGGGGGACTACCAAGGCATTCCTGATTTCACTATTAATTGTGACTTTTTTTTGAACTCCCCTTTCTGGGTTGAGGCCTACTTTTGCAAGGATTACCCTGCCCGTCTCGGTCGTGCTTAGTCTCTCTAATTGGGAGACTCGCACTGCCTCCGCCAATTCTGCCCACGTGTTATGCACCCCGAGTTCGAGCAGTCGTTCGCTCGAGGTACCCATGGGCAGTCCTAGCGCCTTCTTAACGCATCTTCGAATCAGGCAGTCTAACTTCTCTTTTTCGCCGGCCTTGATGTCCAGGTAGGGCGTGGCGTAACTGATTCTGCTTATTACGTATGCCTGGATTAGTTTTAGTAAATTTCTCTCCTTGAGGCCTCTTCCTTTAGTGGCGACCCTCCTCAAGAGCCCGAGGGTTTGCATCGCGTAACTTTCTAATTTTTTCAGGACCTCTCCGTTGTGACCGTGAGATTGAATGACCATCCCCAAAATCCTGATCTGATCTACTTTAGGCACCGGTTTGCCCTCCACCTGAATATGAAACTCCCCGCTATTCTTGCAGCGGAGGTACTTCGGGTTATAAACGAACAACTCAGATTTATGCGGGGAGCACGAAAGTCCCCTTTTAGCCGCGTAATCGACAATGATGTCGGTCGCTGCTTGCAGGCGTTCCTCCGTACTCGCATCGCTCCCATGGTTAATCCAGAGGTTAATATCGTCCGCATACATGCTAAAATTTAGCCCCTTGATTTGGTTAAGTTTACCCGGGAGGCCTCTCATTGCCACGTTGAATAGAAAAGGCGATAGCACTGAGCCCTGCGGTGTGCCTTTGCTTCCTAACTCTATCGTAGGAGATTCTAAATTTTGAAATATCATGCAGGCTTTTCTGCCCGATAAGAAGTCTTTTATGTAGTTGTACGTTCTCTCCCCTACTCCGAGCACTTCGAGCCCTTCGAGAATAGCCTCGTGCCTGACATTGTCGAAGGCCTTGGTGAGGTCTATGCCCAGGATCCCTTTGGCGTCTCTCGATCGCGAGTCTATGATATCATGCTTTAGTCGGAGCATTACGTCCTGCGTGCACAAGTGTGGTCGGAAACCGACCATTTCGTGCGGCCACAGGTTGTTTTGCTCCATAAAGCACGTTAATCTTGTCTGTATTACGTGCTCCAGCAACTTCCCTACGCATGAGGTTAGGGAAATCGGTCTCAAATTTTCCAATTGCGGGGGTTTTCCCGGCTTGGGTATTAGTATTATGTTTGCCGTTTTCCACTGATCTGGCAACTGGCTCGTTTCCCAAACTTTTTCAATGAACTCCGTTAGTAGACTAATAGAGTCATCGTCTAGATTCCTTAGCATTTTATTCGTATCCCATCGGGGCCCGGGGCTGATTTAGTTTTTAGTCTTACAATTTCCGCCCTTGCCTCTGCCTCCGTGATGGGGGCGTCAAGCGCCTCATTGGGTGTGCCACCGTAGCTCGGAAGTGGGGAACGCTGGTTGTCTGCAACATACGTTTTTACTAACTTATTCATAAACGCCGCATCGTCTCCTTCAAAGGCGTGCCTGACTTTTGCCAATCTTATTCCCGATTGAGTTTTTGAATTTGTTGGGTCCAGCAGATGCCAGAGCATGCCCCACGTTTTGGAGAGATTCATGCCTCCCTCCATTTCGTCGCATCTGCTGAGCCAGTTTTGTTCGCACAGTTTGATCGCGTAGCTTTCAATTTCCTTGTTATGCCTCGCGATTCGTCTTCTAAGATTCTTGTTCCACTTTTGTTTCTTCAGCCTGCGTTCCATGCTTTGTTTAGCGTCCCACATGCGGAGCAGTCGGCTATCTGCTATACCAGGAGCGTCGTCTCCTACCAGCGTCTTTGTCGCCTCACCAACGTGGCGTTTGAGTGCCTCCGTCCATTCCTCAATGTTCTCAATTCTTTCTAATTGCGCGGTTGCCCTGATTTCTCTAAATTGATCCCATTCTGTAACGGCCGGTTGCACGCCCTGTGCGTCTTGACGCCCTCTTTGAGGACCGAAACGATAATGAAATGGTCACTGCCAAAATTTTGCTCAGAATTTTGCCAGTTTTTTGAAAATGTCAAGTCTGGGGATGTGTCCGCGCATACGCTGTTACCCGTCCTCGTTGGATGATCGGGATCCGTATGGAGGGTGAGACCTAGCTCGTGCGTGTCCTCCCATAGCTGCTTACCTTTGGTGTCCTGTAAAGCATAGCCCCATTCTTGATGTCTGGCGTTAAAGTCACCAACGATCAGCAAGGGATTATTCCCTGCCGCCTTGATGGCTTGGCGCATAAGGGCCCTAAATCTAATTTTCTTTTGCTTGGGTGAGCTATAAATGTTAAGAAGGAATAGACTGGGATCCTTCTTTCGTCCCGTTAATATCTCGAGGAATACGTTCTCGATATCTCTCGAATTCAAATCCTGTTCTATCACCGCTACATTGCGCTTGACAAAGGTCGCCACCGTCGATTTCACGCCTCTATCGCTGTTGAACACCTGGTATCCCATTAGTTTGGCTCCCTTCCCTGTTTCCTGAAGGGCGATTGCGAGGGGGGTCTCAGTTATGAGTGGAAGGTATTGCTGCAGTAGCGCTCTCTTGCGCTGGAAGCCGCGACAGTTCCACTGCCAAATTTGGTTTTCATTTACGCGCCTGGCCATTTTGCAGCTGGGTTAGCGTTTGCTCGACATTCTGCTGCCACGTGTTGACGGCTACGAGTTCAGTTCGAATTCTTTGCACTTCCCCTGCAAGTGCCTGTACCTGGCTCTGAATTTGGTTCATGAATTGGGTCATTTGACTCATGAATGAATTCAATTTTTCGTCAAGCCTATTTTCGAGTGCTTGGAACGGGTCGGTTTCATTAATTTTGCGCTTCACCGGGGGCGGGCGAGACGCCTCAGTCGCCATTTGCTCATCCCCTTTCGCCGGTGGCGCCGCTTGTGGCGGGGCGACTGGCTGAGCAGGTGGCAGCTGCTTCGCGGGAGTGGGAGGCCCCTGCTTTTCTGTATGCTGTTTCGAATTTTGATTTTGCGTTAGCTTTTTAATCACCCCCTTGAGCTCCTCAATTTCTTTTTTAAGAATTTCGACTTCCTCGTCTTTCTTACCTTTCCTAGGTTTAGCCTGGGAGGCCCCGCTGTTGAAGCTTACATTTTTCCGGTCTCCGCTGGCGTTCCGCTTGGTCCAGGCTTTCTTAGCACCCCCTGCTGCGTCACAGGTCTGACCGCCGCCGTGGTCAGTTGTTCCGCAGCCGCTGGTGACTGAGGGCCGGGGTTTTGTGGACCTTATCATGAGAGGTTGAGGCCAATTACTGCACCAGGGTGGCCAACTCCTGTTCTGGTGAGGGAGTGCATTGCCGGAGGTGTTCACCGGCATCACGAAGCACCCCAAACCTGTTTATGCAATTCCATCGACACGCGGATTTTTTTTTTTTTCATCCGGTGGAGAACTGCGCGGCACCGGGATTTGAGCCCCTGTCCTCTTGCATGCGAGGCGGATGTTCTACCGCTACGCCACCGCTGCACTGGATACCATTGTGCATTGTGAATGGTATACACACTGGATACCATTGTGCTAGCTTATACGGATTAAAGCACGTATTTGTTTGAAGTTTTCTAAGTAGTGTTTGTTGTGATTTGCTGAGTGTATAGTGGGGCTCCGGATATTTCAGTCTGTTGTTTATACCAATTCGTAATTCCTCTGTATGTAGGGTCTCTCTCGCCAGCCGATCTTGGTTCGGGGTAACGCACCTCCCGGCCTACGACGAATCCTCGGGCATACTGGTGCGCCGCCTCGTTTCAAGGATGACCCGCGTGTGCGGGGACCCACAAAATTTTGATCGAACGTGCGTTTTTAGAGTAATCAAAAAATTTCAAAATTTTGGCTGCTGGTTGATGAATTCTACCTTTTGCGAAATTTCTGATGGCTGTTTTTGAGTCGCTAAAAATGTATTTGGAGTCCGTCGTGACAATCGCCAGAGCTACAGCCGCCTTTTCTGCCTCCTCTGGCGTTCGTACTTCGTTTATCATCGCTGAATTTTGTAAGCGATACTTGCGATCGACTAGTGCCAGGGCATAGGCTCTCTTATTCCCGTATTCTGCTGCGTCCACATATGTCGTATTTGGTAGACCGGAATAGTATTTCTCTAATGACTGGGCTCTTGCTACCCGACGCTGCAGGTGAAACTCCGGGTGCATGTTCTTAGGTAGTGGAGGGACTACCAGTATTTTGTGTATTGGACGGGGAACCGACGTTACCTGTGAGTGTCTGCCCTCGTAGTGTATGTCGGTCTTTTGCAGTATCTGTCTTCCGGTCGATGTTGCGGTCAACCGCTCGTACTGTGCCGTGAGGTGTGCTTCGATCATTTCTTCTAGTGTGTTATGTATCCTCAGTTGCATGAGTTTCTCGGTAGCCGTGCAAATGGGAAGACCGAGTGCTTTTTGAAGGACTGCCGAATTATGGAATCGATCGCTTCTCTTTCCTTGGCCTGTAGGAATAAGTAGGGCGTGGAATATATAATGCCGCTGAGAACGAAGGCTTGCACAAGTTTTAGTGTCTCTTTTTCTTTCATCCCTCTTTCTTTGTTTGATATCCTCCGAATAAGGCGAGATGTTTGATTACTTATCGTTCGAAGTTTTTGGATTAAATCTGTGTTTTTGCCATTTGATTGAATGTAGATACCCAGTATGCGTAACTTTTCTACTCTCGGGATAGTGAAACCATCCATGTATATATTGATATTTGTGTTAATGTTTTTTGTATATCTTTTTGGTTTAATGACTAAAAGTTCCGATTTTTGAGATGAGCATTCCAAGCCAATTTTCTCCGTTTCCTCCACTACCGCATCTGCTGCTTGCTGCAGCGTGTCCTCAATTGTGCCGGCGTGACCCTTCGTGGTCCATAGAGTAATATCGTCGGCATAGAAAGAGTGTTCTAGGTCTGGGATTTGTTCCAATTTGCGTGCCAAACTTATTAAAGTGATATTAAAGAGAAATGGGCCCAGTACTGAGCCTTGCGGCGTGCCCCTGTCCCCTAGTTGGAATTTGTTAAAATGTATAGATTCTAATTGAATTTCTGCTGTCCTACCTGTTAAAAAGGCCTTGATATAATTATACATCCTGGCGCCCACCTGCAGCTCGGATAGGGCACCCATGATAGCTTTGTGGTTCACATTATCGAAGGCTTTTGTAAGGTCAAGAGTTAATATGGCTCTTAACCTGTTATCCATTTCAAGTGCCAAGATTTCGTGCTTAATCCTTAACATTGTGTCCTGTGTGGATAAAAGGGGTCTGAATCCCAACATAGTATGAGGGTACAGATCCCACTCGTCCATGTACGACTGAAGCCTTGCCAGGGCTACGTGCTCAAAAAATTTACCTAGGCACGAGGTGAGAGATATCGGTCTCAGGTTTTCTATTGAAAGTTTTTTCCCTGGTTTAGGAATAAAGATTACCTTGGCGTGCTTCCAAGTTTCCGGTAAGGATCCTTTATTCCAACATTCGTTGGCGAAGTTGGTAAGTTGGGAAATGGAGTTTTCATCTTGGTTTCTCAGCATAGTATTTGTGACCCCATCCGCGCCGGGTGCCGAGGGCGTGCGGATTTTATGAATAGCTGCTCGAACTTCCGCTTCCGTTATGTTGGAGTCTATTTGAGGGTTCGGGTTGCCTTTATATTCCGGAAGGGGTTCTTTGTCACGAGAGATGTTGAAATAGCGAGCCTTAAGAGCGTTAATGATTTCTTCGTTCGTGAGGTCATGAACGTGAAGGAGTCTTTGTATTTCCTGCTTCTTAACTCCTTTGCTGGATTCGGGATCGAGAAGATGTCGCAGTAAATTTCACGCATCTCGCGTACCCATGTTTCCATTAAAGTTGTCGCATATTTGATGCCACTGTTGCTGAGCAAACTGGGAAGCGTGATCTTGAATTTCCTTGTTTATGTTGGCTATTTTAACCCTAAGCCTTTTGTTGTGTTTTTGCATAGCCCATCTCTTTTCCATACTGTGCCTAGCTTCCCAAATGCGAAGTAAGCGATTGTCAATGTTGCTTACTTCGAGTTCATTTTCTATTTCTGCCGTGGCCGTACCTACATCCTTTAGGAGATTGGATGGCCATTCCTGGATGTCACTTATAGAATCAGAATCGTAGTTATTCCTATGCTCTCTGAATTTGTCCCAATCTGTGATTTTATGCTTTTTAGGTCGACCTTTGAAATTTCCAATCTGAATTTCTGATTCGATGATGTAGTGGTCACTTCCTAAATTTTGCCTAGTGTTAGACCATCTAACATTCGGTAGGTTTTTTCCGGCCGTAATGTCCGGACACGTGTCTCTGTTGACGCTGTTTCCAATCTAGTAGTGACAACTAATTTAGTCTTCACTTTCAAATTGCGCGCCAATGGCAGTCTGTCACGCGCGGTACCCCGCTATCATCCTCACAGTACGCAAGCGGAATTGGTTGGTTTGTGGGGTTTAACGTCCCAAACAACTCAGGCTATGAGAGACACCGCCTCCATGAAGCTGGCGAGCTCGCAGAAGTACGCAAGCTGGGAAAGACGAACGTCGCGGTTCTCACTTTTGTGGGGAAGGTGGTGCCGCGTTTTGTGCATTACAATTCGGAGCTGGCTGTCGTGCGTGAATACAAGCGTACTGTGCCGGCGTGTGTGAGGTGCGGTACTATCGGGCATCGGGCAGACACGTGTCCTGCCCCAAACACCTCAAAGTGCGGCCTGTGTGGTCATTGTGTGGAGCTTACTCCAAAAGGTCCAGCTCCACATGAATGTAAACCGTCGTGTGTAATCTGCGGCTTGGCCCACCCCACGGGCTCACAGGATTGCACAGCAAAATTCCGAAGACTTCGGACGCCCAGAAACAAGCCTCGGCAACGTGGCGTCTTGAAAACGGACACACCTGGCAAAAAGCAAGGTCACGCCACTCGCGGAGCCAATGACAGCGCGGAACGCGGCAACCGCGCCGCCGGCTCACGTGACAGTGACGTCAACGATTCTTCCTCCCGTAACCTGACGTCATCGAAAGACAAGAAGAAGGCGCCCCCACCGCCTCCAAGCGGCAAGAATGACAGACACTTCCCGGCCCTTCAGACAACCTCCTTGCTTCTGACAAATGGTGCTGCCGGCGCCCATGCCTCCGCGCCGCAACATAAGCAGGTGAGCAGCTGGGCAAGGGTTGCCTCCTCTCCTATTCCTTCCTCACCTTCCTTCCCTCCCGCGGTCACCGGCGTAGACGCCGAGAGTCGCAAACAAATCCAGCTGCTCAGGGCACAGAACGAGCAATTGCTCGCTAAAATTCAAACTTTGGAAGCCAAACTCACAGCCGTGTCGAGTCCCCAGAGCTCAGACGCCATGGAGAGTGAGCCGGAGCTGCCGGCTGCGTTCGCGTCAGCTATGGCTGCTATGGAGGCGCGTCTCGCCTCCCAACTTCGAAACATGGTGGAGGCCTCCATGGACCGCGTCGCAGCCAAATGCTCGTCAATGGTTCCTGAAACTGTCTCCAAATATATGCAGGATCATCCCAGAACGAGACGTCGGGTTGGGAACCCTAAAAACACGTCCCGTCTTAAAAAAACTGGCCATCGAGCAGGGAACCTTAAACATATGTCCCGTCTCTCAAAATACTCCCGAATTATTGCGGATTCGGATAACGAGGACTCCAGCCCCGCACCTACTTCAGGTGCCGGCTCCGGTGTGGCGTCTGTACCAGTCTCACTAAATATCACTCATGGCTGAACAGCCTAACCAGCAGCCCCTCCCCCCAAATCATGTCAATCATTATTGGTAACGCAATGGAACTGTAGGGGCTTCAGGAACCGTCAAAAACGCGCGAGTCTACGCCTCTACTTAGAAACACTCGAAACTTTGCCCGGCGTAGTCGCCCTCCAGGAGTCAGGAGCGGCGGCCAAATTAACAAACTACACGACGTTCCAGCGAGACCGCTCGTCCTGTCTGTTCGTAAACAAATCATACACGGCCACAGAAGTGGATCTAGACCTAACACTTCCCTATTCGTATGTCATGGTAACGATCTTACCCCTCCGCCGCTCAGATCCTCCCATGCACATACTGAGCATATACTGCTCCCCCAAACTAAAGCGAGTGACGTTCGCAGACATCTTTAGCCGTGCGCTGAAGACAGCAGGTCGAGACCCCCTCCTGATATTGGGTGACTTTAATGCCCCCAGTCAGCTGTAGGGGTACCGTAAAGAGGAGGTGCGAGGACGCAAACTGGCGGAGCTTGTGTCCACACTGGGCCTCACCCTCCACACCAAACCTGTTTACCCAACACGCGCAGGTAACTCCGTGACGCGGGACACGTGTCTGGATCTTACCTTCACTCGCAACATACGGCACGCAGACTGGGTTAACACCGAGGAAACCCTCAGCAGCGACCACTGCCTTCTTAATACCACGTTCTACACACGTCCCCTCAAGCGTCCTACCACACACGCCCACATCCCTAATTGGACTACCTTCCGACAAAATTTTCCCGCCACTACCAACATTGCCATAGCAGAGCATGGGTACACCAACTGGTCCCGGTCACTGATGTCACATCTTCGCTCACGTGAAACGCAGATCCAGCTCACAGGGGCAATAACGGACGTGGATAATCACCTCATTCACCTCTGGGAAGCTCGCCGCAGCCTTACACGCCACTGGCGTCGCCAGAAACACAACCGCAAACTTAAAGAACGTATTGTTAATATCACCCACCGAGCCTCCGAGTACGCGGCCCAGCTCGCTGACTCGAACTGGGTGGATAGTTGCAATACAGCGGCCCGACAAATGTCTAGCCGTAATACACGGAGGCTCTTTCGAGCTCTCATCAATCCTACGCAGAACCGCACCGAAACCCAAAAACATTTACACCGAGCAATCCACTCCTTTAAAGGCAACACTATGCAGCAGGCACAATCGCTCCGGGACCGCTACTTGTGCACAGCTCAAGAAGACCCCCGAGGATCGGTCTACTCCTACGCAGGCAAGGAGAACTCGGAGCTGGACAAACCTTTCCAGCTTCACGATCTTCGGGCTAGTCTAGTCAAAATGAAGAGAGGCACCGCGCCTGGTCGGGACAAGGTCACCGTCAAGCTTTTGGCGAACCTGCCTGACTCTACGTACCAGTGCCTACTCGAATACATTAACGCAATCTGGACAGGGTAAACCCCCTTACCCATCGATTGGAAAACGGCACTTGTGACTTTCATCCCGAAAGCTGGCAAACCAATAGACACGGATAACCTCCGCCCCATCTCTCTCACCTCCTGTGTGGGCAAACTAATAGAGACTATGGTGCGCGATTGGCTATCCGATTATCTTGAACACAGGCACACTTTCGCGGACACCCTGTTCGGATTTCGCCCACACAGATCCGCGCAGGATGTCCTTCTCCAACTTAACAGAGAAATTCTCAACCCATTCGAACGCCCCCACAATGACCGGGTTGTACTCGCCCTAGACTTAAAAGGCGCTTTTGATAACGTCACACACGTAGTCATACTGACCCATCTAAGTGAAACACACTGTGGCAGCAATACGTTCAATTATATAAGACAATTCCTTACAGACCGACAATCATACATCAAAATACAAGACAAGGAGCACGGACCATTTATGCTCGGCACGCGGGGCACACCTCAGTGCGCAGTTCTCTCCTCGCGGCTTTTTAACATTTCCATGATGCGTCTGCCGGCCCAGCTGACTGAGGTCGAAGGCGTGCAGCACGCGCTCTACGCCGACATCACCCTATGGGCAACGCAGGGCAGTGTGGGCGACATTGAAACCTGCCTGCAAACAGCGGCGAGCATAGTGGATTGCTATGCCCGGCGCAGTGGTCTTCAATGTTCCCCCCAGAAATCACAGTTTGTGCATCTCCGCCCCTCTCTCAGATGCAGTACACAAATCTCGATCTCGCTTGCGAGCGGTCCAATTCATGAATCAAAAGAGATCAGAGCACTCGGTCTCTTCACCCATCACCAAAGACGCCCTGAAACAACACTAGCCAAGCACCAATCTACAGAAGCAGATGTAGAACCAGGGGCGTTTCAAATTGTTTACTATACGTGTAGCAAATACAATTTACAGGAATCACATAAACGAAAAATCTACCGCTTCACTACCGCAGAATTCTTAGTTGCCCCCTCGTTGCAAAGATATACCTCGAATGCCGCCGCTTTGAAGCTGCGATTTTAAGCCGTGGAACTCGGACGAGCACAGCCACAATGCCTTACTTCCAGGAACAGGCCTGAAGAACAGTTCTCAGCTGCACACGGCACCATGAGCTAGTCCTCGTCGCCGTTGGAGTAATCGCAGTCATAACTGGGATGTTCCAGACGTCTTGCGATTCGGTTCATTTCTTCTTGTTTGGTGTTGACGTAGTAGTAAAACACATCCTTGATGTTTTCCAGCGCTATT
Organism: Amblyomma maculatum; assembly: GCF_055883805.1. NCBI lineage: Eukaryota > Metazoa > Arthropoda > Arachnida > Ixodida > Ixodidae > Amblyomma > Amblyomma maculatum. The sequence continues at coordinate 196,220,835 of NC_139347.1, read as the reverse complement.
CGCCTCAGTTCGATGTGCTTGGCAAATTTTTCTCCTTGGTTCTCCAAGACGCGAATACGTAGGCTTTCCAAATCATAGCTGTTCTCTTCCATGAGCTCAATCTGTCTGAGGGCATTGTCGATCCTCTTTTGAAAGGTAAAAATACGAAATAAACGCAAACCAGACATGGTAGGCGGTTCGATATTTCCCAGCCGACTGAAACAGGGCTTTGACCTCTTCTTTTGCTCGCTGTGACGTGGTGTGTGCGTTCGGAAAGGCATGATACCGGTATGGTGATGATGATAATGTATTGTTGACTGGGCCCTTTAGAACGGGTGGCTTGACTTGCCGAAATAATTATTACAAAAAAGAAAACGAAAAGACTAGAGGGCATAAAAAGAAAATATAGGAGGAAAAAGAAACATCGACTGCTGTGTCACTGTTTCCACTCGTAGCTTCAGGTTCAGTTAGTACTCTGTAGCGTCTTTTAAACAGCGTCACCTGGCGATAAATTGCAGAAATATTAGGGCCATTTGTTTAACCTACACCAGCTACACCAGTGCCGCAAAAATCCATTGTAAGTATATAGGACATTTGCTACTCTGGTGTAGCTAGTGTAGGTTAAACAAATGGCCCTATTGTAAGGTTTGGTTTATCGGGTTTAACATCCCAATGCGCGGCTGTGAAACGCCGTAGTGGAGGGCTCCGGAAATTTCGACCGCCTCGAGTTCTTTAACGTGTATTGACGCACAGCACATGGGCGCATATCTCAACGGTAATCTTATCCCTTCCCGGAGCAGTGCCCCGTTTCATTTTGGTGAGAGCCGCCCGCGGATATAGCTTTTTGCCCCCATCAAAGCAAAAGGAAATAAATTAGGAGACGTAGAAGTTGAAGAAGAAAGAGACGTGGCGACAGGACAAAGGGCCACCGCGGCCTGGATTTGATTGTGCGTCCTTGGGCATAGCCGTCGAGTGCCTTAACCGAAGAGTGTATTTAAAGCCCGCTGTTCACGTCGCTTTTATGGCGCACGCTCCATTTTCGAACAATGAAACAGGGCTGGAATCCACTTCGTGCGACATTTCTTTCCATGCAGTACTTTTTTTGAAGCGGGAGCTTCACTGCTGCAGGTAGGTATCACCGGTTTTCACCTTCAAGTGACCTTGATAAATACTGCGCTTTTCCTTTCTTATAAACTAATTTACAATTAAAGCTAAATGTTCACTAGGTTATTGTGGTTGTGTCTGCAGGAAGAAGGAAAAGAAAATGCACGGGCTTGCTACTGGCTCTGTAGCTGAGCCACCTGCGCTGCCTCGTGCGGACAGAAGGGAAAACAGAGAAGCAATAAAAAATAAGAGGGAGAGAAAGACGTGCGCCGCAACAACAGTCGTCGTCCGCCACCGAAGCAGTAGCGGGTGCAATGACGGCCTGCAACAGTTAAAAATCGGTGGCAGGCTAGCCCCCGCCGCACGCGGCGTTGACCTACCGCCCCAGCCCCGTAGGGCCAGGAACTGCCGCCCTTCACCACCTCCTCTCTGTTCACTAGGACTAGGTACAGCCGGTGTTCATGAAGCACTAAATTTGGCCTTAAAGTGAAATTGACCTAATGAAGTGTGGGTGACCACGACTTCGTGGTGTCCACACGAAATAAACTGGGCCTTCCCTTTCCCAAAATGTAGTCGAGACAAGGAACTGGTGGTCGGCGTCGGTGGCTACAACAAAGACCCAAAAGCGAGACATCCTTCAGGCCAATGGTAGAGGAGGTTTGACTTAGAGTTGCACCATTGCCAACCAAAGACGGCAACACGATGGGGCGCCAGTTTACACTTGGCTCTCCCAGGCAGTACCATCAACTCAGGCTGGTACCCTCACCAGACCCGGAATTGAATAACAAAGAAGCTGGTGCATGGAGGCGCTGCAAACTAATACGTTCATGAACCCGGTCTATTATTATTATTATTACCATGTGTACCCCGAGACGAGAGACCATGATAGATGTAGTGATTGTGAGGCGAGAGGGTCCCCCGACTACTTGATATGGGAATGCCCGCTCTCTCCCGGTGTGGGACAAACTATAGTTAGTAGAGAGAACTGGGAGATCCTGCTGCAAAGCACGGACCCTGAGCTCCAGCGGAACATCGCCTACCTTGCACAGAAGGCTGCCATGGGCCAGGGCCTGCCAGCCAGCCTGTAACGTAGCGGCTCCCGTCTCCAGGCCTATGTCCGGGGCGGGGGTGATCGGCTTCTTCTGGTGGAAAATAAAGTTTTTCAATCAAATAGGACTGAAGATTCGTTCGAACGTTGTGACGGTGGCACATTGAATCCAGGCGTCAGCAGAAAAATTTGCTGCAACACTCAAAATGGTAACCTTAGCTCGAAACAAACTTGGAGCTTACTCAGATGCCTCACTGACCCCAACAACTCCAAAAGCGACCAACGCAAGAACCTTGCTAGGGCTCTGCATGGTTACCGCGGCTCCAATAGAGATCTCGTACAAACTATCAAACAAAAGTACTTCTGCACCACAGTCGACACGGACCCCCTCCCTCCCTATAATGGGCAGCCAAACGAAAAACTAGATGCGGAATTCACCGTCAAAGAAATACAGGCCGCCATCCTAGCCATGCGCAGAGGCACAGCTCCTGGGAAAGACAAGATACCGGTGGGACTCATCGCCAATCTCCACGACGTAGCCCTCACGCAGCTCGCGAATTACATTAATACCTGTTGGCGCATAGGCCGGCTGCCAAACGAGTGGAAGACTGCGGAGGTGCACTTCATCCCCAAACCGGGCAAACCCATAAATATTAACAATCTACGGCCCATCTCTCTCACCTCCTGCGTAGGGAAAGTTATGGAGAAGGCGGTACACATCAGGCTCACCCGATATCTTGAAGAAAACGACTTGTATCCACACAGCATGTTCGGATTCCGGCCTGGCCTATCCACCCAAGATATACTCCTTCAGCTTAAGGAAGAAGTCATAAACCCCCCTAACAAGCCTTTCTTCAGGACAATTCTCGCTCTTGACCTCAAGGGGGCGTTTGATAGCGTAAAGCACCACTCTATTTTGGAAAATATGAGCCACATCAATTGTGGTGCAAGGACCTATGCATATGTTAAAGATTTCCTTCACGGTCGTACCGTCTACGCCGACCTCGGTCTGGCAGAACCCAGCCAAATACAGCTAGGCACACGCGGCACGCCACAGGGTGCTGTTCTATGACCCTTACTTTTCAATATTGCTTTATTCAAACTCCCAGCCCAGCTAAATCAGGTATCGCATCTACGGTACGCCTTCTGCGCGGATGACATCACTATTTGGACCACGGCCTATTCTACCGCGGAAATCGAAGACCGCCTTCAAGAGGCCGTAACCATCGTGCAAGCCTACTCCGCTAACTGCGGCCTTACTTGCTCCCCCGAAAAGTCGGAGTTGCTGGTACTACACAGCTCCCGCCAACGCAGACCCACTGTTGAAGTCAACCTCAATGGAAACCCAATACCACAGAAACCCAATACCATCAGGGTTCTAGGGCTTTACATCAACGACAAGGGCAGAAATGTGTACGCCCTCACTTTGCTCAAAAACACCAGTCTGCAGGTTGCGCGTATGATAGCCAGGATCACTACCAACGACAGGGGTATGCTCGAACAAGACACCCTGCGCCTGGTTCAAGCATTCATCATTAATAGAATTGTGTATTCGGCACCGTATCTGCACCTCATTATACGAAACTTCATTATACGAAACGCAGTTAAAAAGGCGCTGGGCCTGCCCCAAAGCACTTCCACAGAACGTCTTTTGCAATTAGGGATGCACAATACAGGCGAAGAACTCCTTGCCGCCCAACGCGCCACCCAGATAAATCGACTAGCAGCAACCCGCACGGGCCAGACCGTTCTTATGGACCTTAACCTGACTAGCCCGCAAGGTCTCGTACAAAAACAGGCTATACCGCCCGGGTGGTCAGACTCGTTCATAGCCAATCCCCTACCCCGCAATATGCATCCTCTGTTCCACCAAGGGCGCCGGAAGGCGCAGGCCAAATACATCCAGGACAAGTACGGGACGGACACTGAATCCTACTACGTAGACGCCGCAAAGTCAGAAGCGGGGTACACGGTAGCGGTTGTGATTCACCAACAACAACTGGTTGATGCTCTCACCATCTGCGATGACAATATAAAAATGACGGAGGAGGTGGCCATTGCTTTAGCCGCCACGCATACCACCTGCGCCTATATAATAACAGACTCTATGGCTGCCTACCGCAATTACATCAAAGGGCGAATATGTCTCCAGGCTGTCAGAATATTGAAAAATTATGGACACCCCGAACAAGACAAATGCCTCGTCTGGACACCGGGACATCAAGGCGTGGAAGGGAACGAGTGCGCCCATGCCGCTGCCCGAGCTCTCCTCCCCGGGACTCGACCCCTCCATCCTCCACACCGCCCTATCCCGGCCCTCTGGCTACGTATGCGGAGAGGTTACAGCACTGCAGACTCTCTCGCAGAAAATATCCACCCCCAGCCAAGGGGATATCCAAAGCGGAGGAAGTTAGATGGCGACGCCTACAGACAGGTACATATAACACACCAGCCCGTTTAAACACAATACACCCCGGGTTCTGCGACCCCAAATGCAAATATCGCGGGGAAAAGGCAGGCCTGCACTACATGGTGTGGACCTGCCCACACAATCCTCCAGATGATCCGAATGCAGTTCCAACAATTGAGGGGTGGGAGGCTGCCCTATCCAGCTCTGGACTAGAGGCCCAACGGGCCCTCGTGACACGTGCGCGGGTAGCAGCGGCAGCCGCTGGAGTCCCGGACTAGGGACCCCACCTACACATCCCCCTCCCTTAAATATACTTAATAAAGTTTTTCACTCACTCACTCACTCAAAGCTTTCGCTCTATCGCTAGGATCAGGCCTTACATAACCCCCTCCATCTGCTCCCCCCATTTTTTTTTTATTTCGACACCATCGAAACGACGTCGATCCCTACCGCTGGCGGCTACGATTCGATGGGAGCAAAATGAAGAGGCATCCGCGTGCTGTGCGAGGTCAGAAGAACCCCAGGTGGCCGAAATTACTCAGAAACCCTCCAAAACGGCTCCTGTTTCTCTCTTTCCACTTTCGCTCTCACCTTCCTCAATTTAAGGCACGATTTGTGTGTCCACAGAAATGATGATGATGATGAGTCTGTGGTCATTCCTTTCGTATCGGGAGATCAACGGGGTCCCCCGGATCAAACCAAAAAGTTGCAGAAAAAAAAACACTTAAAACACGCATACACATTGTCGCACAAAACACACACTGGCACAAATTCATGCACTGGCACACACAAACTCACACACGCAGTGTGGCAGTCACTAAGTGCGATGTCCAGTCGTTTCGCGGTCATCGCCGAGTTATTTGCCACCACTGTTGTAGCCTAGCCTTCGTGATGGAAACACTGTGACTTGCGATAGCGTTCGCTTCGTTGTCGCTTTCGTCCATGGAGGAAGAAAAAAACTAGGAGGGAGCGCCGCGGCGGAAAATTGAAGCCTAGTCATAAAAAATATAATGGAAAGAATCATGGGAAATTAGCCGTCACGTGTACGGCAAGCGGTAGCCGGTAGCTGGTTTCGGTTGCGGTTTCGCACACTTCGCTCTGAAGGAATGCCTTCGCGTGGCCTTCGCTACGCGACGCCTGCACTAGACACCTGAGGCGCGCGCTGCGAGTAGTAAGTGGATGGGCTGATGCTGTGGGGCTGCCGCCGCCGCGCAGTGCACCCGTGTATTTCGCGAAGTACGGTTGAGTCGCCTCAGCTGCGCCATATGAAATGCTTGCGGGGCTTGGCGCACAAAGACGAAGCACGCGAGAACAAGAAGGACGAGGGGACGAATTCGCTGATCATTGCTTCGTCCTGTCGTCCGTTGTGTTCTTGTGCTCTATCTCTGTGCGCTGAGTCCCGCAAGCATGGCATCAAGTCAACTAGACCTACAAAAAGTACTGCCATATGAAATGCTGCGTGCTGGGATGCAAGAACTATACGGATATACCTCTCGGGGCTGTCGCTCCAACGGTGAGTATACCTGTTACGCGCACTCCTCGAGAAACGAAACGTTTGTTTGTCAGAGCATGTGCATGTATTGTTCGGGACGAAAATCGTTTGATTCATTTAGGTAATGCCGACCTCAAATACACATTATTGTTACGCTGAAGGCAGTTCCCCAGGCATGCAATGTTATGTCGAATTCGTAATCTCCCTGACGAAACCAAAGATGAAAAGGCCACCTGCAGTTCTCACTAGTGCGCCTATATAAACACGGAGTACAATGCAACAATTGTAAACAAAGTACTTATGTGTAACGACGAGACGCGCAACTTTCGGTAGACCACTCCGGTAGGTTTTCCGCGGGTACATCCAAAGTCACTAAAAAATACCATGTACCTTGCTGTTTTTGAGTCTGGCAGCTATGTTGGCTAAATTCCCAAGAGTCATTGCGCGCAAGAGAGAGAAGGGAGCGGCGTCAGAGGAGGTTGGCTTGCGGAGCCTGCGCACGCTCCCTCCTAGTTTTTTTCTTCCTACATGCTTTCGTCGCCCGCCTTGAAGCCCAATGCGCACAAAAGGGTGGCGCCATCTGCGTGTCGAGGAGACAACCCGTCGCAGTGGAGCACCAAGGGTTCTAGGAGCTCCTCATGTCTCCCGCAGGCTCTGCAGGAGGCGGTTTGTGCCTCGGCGGAATCATCGAAGCGCCGGCGGTACATGAGTGTGCGCAGAGCCTCGAGAAGAAGGGCACTATCTCCGCTGTTGTCGTACAGGTGTTCTGGAGCAATTGCCTGCTTGTGCGTGCGGTACATCTGGACCGTTGTTTTGGTCTCCATAGCGGATTGCCAGCGGCCGGTCTCTGCTGCTTGCACCCGGGTCCGCGCCGAGCGTCCGCGCTTCCGTCCGCGCTTCCGTGCAGTTAGTTCGTTGTTCTCTTGGGTGGAATTTTCAAAAAGACTGTACTTCCAATGCAACCGCTGTACCCGGGAGCACCATCGTGTTCTGGTCCCCTAAAATGGAGGTACCGAAACACTCGTCGTGCCCATCGTGAGTTGGGTAATATGCGGAGCCGTTCGTTGGATGCAGTTTTGCTGCTGGTCTCCCGTGCTTCGAACGACGACCAGCCGAGGTCACCCTGGACTGCCTCAATGGCAACTCGCCCGGAAACCACAGGCCCACTCGGCCAACTTCTTGCTGTCCGTGATCCAGCCAAGCACGCGTGGAGGCCGATATGCATACCACAGCATTCGCGAATGTCAGGGCCGGTACGTGCACAGCCTTCTACAATTCGCGGACTATCACATATCGGCTGCATCCCCACAGGCACCATTTGCGCAAAATACAGCACGCTCGCTGGGAAGAACGTCGCACGTGTTCTTCGTGTGCTGCATATACGTCTCCTTGGGTACTGATGTTAATGCCGAGGTACCTGTAGGTGGTGGTCTGATGTATGGGCTCTCCGCTTGGCAGACGTAGCATGGAGAGTGTGGTGCTGGGGCCCGCGAAGTACAGCACAGCTGATTTCCTTGCATTGAATGCTAGCCCCAGTTTTCCGAGATGTTCGGCGAAGATGGAGACAAGCTTCTGCAGCTGTGCTTCCTCCGCGGCTGGAAGTACAATCCCAAGCATCCTGGGCCGACCATTTACGTGTGGCCGGCGTTCGGGAAATGGTCGGCCGCTGACTTAGCCGGCTAGTAAACCATGGCAAGCGGTCGGCCCGAAGGTGGCCGCCAGCCATTTCGGCAAGTAGTTCGCAGCGGGCTTTGGCCCGACTTCTCGGTCGGACTAAATGCCGGGCATGGCGCCAGGTTAATGGCAAGAGTGCGGCAATGCGTCGGCCCGACTGTTGAGGCGGTACATTGAAAAAAAGTTATGAAGAGCACGACTGCTACTTTTTTTTAAATTTGCCTGTTACTTGGCTTTGGTTTTTCGCGATGTTATGTAATTTGCACTTAGTATGGAACAAAATGATACATGCTATTTAGTGTAAATGTTTTGTTGCATTAATTAATGCTATTGTTTGCTTAACTTATCGCTCACATTTTTAGTGAACCCTAGCTGTTAGTAAAATTATTTACTGAGTTCTGATAAACAGCAAGCCAGAAGGTGACCGCAATTTCATGTGTAGATCATGTCGTTATACTGTTTGCTTGTTACGAAGCGCAGCAGTAGGTGATGTAACATCAGTTATATTCTGGCGCACAAGCTCCCGTACACCCATTTAGCCCGTATCACTCACTGAACTTCGTCCGCTATATGGCAGGGCACTTGAGTAGACGCAACTTTGCTTTGGAAGGGAGCAAAAGGCCATTGTGTAAAATAAAAGAAGCGGACAGAAGAGAAAAAGCACACGGGGGCAGACATTATGCGTAGGGCACTGGCAAGCCTTGGCCGCGGCGAACGCTCCGGCAGGTAAACAAAGAGACAAATTCTAAAAACACGACTTCGCAGCTGGAGAAGAGAAATGCGTACACAGAGGGAGACCCGGACGAAGCAAACCGACAGCGCGCTCGGAGGTTTCGAAGCAAGGGCGGAAAAGAGGGCGAAAATGGTGGGAAGGGCGGGGTAACTGGATTGATTGATTTATTTATTTATAGCAAGGGAAAGGCGCGGTAACTGTCTCACTTGTTTTCTGTGGACACCTCAAATGCGCCGTAAGGGAAGGAAGGAAGGTGGGAGTGAAAGTGGAAAGAGAGAAAGAAAAGGAGCCGTAGTGGATTGCTACGGAGTAATTTCGACCACCTGGGAATCCTTAACGTGCGCTGACATCGCACAGCCCACAGACGCCTCTTCGTCCGTGTACTGTGCGATGTCAGCGCGCGTGCCAGCGCTCCGATTCTACGGAGCCGGATGCTTCCAGATCGTGACCGGTGACCTCGTTGGCATTTCCCAGCCCACCGTGTCGCGGGTCATCGGAAGAATGTCGCGAACGATCGCAGCAACCCTATTCCCTGCTCTCGTGAAATTACCAAGTGCTGCTCAAGCTCCTGCTGTAATGCTTGCATTCTACAAAATTGCAAAATTCCCCGGCATGACGCCCCGCCGGGGTGGTGCAGTGGTAAGACGCCCGACTACTGTGCCGGAGTTCCCGGGATCGAATCCCGGCCTCGGCGGCTGCGTTTCGATGGAGGCGAAACGAAGTGGCGTCCGTGTGCTGTGCGATGTCAGCGCACGTTAAAGATCCCCAGGTGGTCGAAATTACTCCGTAGCCCTCCACTACAGCCCCCCTTTCTCTCTATCCACCTTCACTCCCACCTTCCTCCCTTCCCTTACGGCGCGGTTCAGGTGTCCACAGAGCAAGTGTGACCGATACTGCGCCTTTCCCTTCCTATGAACCAACCAACCAACCCCGGCATGACAGGCTGCATAGACTGTACCCACTTGTCAATCAAGAGCCCAGGAGGAGAAAACGCGGAAGTTTTCCGAAATAGAAAGGATATTTTTCCTACAATGTGCAGGTAAGTGCAAATAGCAGTGTATTTACTATCGGGTGAATCGTGTTGACCCGTGCCGCGGTAGTCAACACGGGGCGCTCGACTGCTGAGCCAGAAGTTGCAGGTTCAATACAAGCCATTTCGGGGCGATAGAAAATCTGACCGGCCGGAGGCAGCGCTAGCCGTGCGTACGTACGTACGAGCGCGTCCATCACAGCGGCGTACCTCTCCCATGCTTCGTCTTCGTAGCGCCCGGCTGGGAGCGGCGAACTGAACTGTACGCTGTTCTTGCGCCGTTCTGCGACACGAACTCGTAGGCATGACTAGCGCTGCCGGAATGCGGCCCAAAACACTTCGTATTTTAAAGGGGAAAATACATTATAAAAATGAACCTTTTTGTTGGTGCATTCTTTTGATTACATGCCTTGGATATGGTAACTAGACATGTTTATAGCTAACCTTACAAAGGTTGTATGTTCCTGCTCACATTGTGTACTAACGCTGAAAAAGTGCTAGTAACGAAACAAAACTGGTAGCTCCTCATTTTACCTAGGTAACCTATAATGCCATTATGATCCATAGCGCAGCAAGAACTCAAGGGACAAGCGCAAGCGCTTGTGTTCTTGCTGCGCTATGGACCATAATGCGTGCCCTTGAACCTTCAGCCTGTTAAGCTATATTACCAGCTTTTATTAGCTCTTTCTGATGTTGTGTCCCATGCAAGCAGTGTAAGCCAGTGGGAATATCAGGCAGCGATAAATGCTTGGCATGTAACTATTTTTCGTGACCTGTGAAAGAAAACACTGCATCACATGTTTTGGGTATGTGTCATAGCTTAATAATGCATTGTTTATGATTGTTCACGTTTTTATACCCCATCTCAGGCCATTACAGGACCGAATTTAGAGTTCTTTGACGTTGTGGCGAGTTGGCCTGGGTCAGCTCACGACAGCCGCATCTTTGACAGCAGCAGCGCCTGTGTCCAATATGAGAGTGGGAGCATGCCTGGCCTCCTGCTTGGAGACCAGGGGTATGCCTGCCGCTCATATCTCATGACACCAACAAGAGACCCAGGACAGGCAGGCAGCCCTGAACAGTAGTAAGCTTATTTGACCAATGGTCTTTGCTGTTAACTGATCCATAAAAAAAAAAAAAATAAACGTCATGCATTAAAAAAACTCGTGCTTTGGATGATGGCCTTGGCAGCCTATGTGCCATTAAACCCCACTAAACAAAACCCCAAATAATCCAGAAAGATTTCCGCACAATATAAAGATGAACATATCAAACAGCAACTGAAGCGTGTGAAAATAGCATTATTTATTTCCAGACTTTAACCATTCAACTGAGTGAAGTGTTGTACTGTTTTGCAGCATGTTCTTTTCTCCCATCTGTGTTGGTATGGTTGTAACTAAAATGGCACATCGGGCTCAGTTTACTCTACTTTAACTTGCAAGCAAACAATCCATATAAATGACTGCATACAAATGAAAATGCAACATTGCTGAAATAAATGTAACCATATACTCAACCTCTCGCCTTATTACGAAAGTCGTATTATTTCCTTTTCTTCATACAGGTACAACAAGTCTCAAATCAAGACAAGAAACACAGTCGAAAGGGCATTTGGGATTTGGAAAAGGAGATTTCCGTGCCTGGATATGAAGCTGCCAATTAAAACGACAACACCCATCGTGATAACAGCATGTGCCGCTCTACATAACTTGAGCCGCCTACTCAGTGAACCTTGCCCACAGCAGCCTCCTCCGGCCAACCACAAACAACCATCGGGTCACCTCCAGTCATCAGATAGTTTCAGAGCACGCGCAAGACTCATTCAAGAGCATTTTGCGTAAGGAAATGCCAAGCAGTCACTGGAACCTGCAGGATCCATGCAGCCTATATATATTTCGTTTTGCATGCTGTTCGCAGCACAGTGATAGGTAAAAGCGATTTACACTCTCCTGTGCAACTGTCAGCGATAGGAGCACAATCGTTTAGTGGCTGTGTGGATGCTCACTAGTGAGACCATTTGTGTGCTAAAGCTAGTAAAAATGACTTAAATAGCACCAGACACAGCAGAATTCCTACGAAACAAATGGACCAAAAGAATGTTTGATAACAAAAATGAAAGTTTTTATTGCTCATTAAGCTTCTGCTCAAGTAGCTGAAGCTTTGCCTTCTTGATCTGCATGGTAAGCTTGTGTTGGTGTACTTGTCCTCTTAGGACTTTCAAGCGAAGCAGATGCTCTTTTTTTTTCCTCCCGTTGTCTTCTGCAATGGCGAGTAAACGTGCCTGAAGTTCTGCCTCAGCAAACGCAGCAGCGTTGCGATTTCGGGCCTGTGGCACCTCTGCAGGTGGAAGCACCGGGGATGGTGCGACTGGGGGTGGTACCACTTGGGGCGAGAAGACACCTTCAGATGAGGCCACTTGCCGAGAAACCGTGGCAGGACATGTCGATGGATGATCCGCAAGGCCACCTGTTCCATCGGCTTCCCATTCTGTACTTGGTTCGCCCTCCTCCATCTGTGCGCCGTCGGGAAGGTCATTGTCTTCCCAGTCAGCTTCTGCAAAGACGTTAGCTACTTTTATACCAGACCGCACCTTTACTTCTGGGTTTTGATGCAAAGGACCAGCACCAATGGCAAGGAGAAATGTGCTGCCACAAATAGTAGCTCGTAAAAACAGTTATGCGATAGACAGAACTGCTTAACAAGGGAATAAAGGAATGGAAGTAATTTGATATGGTTTTAGAGTGTATAAGCAAATAAAAAAAATAGATATGGAAGTGTGAAAACCAAACATAGCAATAAAATAAAGGAACGTGGTCAACTCAATTTCAGATGTACAGTAAACTCGAGCACTTCAAACAGGTGCAGTGATGCACCAGACAAGCGATTCTGTTGCTAGTGTCTGTCTGCCCTTGTCTCTGTGCACTCGTACATGACCTCCAATGTAAAACTACCTCACCCGACAGTCTATGCTCTTGGGCTACAAAGTGTGACAGGAGCTCAAGCCCATACTGTTTAAAAATGTGCACATTCTAGAATGAAGTGAAAAGGGGGCCACTCAGCTCAGCAAAGAACACACGAAAGCTTACCATTCAGCTCTTGTGTCGTCTGTAGGAAGGCCATTACAGCAGGGGTGTAGCTGTCGCTGCTACAAACGTCGGCGCTGTGGCGCCCACGGTCACTGTCATAAATGTTATCTACTCTCACATTCATGTGAGAGGCCACAGCACCAACCCGTTACAGCTCATCCGTCATTTGGCTCCACTGCAGGCTCCCACCACCTGGAAACGTTCATGTTTTACACGGTTAGCAGCCTCATGAAAGCATCTGCCACAAACATTGTGACACAAACACATCTGCCTCAATGCAGCGATGTGATTGCAGAATATGCATAGTTATGTGTTTTTGTTCAAGCAGTAGCAACACTGATAAAATTCCCCGGCATAAATGCTGCTTGCATTCATTCAATCACCTGATATAAGTTTCTTGAATGTACAGCCCGAAACAAGTTGTACAGAAGGAGGTAAAACTGCGATAGACTGAACCAGAACCTTCTGTATTGGCAAGTGCAAATTGGTGTGAAAATATTCAGGACAGAAAACCAATCGGAGATGTTCACCCTAGCAATTTATGCTGTACCACGTCTGTTAAAACCGGTCATGCCTGGCTACCACTGCGTCCTTCCAGACCTGTCGCTATGCAGTCATCCAGTTTTTATTCTGACGTGCTGCCTGGCGGTGGCCATTAGAGGCAATCGGGCACAGTTCAGCCAACAAGCAACAATCTCGTTCTGCCGACTTAGCTCGATCACTAGAGATCCCATCCTGCCAAGAAAAAAACCGGGCGCTTACGCGTTTAACGTATACACGCAACGGCCTTTTATCTGATCGCGCTCTCTCGTGTACGATAACCAGCAAAGCAAATACAACGGCACAGCTGTGAAGACCGGAGCGATCAGACAAGATGAAGCGGCAACCATGAAGGACGCATCTTGCGGCAGATGCGAACAGAATTTAAACGCCCGTCAGCTCTGATTTCTCAAGGCCAGATAAGCAGCGTTGTGCTCATAGCCGCTCGTGTCCGTCATCTGCCGTTTCGTACGTACCGAAAGAAAAACGGAGCGTGCAAACATACCTGTAGCGAAAACCTCGCGGGAATCGGCGGCCTTTTCTTTTCTCCACTTCTCCTTCAAGTTGTCCCAGCTTTTCTTCAGCTGTTTCTCTGTCCTCTTCGACACTCCATGCCGGCTGTTGAATTCTTTCTCAATTGCGAGCCAAGCTGCCCGCTTCCTGCTCGCGCTCACGGCATCTGCTTTTTTTTTTTTTTTTCAACTACCGGCTTGTGTTTTTCCAACAGCTCCAGTAGAATTGCCCGCTCTTGCTCAGGGAAATTAACTTTTCTTTTTTCCATTTTCTGATAAAAAAAGTACTGATAACAATTAACCGGATAGACGAAAAAGGAAAGTCTAGCCCGTGCGAAGATGCGAGGTTTAAAAACAAACAAACGACATAGACGGTCGAATTAGCAAGCATGGAGCAAACAAACAAGACGATCGAGGTGGCGCTGCTATCGTCAGCGATCCCACGGTAGGCAAAAAGCACGACCGCGGCCGCGGCACTGTGGCCAAGCTTGTTAAGGTCGTGTTATTGTGATTTGTAGGCGCCTTCTTGGCAGACGAAATGACCATGTGCTAGTATTAGTGAGCCTCAGCGGTGAGGACAGAAGCGATACATTGAAAAACTCTACCTACACGGCGTGCAGCGTACGGACCCGCACGCCGTACCGGTGGGAATTGGGTTCAAGGCGCACAAGAGAAGCGTTGCTGCCGCCAGGAAAAATGAGCGATTTTGACATCTATTTGCTGTTTTCTCCGAGAAAATTAAGCGCGGAACGCATAGAGAATTACAAAGCTTCGGATGCTTACAACTACTTTGAGTCGAGTAAGCTGACGGTGATTTTTTTCGCTCATATATAGCGCCGCAAGCCGCGTACAATGTAGTCCGCTCAAAGCATCATTGCGTTATCGGATGATTCTTCACACCGAGCGGCAAATGAGTGTTCTTGGTAAGCACGAAGCACCTCGCTAGCGTCGAGCGGCTGGATGGGTAAGGTGATTTAGGTCAGCATGGCAACAGTAGCCTTAACACTGCACGGACTTGCGTATCATTTCGTTATTCATTGAAATCACAACGCTGCGCGTCTGTTATATCTGCTCTGTTCGTGGGCGGCTGTCGTCGTTATTGGTAGCAATTTTATCACGGGTAGTCACGCTGTTATCTTGCATTACAATTACGAGCTGCAGCGGCCAATGTGGTTACGTGGGTTCCGGTAAAAATGTCCCAGGAAAAAGTGGTCCCGGAAAAAATAGCCTCGAATAAAATGTCCCCAAATAGATGCAATTAAACGTACTACAAAGTCGAGCTTTTGCCTTGGCCGGTGCTTGATTTATCAGCGATAAATTTCGCTCATTGTAACCAACTTTTACTGTTTTTATGTGCCATCTGTGTTTATGGTTTTAGCTTGAACAGTATTTATATTTTGAACCCCGCCGGTTTCTTTTTGTTTTGTTTTTCACGTCCTGTAGTTTTTACTAAAGGCCTGTACTGAGTTTCCTCGAGTCTAGCCGCAGTAATGTAGGCTACAGTGCTTCTTTCTACCCGTCCGCTTGAAATTTGCAAAACATGGTACTGATGCTGTGCATTCGCAAAAAAAAAAAAAAAGGAAGACAACCATTATGGCACCGAAATTTGTGTGGTGGAGGACAAGCACGTCTCTCGAATGTGTAATATTAGTCGGGTGATTAGACCTATATTAAAGAGCGATATTTCCCAGCTTGGAAACTGGAAACTATGCACCGCATAATACTCGCTGGATATTATATAGTGGTGGGGCCTTTTTTCTTTTTTCGATATGCTTTCATGCTAAGTCTTCTCCAGTTTCTGTAAACGCGTAAAGCACCCAGAGGACCCAGTACCCAAACAATGGTTACATCTATTCTTTAAAAAAAAAAAAAAAGGCGTCATAAGATGTTTAATTTTTCGCGAAGTGAGTTCCGGGCAGATTTCAGTCAATTTCTTCGGTGACATTTTTTCCTAGGGGCCGCTTCCTGAGGGGACCTTTCTGGACGTTTTTTTCGGGGCCATATAGTCCAGGGGCCTTTGTTTCGTGGCTGTATCTTCTGGGCACCTCTTTTCAGGGGCCGTTTTTACCTTCACCCGTGGTTCCGTAGTTAGGGTGGCCCAGTTCGGTCTCGCCACTGTGGCCGCGGTAATGTAGGATAAACCCCACAACTCTCATTCACAATCAGCCGCTGTGAATACAAATAAAAGCGCTCGGCATAAATAAAAAAATGCAGCTCCGATCCAAATCACTAGCTGTTAACGTGAAGTGGGAGTTTTCATCTGGAAGTAATTAAAATAATTTGACATGAACGTGGCGAAGGTTAGCCGCAACATATATATCACAGATCGAGGAGTGCAACACACATCTTTCGAGTAGCAGCTCACTGCGCATACATACAATTACCAAAGTGAAAAAACGGGCATGAGGAACAGTTCACATAGGTAAACATCTATGCATGCTCCAACAAAGAAACAGGCCTACGCAATACAACATATATATGACTGCCTCGTCTATGTATGTTACCAGCGCACCCGCGCCCGCACACCAAGATCCCATCACGCGTCGTAAAAAGGCCAAACTCGAGTGATTCGCCACCTTTGATCCGGTAGACCGCTCTGGCGTAAAGGTGAATAAGCTCCAGCTTAGCCGTAACGAAGTGTCTGCCGCATATTCGATGAGCAGGCGTCGGTACTCAGCCTTGGCGCTTCACCGCGGCGGCCCACAACTGTTTACGGCGACCATTGTCGGCAAGAAGCGTTTGCAAGCTTACTAAACTTCCTCTTGTGTGCCTTTCAGCACATGTCATAGTGAAGCGATTAGTCGGCATGGTGCTCTGCATTTCCCGGCAGCAGCAAGCCATCGCACAATCACGGGAGGCAAGGCGACTGAAGCGTTGTTTTTAGGGGTGTGCGAATATTCGAAATTTTCGAATATCGAATCGAATATCATAATATTCGATTCGTTAAACGAATCAAATAGTGGAAATTGAAAATTATTCGAAACTGTTCGAATATCTTCGCAAATTTTCGAATAATTTTCGAATACTTTTCGAATAACTGGCACGAATTAACATCTCGGTTACCTCCGACCATTCTCGCGAAGGCAGCGTCAGCTCCGAGCAGGCACAGCTTGCTGCCGCAATAAAACTACGCGAGAAGCAGAGATCACCGTTTTAGGGAGCCCACATGCTTCAGCGTGGCCACGACACGGTCCATTCGCATGGAAACATTCTTAAAGATTGGACATATCACGAATCGCGGAGGCAACTTCTCGTAGTCGTGTCATAGTTCACAAGTCTCTAATCTGCCGAGAAGTAACGCTACATGTTTATTCCCTGAAAATTTCATTCACTTTCATCATCAATAGTTGAGGTTAAGTTTATTATGCGAGTGGCGCATGACATGAGAGTTGCATGAATGTTGTCAGCTCATGCTCATACATCTCTCCACTACATATCTCAGGTCGCCTACCGCCAGTTGTAATCGCCTAGCGCCTGCTAGAGGGGAGCATGCGAGCTAATTGAGAAAGAACGAATTAACAGCCATCGACGAGGCCCTTCAGCACTGCACCAAAGGAACAGATCGTTTCATCCACATCTACACCGACAGTCAAGAGGCTATAAAAACCCTGAAAGCCCGTTCTTACAAAACCTAGGTACAACACAGCATCAAAGAGCGCTGCCGATACCTGCGAGAGACCTCACAAGTCTCGGTACGAATACATTGGACACCTGGACATCACGCACAAGGAACTGGGAACAGAATGGCCCACGAGGCCGCTGGCGCGCAGCTAGAGGAAGACCGCCGGCATAGCCTTGATGTGGGCCCGTCCAACTCGGACCACCCTTACTGTTCTCCCGTCTCCTTCATCATACCGGACTCTGTCATCACGCGGCTTAAACATGAGCGGAGGGGTTTGTTGCGGGGCCTTGTCCTCGGTATTAATCCTCCGATCCCTTCCGGCCTCTCTCGTCCAGCCCAAGTTCTAACTCACAAGGCGCGAGCCGGTGCAGCGTACACACCGGACATCCTGAGTCAATGGCGCCGAACCAAGATCAGCTGCCCCAACTGCCCTGCTGACTCCGTTGACCTGCAGCACTTGGTCTGGACCTGTCCTGGCACGGCTGGCCTCCGCGCACGCTACACATCTGCTCACCACATTCAGAGCTACGAAGACTGC
Organism: Amblyomma maculatum; assembly: GCF_055883805.1. Classification (NCBI taxonomy): domain Eukaryota; kingdom Metazoa; phylum Arthropoda; class Arachnida; order Ixodida; family Ixodidae; genus Amblyomma; species Amblyomma maculatum. Next base: position 196,203,067 of record NC_139347.1, on the reverse strand, counting down.
ACGGCCCCCAATACCAACGCCAAGCGCAAGCTTAGTGCCCTGCTAGACTTCATGTCGGAGTCTGGCGCCCTCAACCTCACCTAACCCACCCCCTTCCCCTCTAGGCCTCAGGTCATCCTCATGAATAAAGGTTTATGAATGAATGAATGAAGCAACGAAAGTCACTGAAAAGAAGAGGACGATGAGGAGATCGCGCGCTCGGCGATAACTAGTTCGAAGAGCCAACAGCAGGGGAAGCGCAACTCTATGGCCTCGGGTTACGCGGACGCAAGTCGGACGAAAGCGTCGCTCAGCCATTCGTAATCTCTGATATATTCTATCATGCAACCTAGTTCACTAAATAAACTCTTTGAAACGTAATTGTTGTAGATAAAAAACAACCAGCAACTGACAATGTGCGTAGAGAATAATAGCTGCGCCCCCTAGAGGAGATCAGCGTTTTCCCGTCAGATCTATTACTCCACGAGTTATAGCGCTCTACCGCAGCGCCGCCGCTACCACCACTGCCGCTCCGCTGCTCCTGCGCGCACGCCGCAATTACAACGGTATAGTGCTCTAGAATATTGGGCAGTGTGACGACCGGCGCCGGAGAACGGGCCGCTTTTGCGATGACAAGAACCGACTCCCGCGAGAGGGCGCGACGTGCAACAGGGGTGCCACGTTCGCCGCTCGGCGCGTAGCGGCCGCGGGATAGCGGGGGTACAGAAGAGGGGTGCGGTTCTCTTTGGAGCGATTTTCAGACGCTACGCAATTAGTGTGATACTTAATAAAGAGGCGACTTATTCCAGGCGCTTAAACTGATCCCTGCCATTCTTTTACGTCTATCTGGAGACATCGTGCACGCTTGAGTTGTCCATGAGTTGTCCTTCGCAGCAGCGCGCGATGTTTGAATCGCTATCTGAAACTGTCAACATTTCTTCCTGCGGACAGTTACAAATCGTCCAGATGAGCAATTTGTACTTAATGTTTGCAACGAAGCGTGGTGTTTTGCATTCGTTTTTTTTTCCGTAAGGGTTAATAAAGGCTACTGCCCAGGAGCGCTATTAACACGCGGAGAAAAACAGTGTACATATGCGAATCAAAGCTTGTGCTTCGTAAGGCCTCTTTAGGAGCACCTATTTTTTGCAAACCTTATTTACGAGCACCTGCTTACATTTTGCAGCTTGCGCTTATTAATACATAACAACGTTTATCTTAAATCGCCAGTAATATGTAATATATCTCTTTAATAGGTGTTCTTTATGTGCCCTAATCACCGCTTATATAAATTACAAATACAGTGTGCGAGCAAAACACATTTATTCACTACCGTACTAATTTAAAGCACTGTGGTATTTACCGGCAAAAAAAAAAAAACAGTAAACAAAGTATACGCGACTCAAGCATTTATTCTTTGTTCGTGATTAACATATACGTATATCACGGACATTTGTTTGCGTGCCACTAACCAAAGGGTGAACCAGCGGTTTAGATGAAAAAAAAAAAGTCAAGTACAGTTACGCTTCAGATAAAATGTGAAAAATTAAGCCTGTCACATACGTAATACGTTCATAGTGGGCACTTGAGTGCGGACGCTTTACTGGCATCAAATGGTAAACAGCAAACAAACAAAAAATAAAAGGACTGATAATTGCGCGTCGAATTCGCAGGTATGATGCAGTTCTTGGCGCGCACCGAGAGAAAGCGGAAAAATGCGAGAAAGATGACGAGCCCCTAATACGCAAGCAATTAATATAATGCCGAAATCAAATGCGGACATAATGCGTGTTTATTCTTTGAGTCTGTGGTATGAAATATGAGTAATCGACTGGATATACTTGCAACTACTGCTTACCGGACTATATATAATAGGGCTACTTGCCGCGGGTGCTCTTTGCAATAACTAGACTATAATTGTTAACAAGGTTGATATTACACGTAAAATACTTCCAAGGGATTTTAATTATTTTCCCTTTAGGAACTCTTGTCATGATTCGCTTACTTCGCAAAGCGCGAAGCCGCAGAAACACATTAAATTTCATTGCTCCAAGTGGGAGCTTTTTTGGTGCTCCGAGTAGGTAAACTTTTTGAACCTTCACATTTTACAGGAAGTTTGCAAAATCTGAAGTGCAAAGCAGTCGAAAAGGACCGTGCTTCCGAGCCAAATTTTTGAGTAAAGTGCGACCTAGCTTCGAACCTATAGCGCTATTTTTGTTCGTGGTGAGAAACCGTGCGGCCTCACAACCTCTCTTTCGCAGAAGGATGATCTAGCGGAAGCGAATAAGCGTACCCTATAGCCTCTGCGTCCTCTATTTTCCGTCGTTATTTCTTTTTTAAAGCTATTCATTTTTTTTTATTTTGTATGTACATAAAACAGGACTAGAGCTATCTTCTAGAGGCAATGAGTTGCATATTACCGGTAGCTTGCGCACCCATGGAAACATTTTCTTGAAGAATTAGGTCATCTCTACCTCCATGCGGGGTAGTCCACATTTAATTAATTCCAACTGAATGGCGACTGCTCTTGTGGCTTCAGTTACGTACTGTAGTCGGCATAGTTGGCGTGGGAAACAACGGAATATACCATTTTGGACTGTTTTGATAATGAGGCTACTGTGACCAATTTTAGTCAGTGCTCGAACGCACGTGTTGTATGTTTCACTTCTTCATACATCCTGCCTTCACACTGCCCTCTTTTCAAAACGACTACATTTCTGGACGTGAATTAGGTGCTTTAGGAATGCTAAAGCAAGCTGTACGGCGAGTGAAGCGTGCTGTGCGAGTCGTACGCCGGCCCTTTCCAAGCTGTTTTCTTCGGAGCCAACTCCTGTCATGTTACTTCCCCGAGGTGTTGCCGACGGCCAAAATGGAAAATAAATTAGGTAATTGCTAACAGTACTGAGCACCGTTAACTGGCATATTAGTAAAATCTTGTCGCGAACAGCTCGAGACGACGCACAAGCAAACAAGAACGTACAGTCCGCGCGGTATCCGCCCCGCCGCACAGCGCGCATACGCGGGCGCCCGGACGGCTGACACACCAGTTGCTGGTGGCGCCCTCTGCGCTGCGGCGCCTCCGTCATCGCAAAAGCGGCCCCTCGCTCCCATGCATTTCGCGGCGCGGTCGACACACTGCCCAATCTTCTAGAGCACTATAACAACGGTACTGCTAGTCTGTTTCTGCCTGCTGCTTTCTGCGCGCCGATTGACGCCGCTCCTCCGACGCCTCTTGCTGCCTCGTCATGAATGAAGGTGAAACAGCGACTTCGGCATGCCGAAAGAAACGCAGTGGTGTTTGGGCTTTTTACGAACGTGTAGAGGCAGGCTCGTCCAAGTGCGTCTTATGCGGAGCGGTTCTCAAAACGACAGCTAACACAACGACGCCTTTGATCAACCACCTCAGACGGCATCCGGGAGCCCGCAAAGAGTATGAGAGCGGAGCATCTGCTGCTCAGCAGCGTTCTACATCAAATACCAGACAGGCAAGTGTTAGTTCGTTTTTCAAGCCACAGCTGAACCCTCAGAGCCCCTGCGCCAAGGCACTTACGGTGAAAATTGCTTCTTTCATTGTAAGTGGCCTGCATAGCTACTCTGTTGTCGAAGAGCCAGGGTTTCAAGACCTGATGCGGTACACGGTCCCCGAATACAAGGTCCCCTGTCGCACGACATTCTCGAGGCCCGTCGTGCCTGAAATGTAAACGCTGTCAAACGCTCCGTCCATGAGAAGTTGCACAGCGTCATCAGCACGGAGGTAGGCTCTGTCGCCATCACAACTAACGGCTCGACGTCGCGAGCTGGAGACAGTTACGTGTCTGTGACGTGCCACGTGTTGAGTGACGACTTCGTGCCTCACAGTTTTGTTCTTGCGTGCCGTCACCTGTGTGCAACCCATACTGCAGAGAACCTGCGTTCTTTACTCATGGACGTTTTGAAAGAGTGGGACGTACCTGAGGACCTTCCTTGCTATGTAGTGACTGACAATGCTCGGAACTTTGTGTCCGCGATTGGGCCAACCCCCTGGGTGCACGTTGCTTGTTTCGCGCACACTGTGCAACTTTGTGTTCAGGACGCGAAGAAAGAAAGCAACGGATTCGCAAGCGTGTGTGGAAAAGCACGGGCTATCGTTGGGTTGTACAAACGAAGCAGCATCGCGAGAACAAGACTGCAAGAAATACAAAGGAGAATGGGCATAGAGGAGCCATTGGAGGTGATGCAAGATGATACAAGATGTACAAGATACAAGATGGAATAGTGAATACGCCATGCTAGCGCGCTTGCATAAGCTGAAGTCAGCTGTGACAGTAGACTTGGCAGAAATAGATTCTGTTCACAACCTGACCTCTCTTGAATGGCGTCAAGTAGCAGCGTTCGTGTCAGTGCTGCAACCGATTGAAGAAGCCACTACCGCTGCTTGTTCCGAGTCCCACCCAACATTGCCTCTTGTTATTCCCCTTGTTCACTGCATTCAGGTGCTGCTTTCTAAAGAGGCAAGTGGAGCTGAGGAGCTAGAGTTTTCAAAGAACCTCCTGAGGTCTGTGAAAGCAAGATTTCAAGGTATAAGCACACAGATGCCCCATGCTGTTGCCACTCTGCTTGACCCTCGTTTCAAGGATGTCTGGAGCGACCAGCAAGAAAAGGGGCACATGCGGTCCCTCTTGTATTCAGTACTTCAGGAACAGGAAGAGTCAAGGCTGTCACAGTTGGGCTCGCAGGAAACTTCTGCACAGGAGCAGATGGATTGGAGAGAAGAGCAGTCATCCGTTTGGGGAGTGTTTAATACTTTGGTATCATCAAAACACAATGAAACCCCTTGCTCTTTGATGCAAGAAATGTCCAACTATCTTCAGGCCCCTGTGTTGCCTCGTGATAGCAGTCCATTTCAGTGGTGGCAAACAGAAGGAAAAATCAAGTATGGAGCTCTTGCAACCATGGCCAAAAAGTACCTTGCCATTCCGGCTACTCAAGTGGCAAGCGAGAGGCTCCTCAACTTGCTCCAACACAGTGACTTGTCGGCGGGAATCACTTTCATCGGACAGTGTAGAGCACCTTGTTTTCTTGCACGGCAACTCAGTGTGGTCGAAGCTTCCGTAACATTTCCCAACAGACCTGCTGTGCAATTTTACAGTCCAGAACCATTTGTTGGTGAATATCCCTAGTTACGTTATGATGCGCAAGACTGCCTTTATTTTGTTCCCATAGTTAAAACTTTTTTTTACGTATAGTGCTGCCATTGCAACATGCTCAGTGTTCCATATACTCATTTAAATCTTTGTGAAATGCGCTTTGTTTCACTGCATCTGCACTACTTCTAATGTTCCACCTTTTGGGATATCAAATTTTATCTTTGTGAATGGTCGTTTCTCATAACTGTTGCAACAAGTTTCAGTCCTAGTCATTAAAGGCTCAAATAAAAACTGCAGATTAATCTAGACATGTATCTGCATTTTCTGTGTGATTTCCCGGCAATGTTAGAGCCTTAATCTAGTCAAGCATTTTTAAAATCTTTGATGACTAGTCTGAGAAAGTCTTGTCTTAGTTGATGTGATGTTTGACTGATGCCATGTTGACAGTACTCAATTTCTAGTTGTGCATTCTAGTAGTGCCAGGCTGTACTTCTAGCCAAGTTGCATCTAATAATTTTATTAACTCCTGCCAACTCCACTTGACTTTATACTGAGTGCTATTTTCTTTAGCTTATGGTTCTGTGCAATCTTTTTGCTTTTAAATATTTAGACTTTATCTCGCCTGTAGTCAAGGTTGACGCAGCTGTACGTTGTTGTGAACTGTATATCAAACAGCATTTTGAATAAAATTGAATTTCAGACAATTTTAATGTTTTGTAATCAACATACACATGATATGAACATAACTTGCAGAGTATTCGATTCGTATTCGATTTGCTGCTTTCACTATTTGATTCGTATTCGATTCGCTGCTTTCACTATTCGATTCGTATTCGATTCGCTTTTTAGCTACTTTATTCGTATTCGATTCGATAGCAAGAGTGCACTATTCGTATTTGATTCGGTTTGGAAAACGTACTATTCGCACACCCCTAGTTGTTTTGCCTACCACGCGAAAGTCACTAACGACGACAGCGCCACCGCATTTTCGTGACGTAGAAGGAGTGAAGGAGGTCTATACTGACGGCTTGCGCGTTGTGGCCAGACTGAACAGAGATGTCACCAATATAAGCCGCTAAAGCATGGCTAAAGCAATACCGCTGGCTGCGAGACTGTTTAGATTGTCCTAAAATCGCTCATTTGCATTTTTTAAACCTCTGTTTGTAAATAAATTACCTAATACGTGTGTATTCTTTGGATGGTTGAACGCAAAATTGCATAGCCTCGATCCCATGCTACTTTCTTAACCAGAAAAGCGGTCCTTTTGAAAGGTTGCTTTGAGATGGAGTGCAGGGTCATTTCTGAAACCCGCGTCGTCCTTTTCTAATGCTGATACTTTTGGTCCTCTTCCGAAAGGTCGCCTTGTGTGTTAAGTTAAGGAGCATTCTTGAATATGGGGGTTACGATTTCTACTTGAAAAGTACCGGGATAAGAGAGTAGAAACGATCATGACGTCATAGGCGTGAACTTCAACCATTTACATAGCAGGGAACCAAAGAAATCTTATTGATAAACATGAAAATAGCAAAGCACACTGGGACACTAAAAAATGTTTCAGTAAAACAGCAAACAGTACCGAACATATAAGGTAGCGGCAAGAAATATATAATGCAGTGGGTTTCTGGTCACACGTATCACACGGTCACGCGGTCACAAATCAATAATGCGCAGCTGCAACAGGACTTCCTCGGGAGCTCTGACCACCTAACGAATTTCCAGACAGTCGATTGCTCGATCCTTTGTGCTCACACATATACGCGTGAGCCGCAGGCTTGCGTCTTTCAAGACACGAACCGAGTTCAAATCACTTCGATGTACAAGTGACCTTCCTGAGGTGGATGTGCCGCGTCAACAACCTCCAGATAAAGCTTTGCTCTCCAAGAGCTAACAGCTGGCTATATCTAGGTGAGACGCACTAGCATGGGTAACAGTAGACAACGGGGTCACCGAAAGAATACGGTCGACCGCGTTCCTATTCTGCCAAATGATCAATCCCACGGATTTCACTACACGTTGTTCGAATGTTTCGCGAGGCCTTCCACTGTGCGACGAAAAAGCTCACGGCTCTAGGCAGCGGAATGTCCAAGCTGCGACGCAGTCCTTAAGGACACGTGTGTGAGACTCGACCTGACCAAAGTTGATGCAGTACGGATAAATATGCCAGCTGTAAAGCCTGTCTTAATTTGGTGGGGATCGAGTACGCCACACTCAGTGCGCCACCGAAAGTCTCTTACAGCATGCCGGGAGGTTGGGTGCAACAGGCGTCTCCCACTTCGCATACCTTTGGCACATATGTCTAGGGGCGCAGAATAGCAGAGCGCTTCGCAGAGATTAGATACTGCTATGGCTATCCATGCTCCGTCTACAAACATCTCCTCTAACTATGCGAACACGTGCGCCTGTCTTTCCCTTGACCATGCACTACAAACATCTGCCTTCTACTTCCAAGCCAGTATAAAAGTTAAGGCCGCCCAACGTAACCTATGTAATCCACTAACTCGGATACCCATAAGCGCACAACAAAGGGTGTAATGCAGACAAGGCGGAACCCAAATATAGCGCCACTACCTAGCTATAGTGAAAATATAATCAAAGTACATTGACTTTGCAAGATGAATACACAAGAAAACACGTGCTAAGCCATGTAGGTTCTTATCATTGGGAGGCTGGATCAATAAACAGTCAAGGAACACAGATGTGGGAAAGTTGGCACCTGTGTGCACTAGGCTTTATCAGAAGTTTCGCGCATACTTTAATTAGCTATAACTTTAGGATGAACAAGATGTCCGAGATTATTGAGTACATCGGCACGAAGCCGTGTGTGACGCATGCACGAGCACGCACGCACTTACGCACTTCTGCAGTTGTACAGAGTAAATTGTTCCATGACCTTACACAGTGGTACGATGGAATAGTTAATAATAATTGAAAGAAGGACATAAAAAATGGCTGAGGCTTAGCTTGGTTAAGCCTGGTCAGATGCGAAGCATATTGATTGCTTAACTCGGCTTTCCATGGTTACACTTGGCTAAACTTTTCTTTCCTTGGTTACACGTGTTTTTACGTTGCTCGTATCAGTGAAGCATCGTTCTCGCCGAGCCGCATGCCGAGCACGCTCCTTGGCCAAACGTTCTTCCCGCTCTTCTGGGCTTTCTGCAGCACGCCGCAGCCTTCGCTTTTCATTCCACCGCTCGGCTGCACTCCCTGGAGGCATCGCCACCACCAACGTAGAAGAGCAGGAGCTGCATTTGCCTTCGAGCCGTGCGGACGTGCGTGGCATGGGCTCCGTGAACGTTTACTCGTCGCAGCGGAACTGACCTGGACTCCATCCGACACTGTCAGCGAAGGTGTCGTGCACCTCTACGAACCATTGTTCAGACATTTCCGCTCATTGGGAACGACTTGAGAAGCTTTTCCTGTCCCGCCAGGCGTGGGAACGCGCTACCGGTTAGGCTTAACGCCGCCGGCTGCTCATCACCTCCTGCGTCTTCGAGCCTACATCATCACAGATGGAGTACGCCGTCGAAGGCGAAGAAATTTCTTCTCAAGAATTTGAAAATGATCCACGGTGGACCCACGCCGTCCGGGCCCGCAACAAACTCTACCCCACCATGAAGCAGTCATCAAATGACGCATCAGCAGAGTCCAATTCCCAGGCATGTCCAGGCAAGCCGGCCCAGTCGTTGCAAGGCGTATCTACTACAAACAAAATCAAGAAGCATGCTCCCCTTCCTCGTCTACCAACTTCAGATTTCAAGATCGTGTTCCGCCCGGGTGGTCGTCTCGACCTGCGTCTCGTGAATGGCGGTGCTCTTCTCCACCTTCTCTGCACTGGCACAGAGATTGACTATGCAGATTCTCGGGCTCAGGACAAGTTACGGCTTAACCCTTACAACAACTCATTCACCGTAAGTACGCCTTCAGAAGCCTGAATGAAGCGCTATGTCCAGATTCAAGAACTGCGACTTCACGACCAACAGTACCCGGTGAAAACATACGTCGCTGCCCCTGACACGCTGTCAGGGGGATACTTTACAACGCAGTTTATAACCAGACCCCAGAAGAAATCTCCGACCTTGTGGCGCTGAACACTAGCCGGCATTTTACGATCACCGACGCTCGCCAACTAGGACGCACCAAGTCCATATTGGTTACCTTCATCGACACTATGGAGGTCCCAAAACAGCTTGTCTTCTACGGCACCCTCTACGCATGTTACCCTTTCAAGGCGAAAGTTGAAGCGTGCACCAACTGCCGCAAGCCAGGCCACCGTGCTGATGTGTGTCCCAAGGAACGCCTTTGTCCACGCTGTGGTGCGTCTCACCCCATCAAAGAAACGCCGGATTGTACTCCCAAGTGTATCATCTGCAACGGAGCGCACTTCACAGGAAAGCGCAAGTGCAAAGTGCGTTTCGAACGCTCCGGCAACAGGACGCCTGTCTCCAATACTGGGACAACGCCTCCAGCAGGTCTACCACCAAATCCACCACCCAAAAGTCTCAGGGAGTCGCGAAGCCGCCGACGCTCTTCCTCCCGCTCAAGAACTGACCGCAGTCGGAGCCGTTCCGTGTCCTTCCCGCCACTTCCAGGCCAAAAGGTCCAGGATTCATCTAAAAACCAGGTAAGCTGGCGGCTGCAGCCTTCCTCGCTCGAGAAATAAAACGCGGAGCTGAGAGCCAAATTATCATCCCAAGATCGCGAAATTGCTGCTCTTAAAGAGCAGCTCCAAATCCTCCTAAGGCGTGAACGCTCCCCAGCGCCATTGCCCCCAGTGGTGCAACCCCGACAAACCCAAACATGCCCCATTCCTCCTCTGTCTCTACCCCCTCCACCTCCTCCTCACGCGCACGTCACCAGCACGTGGGCTCCCCGCTAAGCGGAAGCCCGCTGACGATGCTAATTCCCTTACCCAGCCAGTCACTGACAACCTTGTACATCAGGTCACGTCATTCATGCGAGATTTTGAGAAACGCATGATGGCGACACTTAACACATTCCGCTCTGAAACTCAAACGTGGATGAAGAACATTTCTGACCGCGTGGCGGCGCTCGAAACACGCCAGAGCAATCAAGAGGCGTCTCCACGCATACCACCTGCGCCTATATAATAACAGACTCTATGGCTGCCTACCGCAACTACATCAAAGGGCGAATATGTCCCCTGGCTGCCAGAATATTGAAAAATTATGGACACCCCGAACAAGACAAATGCCTCGTCTGGACACCGGGACATCAAGGCGTGGAAGGGAACGAGTTCGCCCATGCCGCTGCCCGAGCTCTCCTCCCCCGGGACTCGACCCCTCCATCCTCCACACCGCCCTATCCCGGTCCTCTGGCGACATATGCGGAGAGGTTACAGCACTGCAGACTCTCTCGCAGAAAATATCCACCCCCAGCCAAGGGGCTCTCCAAAGCGGAGGAAGTTAGATGGCGACGCCTACAGACAGGTACATATAACACACCAGCCCGTTTAAACACAATACACCCCGAGTTCTGCGACCCCAAATGTAAATATTGCGGGGAAAAGGCAGGCCTGCACCACATGGTGTGGACCTGCCCACACAATCCTCCAGATGATCCGAATGCAGTGCCAACAATAGAGGGGTGGGAGGCGCCCCTATCCAGCTCTGGACTAGAGGCCCGACGGGCCCTCGTGACACGTGCGCGGGTAGCAGCGGCAGCCGCTGGAGTCCCGGACTAGGGACCCCACCTACACATCCCCCTCCCTTAAATATACTTAATAAAGTTTTTCACTCACTCAAAAGGCGTCTGTCGCGCAAATCCAAACGCAATTTCTCGAGCCTCCCCCCAGAGGTCATACGTCACCCGTTACATCTTCCGCGCTCTCCGTCATAGTCCAAAATGGCTGCGACACCCCAAACCATTAAGGCATGGCAGTGGAACTGCAGGGGGTTTCGTTCAAAACGAGACAACCTGCAGTTGCACTTACAGACCCTTTCCAGCTGCGACACCCCCAGTGTCATTGCGCTTCAGGAAACGCTAGCGTCAGTCAAGCTCCGTAATTACACTACATACGAACCAGCTACTCCACCACAGACCAGGGTCGCCACACTAGTCTATCGCAATCTAACTGCGATAGAGCACCCGTTAGAGATAGACGACGTGGACGGTCTCTTGCTGGAGCTCCTCCCCCGCACACGCAAATCACTCAGTCTTTTCATCCTAAATCTCTACAGCCCTCCCAAATGTCCTCCTGCCCCTCTTCTTGCTGCTCTCCGCAAGGCGATATCGATAAGCTCGAACAACTCACTGCTTATAATGGGTGACTTCAACGCCAACCACATCAGCTGGGGGTACCGCAAAAACTGTCGTAAAGGCACCTCCCTATGGTCATTCATTCAGGACGAAGGCCTCTCCCTGCTTAATGACACCATGCTCCCCACGCGGATCGGGTCAAGTGTTCAACACAACACCAGCCCAGACCTCACACTTAGCAAACACATCCATGACAGCCGATGGGTCAACACAAACCATTCACTTGGCAGTGAGCATTATATAATTTCCACAGAGCTCAATATTTCTTCAATTACCTCGCTAAAACGACGAGGAGTTCAAGTGGTGAATTGGGACGCCAGATACGGAGGCTGGCCCCGGACACCACCACAGACCTCTCTGAATGGACCGACACCCTCACCCGCGATGTCGCCCGCGCTACTTCCACCATTCCCGAGCCTGAGGACACGTCGAGTGCTGATAGCCGCCTTCTCCATATGTGGGAAGCACACGCCAGCCTTCAGCGGCGCTGGGTATGTCAAAAGCACAATAGACCTCTTAAACGACGTATCTCTAACCTTGTGTGCGAGATTTAAGCGCATGCACGCGACCTAGCCCATCAACAATGGGGACAACTCTGCGACCGCATGAGTGGCAATTTAGGCCTCAAAAACACTTGGTCCCTACTGAGGCATCTCCTCGACCCGGGTCACTCCAAGGCTACCCAACACAGGAATATCACACGCATCTTGCATCAACTCCCCCTCTCAGACGACGCGCTTATCCAAGCCCTTAAAGATCAATATCTAACCACAACCCCACCCACGCCTCTTCCCCCGTATTCGGGGAGCCCCAAGCCGGAGCTCGACGCGGATATCTCCCCAGCAGAAGTTCGCGCGGCCATGCACAAACTCCGAACCACCTCAGCCCCCGGCGCTGACAGTCACTAATAAGATGCTCCTCAATCTGGACGGCTCGTATGTTGCGGACCTGTTCAATCAGTGCTGGCGAACGGGAACCCTCCCCTCACAGTGGACTCATGCCTGCATAGCTTTCATCCCCAAGCCAGGCAAGCCTCTTGATATCAAAAATCTGCGCCCTATTTCCCTTACGTCTTGCCTCGGGAAGCTCTTCGAGAACGTAACCCTTGCTCGTCTCCAGGAACACATGGATGATAAACTCCTCTTTCCCCCCACAATGATAGGGTTCCGACCCCACCTCTCTACTCAAGATATGCTGCAGATCTCAGAAGACATCATTCACCCCCGCAACAGGAAACGCACGCGCGCGGTGCTTGCCCTCGACCTGGAAAAAGCATTCGACAATGTACACCATTCGGTCATTTTGGACGCTCTGTCATCCCTACATGTCGGCCATTGTATTCATCAATACATCTCAGCCTTTCTTCGCCAGCGCACAGCTGAAATCACATTTGGCTCCCTCTGCTCCCCTGTCTTTACCCTTGGTAACCGAGGCACGCCTCAGGGATCTGTGCTCTCTCCGCTTCTGTTTAATATTACTCTCATCCCAATGACAAAGGCTCTGTCAGCCATTCCCGGCCTGTCGCACTCTCTATATGCTGACGACATCATCCTGTGGACCTCCACAGGTAATGTGGGAACCATTGAAGAGAGACTGCAGGCTGGTGCAGATGTGGTGACCTGTCATGCTCAGAGGGTCGGTCTTGCATGCTCACCCACCAAATCTGAACTTTTGGTCCTTCACCCGCCTAGAGCTAGAATCGACAAAGCTCCCCCACCTAGAATCGAGGTCACTATTCGCGCCGTCCGAATCCCGGAGGTGGAGAGAGTTCGCATCCTGGGGATGATTCTTCAGAACAATGGCAAGAACACTGCCACGATCACCAAGCTCAGTGTTACCGTTCAACAAACAGTCCGCCTGATTAGACGAATCGCTAATAAACACAGTGGCATGCGGGAACACGACCTCCGTCGCCTGATCCAGGCTTTCGTTCTTAGCCGGGTAGTCTATTCATTAGCATACCTCTTCCTCTCTCGAGTAGAGGAGAACAAGGTCAACTGCCTTATCCGCCAGGCGTGCAAGACGGCCCTCAACCTTCCCCGCCACACGTCGAATGAACGTCTTCTTAGATGGGCGTACACAATACCCTCGCCGAACTCATCGAAGCTCATCGGTCTGCCCAACTTGATCGGCTCTCCTCCACCTTAGCCGGCCGTCACATTCTTGACGCTATCGGTCTACGTCCCCCTGGATATTACGCCCACACCTTCTCCCTCCCACGCCACACACGAGGACTCCTTACATCACGTGGCTCGCCGTGCTGCTCGGGCTGCCGCCCTACACAAACACTATGGCACAGAGCCGGAGACCGTCTACGTCGATGCTGCTCTTACACATCTTCTCCCGCCTTCGCCCTAGCTGTAGTGTCAAACTCCTCCACCCTTCTTACCGCAGGTACTGTCATCGCTTCCACTTCCGCGGAAGCGGAGGAGGCGGCAGTAGTAGCCTTAGCAATCTCTACTACATCGGCGACCCTCATTTTTACTGATTCGAAAATAGCCATCCGAAACTTTGCGAAAGGACGTGTTTCCGAACCCGCGTTCCGGCTTCTCAGCCAATCTCCCGTTCCTATCCGACCTATTCAGCTTCTCTGGGTCCCAGCCCATGCCGGCCACCCAGGTAACGAGGCGGCTCATTCTTTTGCTCGAGATTTCGTCAGCCGAGCAGGAGCCGCCGACGCCTGGGGTGACGCTCGAGATCGTATGGTCACATACCACGAGATCACTGTGCACTACCGCGAACAACGTCTTGCCTATCCACCTCCACACAAGTCTCTCACTAAATTGCAGCAGGTGACGTGGCGCCAGCTACAATCCCGCACTTTCCTCTCCCCTGCCTACCTCGCCCTTGTTCACCCGGGACTGTTCACGCCAGAATGCACCCTCTGTGGTGCTCCAAAAGCGGATTTTGCTCACATTCTTTATTCTTGCCCTGAGCATCTTCCACCTGCCGAATGGCAACTCACAAACCTCGAGCGATGGGAGGCTGCGGTGTCCAGTTCTGAGCCGGTTGCCCAACGGCAGCTGGTGGACTGGGCTTTGGAAGTCGCCGGGAAACGTCACCTTCCGGCCACGACACGCACCCAAGAGCCATCCCATCCCTAGGATGTCACAGCTGAGACTCATCTTAATAAAGTTTGTCACCACCACCACCACAAATCTCGCTGTCGCTTGCGAGTGGTCTAATTCATGAATCAAAAGAGATCAGAGTACTCGGTCTCTTCATCCATCACCAAAGACGCCCTGACACAACACTAGCCAAGCTCCGTCAGGTGGGGGGCCAGGTGGGCCGTATGGTCCGCCGGGTGTCTGACAAACGCGGGGGGTTGCGAAGTAAGGATGCCTTGCGGCTGGCAAACGCCTTCTTAACCAGTCGAATCCTGTATTGGACGCCTTACCTCCACTTGCGGAAGCACGAGGAGGATACGCCTGAGGTGATCCTCCGAAAAATCATGAAACGTGCCATCGACCTCCCAATCTCCACCTCCAACAGTCGGCTCATGGCGCTAGGGGTGTTGAACACTTTCAGGGAGCTTCGGAAAGCACATTTGATGAACCAATATACCCGCCTGACACTGACAGTGTCGGGTCGCCGCCTTCTTGCCTGGCTGAACATTAAACATAAACAGTTCACAGAGGAGAGGCTCCGCATCCCAGAACTCTGGAGACGCGCCTTCAGAGTGCGGCCTCTCCCTGCCAATATGTCACAAGAAGACCATAATGGGCGGCGCCTGGCGCGGGTGGAAGCCTTGGCCCGCCATTATGGCAACAAATCAGGTGTGTTCTACGTGGATGCCTCGGGCCCCCATCCGGGGGGCTGGTACACGGCCGCTGTCGTTCACAACGGGAACACACTCGATGGCCTTACATTCAAGGCCAAATCTATAACACACGCTGAAGAGGTAGCCATTGCACTCGCTGCCTCAGACCACACTTCTAAATATATCATCACCGACTCACGAGGGGCTTGCCGGAACGTCGCCCAAGGGTGGACCACCCCCTTACCCTATAGAATATTTCAAAATTGCTGTCGGGACACGGACCCCGCGTGCCGATATCTCGTCTGGGCTCCTAGCCACCAGGGTCTTGCAGGGAATGAGGCAGCTGACGCAGCCGCCCGCGCGCTTTCTCTCCGGGCAGTTTCCTCGGGACTCGAATCGGCTGAGGACATCGATTCCAATCCGGCCTACACATTCAAGGATATTGAAAGCTAAACATTTCGACAGATTAGCCTGTCTGGTTGGGTTGATAACTAAATAAGACTTGAAATTTCTCCAACCAACACTTTTATTTTATAAAACCCGACGTTTCGGAGCCGGCTCGGCTCCTTCTTCAGGGGTGCATGACGCGGGGCTGCGTGCAGCTATAAGTAAAGGAATGGTCGAGGGGGAGAAGAAGGTGGGGGGGGGGAGAATGGGGAGGGGGTGGAATGTGTGTGAAAGGAATGAGAAGGAAGGAGGGGGGTTTAGACGAGTGAGGGTGCCGCAGGTGCAGGTGTGCTCGCTGGCGACTTTTTTCTTTTCTTCTGTGAAGTGGCCAGGAGAGAGCGAAGACCTTGCAAGTATACAGCAGGGAGGTTGCCTGTTGTCCGGTTGATGTTATTTGCGGTAGACTGTATGTGCCATGACTCGAGGAGGCGTCTTTTGCGGTAATTGGTCTCGGTCTCCAAGATGAACGTTTCTTCGAAATTTATTCTGTGGTCGGAATCTTCTGAATGTTCAGCTATGGGGTTGCGTTCTCTTGAAAAATTTCGTACATCGTTCTTGTGGTGCCGAATTCTTTCTTTTAGGTTTTTTGTTTCGCCAATGTAGCTAGCATCACAGTCGGCGCAGGGAATTTTGTAGACAATGCCTTGGGCTCTTTCTCTTGGTGGTCGATCTTTGGGGAAGGGTAGCAGGCTCCCCAAAGTGTTTGAAGGCTTGTGCGCCACTCGAATTCCCTCTTTTCTTAGAATACGGGCGATGGTTTCGCTGGCGCCTCGGACATAGGGGACAGTGACGTACTTTTGAGATGTAGTTGTTTGCTGCTGGTTATTTTCTTCCCGGGGCCTGTCGTTGCGTTTTTGGCGGCGAATGATTTTCCCGATAAATTTTTTTGGGTAGCCGTTCATGGTTAGTTCCTTGAATATTAAGCGTTTTTCGTTTGCTTTGTCGGGCTCTGTGGTGCAATGTGTTTCCACTCTTTGTAATAAGGTCTTCACAACTGACGCTTTATGGCTTGTCGGGTGGTTCGAAGTGAAATGCAGATATCGCCCTGTGTGGGTGGGTTTTCGGTATACGGAGAATCGCAGGCGGTTGTTTTTTCGGGTCACCAGAACGTCCAAAAACGGCAGGGCGCCTCGCTTCTCCATTTCTAGGGTGAACTGAATCTCCGGTTGAATGTAATTTAGATGAGAGAGGAAATTTTGGACTTCAGATTTCTTAATAATTGAGAAACAGTCATCGACATATCTCAGAAAAATTTTTGGCGGTGGGCGGAAAGAGTTGAGAGCTCGTTCTTCGATGTGCTGCATAGTTATATTCGCCATAGCGACAGAGATGGAGGCACCCATTGGTGTTCCCTTAACTTGTTTGTAGAATTCTCCTCGGCATGAGAAGTATGTGTTTGATAAGCATAGTTCCAGAAGGCGGCATATCTCGTCTACACTGAGTGGGGTTCGTGCGCTGAGTGTATCGTCGCGTTGTAGGGCTTCTCGAGTGGCGGCCAACGCGAGATTTACAGGGACATTTGTGAAAAGGGACACCACGTCAAAGGAAACAAGGCACTCGTCGGCCTCAAGGCTCACCTGGGATACGAGTTCGATGAAATGCCCGGCGTGTCGTACGTGGGTCGCGGTTTTTCCCGTGATTGGTGTTATGAGCTTGTGCAGGTATTCCGACAACGAACGGAGGGGGGAGAAACGGAAGTCGACAATTGGGCGTAGAGGAGTCCCAGGTTTATGGACTTTGGGCAGACCGTAGAAGGCTGGCGCTGATCCGTTGGTGCACGATAACTGCAGGTAGAGGTTTCGGTGGTTTGGGAGGTTTTTGAAAACTTCTTTTAATGCCTTGTTCAATTTTGCCTGGGTACTTGTTGTGGGGTCCTTCTTCAATTTTTCGTATTCTTGATTGCTGAGTAGAGAAGAAATTTTCTCGTCATAGTCCTGTCTGTCCAGAACGACTGTTGTGTTGCCTTTGTCCGCTGGGAGGATTACGATGGTCGTGTCTCTCTGGAGGTCGTTGAGCGCCTGCCGTTCATCCCGTGGTAGATTCTCTTCATTTCGGCGTGAATGCAGACCTTTCAGTACTCCGACTGTTTTGAGCCTGACTTCTTCTCGAGGACCTGTTTTCAGCTGTTGGAAGCCGTCTTCAAGAGCAGATACAATTTTCGGGAGAGGAGGTCCGTGAGCCTGAATATTGAATTTGTGTCCCTTGGCCAGAATTGAAGTTTCGGCGGGTGTTAGATTTCTGGAAGACAGGTTCGTGACCACGTTTGAATGGTCAGTAGGGGCGTTGTCAGGTCGAGGTTGTAATTCTGCCAGCTTCTTCATTTGCCTGGTGCGGTGTTTGTTGGCTTCGGAAGCTGCTGTCTCCTGGGCGAAGGCCTCAATGGGTGTTAGAAGCTTGGGCATCCTGTGCTCGAGCTGTCGACGAGCAAAAAAGGCGTCGGTTTCTTTTTTCTTGATCACTGTGCGGCACTCCCGTATCCGAGCAGTTACTAGGTGCTGTTCTGCCTTGTCGATGATGTTTCGTCCTTCCGGTGTGGAGACCGGGCGTCGGAGACGCAGGCAGTGTGGTACGACCTTGGTATCCTTGCACTTCTGGTTGAACTCCAGGTGTGTTTGGTACACCGAGATACTCTTCATAGTCTTGACGTACTTCTTTGCAAGCTGCATAGCTTGCAGCCCGAAGTCTGCGCGGATAGACTGAAAGCTAAACATTTCGACAGATTAGCCTGTCTGGTTGGGTTGATAACTAAATAAGACTTGAAATTTCTCCAACCAACACTTTTATTTTATAAAACCCGACGTTTCGGAGCCGGCTCGGCTCCTTCTTCAGGGGTGCATGACGCGGGGCTGCGTGCAGCTATAAGTAAAGGAATGGTCGAGGGGGAGAAGAAGGTGGGGGGGGGAGAATGGGGAGGGGGTGGAATGTGTGTGAAAGGAATGAGAAGGAAGGAGGGGGGTTTAGACGAGTGAGGGTGCCGCAGGTGCAGGTGTGCTCGCTAGCGACTTTTTTCTTTTCTTCTGTGAAGTGGCCAGGAGAGAGCGAAGACCTTGCAAGTATACAGCAGGGAGGTTGCCTGTTGTCCGGTTGATGTTATTTGCGGTAGACTGTATGTGCCATGACTCGAGGAGGCGTCTTTTGCGGTAATTGGTCTCGGTCTCCAAGATGAACGTTTCTTCGAAATTTATTCTGTGGTCGGAATCTTCTGAATGTTCAGCTATGGGGTTGCGTTCTCTTGAAAAATTTCGTACATCGTTCTTGTGGTGCCGAATTCTTTCTTTTAGGTTTTTTGTTTCGCCAATGTAGCTAGCATCACAGTCGGCGCAGGGAATTTTGTAGACAATGCCTTGGGCTCTTTCTCTTGGTGGTCGATCTTTGGGGAAGGGTAGCAGGCTCCCCAAAGTGTTTGAAGGCTTGTGCGCCACTCGAATTCCCTCTTTTCTTAGAATACGGGCGATGGTTTCGCTGGCGCCTCGGACATAGGGGACAGTGACGTACTTTTGAGATGTAGTTGTTTGCTGCTGGTTATTTTCTTCCCGGGGCCTGTCGTTGCGTTTTTGGCGGCGAATGATTTTCCGGATAAATTTTTTTGGGTAGCCGTTCATGGTTAGTTCCTTGAATATTAAGCGTTTTTCGTTTGCTTTGTCGGGCTCTGTGGTGCAATGTGTTTCCACTCTTTGTAATAAGGTCTTCACAACTGACGCTTTATGGCTTGTCGGGTGGTTCGAAGTGAAATGCAGATATCGCCCTGTGTGGGTGGGTTTTCGGTATACGGAGAATCGCAGGCGGTTGTTTTTTCGGGTCACCAGAACGTCCAAAAACGGCAGGGCGCCTCGCTTCTCCATTTCTAGGGTGAACTGAATCTCCGGTTGAATGGAATCAACCACATCAAACACATACTTCTCATGCCGAGGAGAATTCTACAAACAAGTTAAGGGAACACCAATGGGTGCCTCCATCTCTGTCGCTATGGCGAATATAACTATGCAGCACATCGAAGAACGAGCTCTCAACTCTTTCCGCCCACCGCCAAAAATTTTTCTGAGATATGTCGATGACTGTTTCTCAATTATTAAGAAATCTGAAGTCCAAAATTTCCTCTCTCATCTAAATTCCATTCAACCGGAGATTCAGTTCACCCTAGAAATGGAGAAGCGAGGCGCCCTGCCGTTTTTGGACGTTCTGGGGACCCGAAAAAACAACCGCCTGCGATTCTCCGTATACCGAAAACCCACCCACACAGGGCGATATCTGCATTTCACTTCGAACCACCCGACAAGCCATAAAGCGTCAGTTGTGAAGACCTTATTACAAAGAGTGGAAACACATTGCACCACAGAGCCCGACAAAGCAAACGAAAAACGCTTAATATTCAAGGAACTAACCATGAACGGCTACCCAAAAAAATTTATCCGGAAAATCATTCGCCGCCAAAAACGCAACGACAGGCCCCGGGAAGAAAATAACCAGCAGCAAACAACTACATCTCAAAAGTACGTCACTGTCCCCTATGTCCGAGGCGCCAGCGAAACCATCGCCCGTATTCTAAGAAAAGAGGGAATTCGAGTGGCGCACAAGCCTTCAAACACTTTGGGGAGCCTGCTACCCTTCCCCAAAGATCGACCACCAAGAGAAAGAGCCCAAGGCATTGTCTACAAAATTCCCTGCGCCGACTGTGATGCTAGCTACATTGGCGAAACAAAAAACCTAAAAGAAAGAATTCGGCACCACAAGAACGATGTACGAAATTTTTCAAGAGAACGCAACCCCATAGCTGAACATTCAGAAGATTCCGACCACAGAATAAATTTCGAAGAAACGTTCATCTTGGAGACCGAGACCAATTACCGCAAAAGACGCCTCCTCGAGTCATGGCACATACAGTCTACCGCAAATAACATCAACCGGACAACAGGCAACCTCCCTGCTGTATACTTGCAAGGTCTTCGCTCTCTCCTGGCCACTTCACAGAAGAAAAGAAAAAAGTCGCCAGCGAGCACACCTGCACCTGCGGCACCCTCACTCGTCTAAACCCCCCTCCTTCCTTCTCATTCCTTTCACACATTCCACCCCCTCCCCATTCTCCCCCCCCCCCACCTTCTTCTCCCCCTCGACCATTCCTTTACTTATAGCTGCACGCAGCCCCGCGTCATGCACCCCTGAAGAAGGAGCCGAGCCGGCTCCGAAACGTCGGGTTTTATAAAATAAAAGTGTTGGTTGGAGAAATTTCAAGTCTTATTTATTTATTCAAGGATATTGTAATTTTTTATCAAAACTCGCATCGCAAATACCTTAACCCCTGCAAAGGGTTAGGAAAAGCGAACGAGAGGCTGCTCCTGCGCCTCTTCACTAACACAATGCTGTGCCCGGCAGTAATTAAACATTTTGGCTCACAATTCACTGGACAGTGCCAGTACTGTGGGGAGGTGGCTGACACCTACCACATGGTATGGGCCTGCCAACAAAATCCATCCCTTCCCCCCCTCCCTAACCCTTCCCGAGAGGACTGGGAGGCGACCCTGCTCGGCTGCTGTGACCTACAGGCCCAAAGGGCCATAACGCGGCGTGCGCGGGCGGCGGCAACCGCCAATGGGGTCCCTGACTAGGGTCTCCACCCAGTATTATAAGGCCGAAGCCCTTAAGGCTCCGCGTCAAACCTCCCAATATGAAATAAACGTTTTCACCACCACCATGAAGAGACCACGAGACTACGAAAAGGTACCAGCTACAGAACGGGAACTGCGTCGACTAGAAAAGCAGTGGAGGGTGGAAGGCGCTAAGAAAGGCAAGTTAGCCTTATCGCAAACCGCGTTGCGGTCCTCGTCGCTCACTCGCGACGAGAGACTGAAGAAGTGAGCCTTTAGTCATGTTTGTTAGCTGGGTTTAGAGTATGGCTTATTGGAAAAAACCGCTAAAAGTGGGCACTCTAAACGTCCGAGGGCTCGCCTCGAGACGGAAGCAAGTGCAGTTGAACCGTTTGTTGAGCGAACTAGATTTAGACATCGTAGCCATACAAGAAACAAAGGTTGAGGATTAGCAGCAAACAGATAATATGGTGTTTGGTTTTCGGTCACGCTTCAATGTTTGCGTAAGCCATGCAGTCGGTTTGTCGGCAGGTTGCTGTCTTTTCTGAGAAAAAGTGTAGACATAGCAGTGGAGCAAGTAATAACGTGTGCAAGGGGGCGTTTCGTCGTGTGTGACATCAATTACGAAACCTGTGCGGTGAGGGTGGTGGTCCTGCATGCACCAACGACACAAAAAGAACGGCGCGACTTTTTTTAGCAGTTGGTGCCTTTCCTTGAATGCGGTCGTGCGCTTATATTTTTGGGAGATTTCAACTGTGTTGTAGACTCTAAGGATCGTTCGAATAGAAATGTTGAAAAAGACCAAAGTGCCGAATTGCTGACGTGTATCCTCAATGAGTGCAGCTTAGAGGACGTAACAGTCCTGGTGAATGGTGAGAAACGCGTGCATTTCACACATTTTCAAGGTAGTAGTCATGCGCGACTTGATAGAATATATGTGTTGCCGGAGTTTTCGCCTACTTGTGAACAGTATGAAGTGAAGCAAGTCTCATTTAGTGACCATTGCTTAGTTATGGTCACGCTGGGCGGAACGAAGCAGTGTAAATCAAAAATTAACTGGGACTTATGGAAAATAAACTCGAGGCTTACAGAAGACGAACTATTTTTAAGAAAAGTTAAGGAAAGCATTGATATTTTTCATAAGAGCGAAACAGGCTGTATTGAATCCTGGGAACGATTTAAACAGGAGGTTAAAATGAATGCAATTGAGCGCTCTTCCATTATTATGTATGAGGAAAAGAAAGAAGAAAAGCAACTGCAAGAGCTCTTAAAATATTTAGGGCGTGAACAAGAACGAATGCCGGGTATGTTCACGCATGATATAAAAGACATCAAAGTTAGGCTAGAAGCTTTGGATGCCCAGAAGTACAGAGGCGCTGCGATAAGAGCGCGCAGGGAAAAATGGCTCGGTGGCGAAACGCCAACAAAACGCGCCCTCGCTGATGAAAAGCGATATGCGCGCGCGAACGAAATAACGGTTATTGAATACAAGGGGCAGAGAAATGGTGATCAAGACGGAATTACGAGCGCCTTCGTGGAGCATTACCGTGAGCTGTTTTCGAGCAAAGCACCAAGTGAAGAAGGGTTTAGAGATAACTTTTTGCCTCTGATGCCAATATTAGGCAAATAAGTTACTGAATAGTTAGAGAACGAAATAAGTGTGGAGGAAATAGAAAAAGCCATTGATGAATTGAATGTCGGAAAGTCCCCGGGTCCAGATGGTTTGAGTGCGGCCTTTTACAAGAGCCTTAAAAGTGAGTTATCTATCATGCTCTATAGGCTTTTCAAGAAGTGCTTTGATGTGGGTTATCTGCCACCGTCGTTTAGCAACGCGCATACGGTCTTGGTTCCCAAGACTGATGAGCCAGCCATGCTTTTAAAAGTTACAAGCTATAGACCGATCACGTTAACAAATGTTGATTATAAAATTCTGATGAAGGTGTTAGCTAAGAGATTGCAATACATTATAAAAGATATTGCTGGACCTCATCAAACATGTGGAATAAAGACCAGAAGCATATTTAATAATATTCATGTAGCGTGCAGTGTGTTCGAGTGCTGCGATGCTCTAAACAGGAGAGTGGCCATGGTTCAAGTTGATTTTGAAAAAGCATTTGATCGTGTGTCTCATGAAATATTGTACTGTTTGTTGGAACATATTGGTGTTGGTGCCGTTAAAATGGCTTATGCATGTTGTTCTACACGCCGTATGATTAACAAAGTGTTATCTGAAAGAATTGATGTAAGAGCATCTGTGCGGCAGGGATGTCCACTGTCTCCTCTCCTCTTTGCTATATATTTGGAACCATTGTGTAGAATTGTAACTGCTAACGAATACATCCGTGGTTTTAAGCTGGGAGTATGTGAAGTGAAAATATTGGCATACGCTGATGATGTGGCGCTTTATTGTGAAGACCGCGAAAGCGTTTCGGAAGCTTTGAAAGTAACACAAAGGTATTGCAGGCAGACTGGTAGTGCTGTTAATTTAATGAAAAGTCTCGGAGTCTGGTACGGGGAATGGGAAGAGGAACCGGAAATTTTCTGCGGATTAAGATGGGTTACAAAGCCCGGAGTTTATTTAGGAGTCCCATTGGACAAATACGGGGGAAATACGAATTACTGGAATAAAAAAGCGGAAGAAATACGGGAAAGGACGAAAGGATGGATGGGACGTAACCTCTCTATTTTCGCCCGTGCGACTGTATGCAATACCTTATTGGTGGCAAGAATAATGTATTTACTTCAAGTATTGTATTGTGCTCGAAGCAATATACAAAGGTTCCATCGTGTATTTGCAGTCTTCATTTGGTCGTCGAACTGGGAACGAATTAGCAGAGATAATCTCTTTCGGCGAGTTAAAGACGGAGGGTTGTCTCTAATGCATCTATATGTGCGGCAGATGGTTTTAAGGTTTTGTTTCCTACGTGACCAAAAAGATGCATTCCTGAGAACCTTTATGCAAATCATGCTATCCAGTGCAATTCCAGAGTTTATAGTCTCTTCATGCTCTGCTCGAGGATACACTGTGTCACGCTTCCTGCGAGAAGTGGTGTGGTCGTTCAGGTTTTTGCGCGTGCGGTACTCTGTAGAGTATTTAGCGACGGTACCACCTAAGCGACTGTACAAGGATCTTATTTCACAATTGTTCCCAGCTCCATTGTACAGAAACATACTGTGAAGGCCCAGGGAAAGATGTGCTCAAACGAGTTAAAAACATGACTGTTGCACCGGGCATAAAAACATTCTTTTTCATATTGCATACAGAAACCCTCCCGCGGTCAAAACATGGATGGAAGAAAAGGGCCTTTTTGTACCTTGGGTCTCAAACTGTCTACTATGTAGAAAACATGAAACAGTTGAGCACGTGTTCCTGGATTGTTGGGATGCGGTGTTTTACTGGGATGTGTTACAAAGGACACTTAAAAAAGACCTGCCATTGACGCCACGTGGAATTCGGTACTTAACTGTTAATGATGATTTTCAGTATGACCTCATCATGCTACTGGGCCTTCACAGTATTTGGAGGAGTAGGATGGCTTATAGACACTGTGATGTCGATGCACGATCTGTATGTGATTATTTTGTTGAACAAGCGTATAAACTAAAAGAAATTTTGAAGCAGCAAGACGCTGCGGAGGAGGTCTTGAGTCTGATGGGCGAACTTGTGGTAATGAAAGTCTATTCGACACGGTTGTCAGCCAAGGGGCATGGCAACCACGATCTTTTACTGATGTATTTGTACCAATTCATGCAATAAAGAAAAAAAAGAGAGACGCCGTAGTGGAGGACTCCGGAAATTTCGACCACCTGGGGTTCTTTAACGGGCGCCTTGCTTTTCACCTCCATCGAAAAGCTGCCAAAGCTGCCGCCGAGGCCGGAATTCGATCCCGCGTCCTTGGGAACAGTAGTCGACCGTCGTAACTACTGCGCCACCCCGGTGGGGTACAAGCGCTTCGCAACCCGCGGCGTGGCACAGCGGTAGAGCACTCGGCTAGGGTCCAAGAGATGGAGGTTCGACTCCCGAATGGATACTAATTTTTAAGGCGAAAGCCTTTAATGGCTCATACTGTCGTGGCCATAATTGTGTCCCGCATCTGCAGTTGGCTGTCGCGTGGCGTTCCTTGGCGCGCATTCGTGTGGGATTGCAGATGGCAGGAACGCTACACAAGATATGAGACCTCTGGAGGAAAGGCGCTTTACCTGTCACACTTTCTCCGACAAGTGTTGAATGGTACGCCTTTGCTCCTATCGCGTGGCGTTCCTTGGCGCGCATTCGTGTGGCATTGCAGATGGCAGGAACGCTACACAAGATGAGACCTCAAAGGCGCTTTACCTGTCACACTTTCTCCGACAAGTGTTGAATGGTACGCCTTTGCTCCTATCGCGTGGCGTTCCTTGGCGCGCATTCGTGTGGGATTGCAGACGGCAGGAACGCTACACAAGATGAGACCTCTGGAGGAAAGGCGCTTTACCTGTCACACTTTCTCCGACAAGTGTTGAATGGTACGCCTTTGCTCCTATCGCGTGGCGTTCCTTGGCGCGCATTCGTGTGGGATTGCAGATGGCAGGAACGCTACACAAGATGAGACCTCTGGAGGAAAGGTGCTTTACCTGTCACACTTTCTCCGACAAGTGTTGAATGGTATGCCTTTGCTCCTATCGCGTGGCGTTCCTTGGCGCGCATTCGTGTGGGATTGCAGATGGCAGGAACGCTACCAAAGATGAGACCTCTGGAGGAAAGGTGCTTTACCTGTCACACTTTCTCCGACACGTGTTGAATGGTACGCCTTTACTCCTATCGCGTGGCGTTCCTTGGCGCACGTTCAAGTACCCGGAAACGAGGCGGCACACAAACTAGCCTGAGATCTCACACACCGGGCTGGAGGAGTGCCACCAGAGCGAGGTAAATAAGAGGACCTTATTAACTATAGCGAAATAACAATGCACTACAGACTGAGCAGGAGGGTCCTACCACCACCACACTCCACGTTAGGCAAAAAGGAAGCAGTAGCATGGAGAAAGTTACAGACAAATACATACCCGCACCCAGTTCTTGTCAACCATATATGGCCAGAAATACGATAAGACCTATGTTCACTCCCTGGGTTCGAACCTGGGTTCGGCGGCTGCGCTTCGATGGAGGCGAAACGAAGTGGCGTCCGTGTGCTGTGCGATGTCAGCGAACGTTAAGATCCCCAGGTGGTCGAAATTACTCCAGCCCTCCACTACGGCTCCCCTTTCTCTCTTTCCACTTTCACTCCCATCTTCATTCCTTCCCTTACGGCGCGGTTCAGGTGTCCACAGACTAAGTGTAACAGATACTGCGCCTTTCTTTTCCTGTGAACCAACTATTATTATTATTATTACTATGTTCACTATGTAAGGAAAAGGGATCTCTAGATTACATAATATGGGAATGTGCAAAGTCACCAGGCATGGCTAAAAATATAACTAAAGACGCCTGGGAGACCCTTCTGCGAAGCTCAGACCCAAGAGCCCAAAGAGAAATTGTTCGACTGGCCGGAGATGCCGCCGGAGTCCAAGAACTACCGGCCTGTAACTAAGGAGACTGTGCCACCTTCCGGGTCTAACCTCCGAAGAGCGGGATAGTCACTCTGTTGGACGAATAAAAGTTTCTCTCTCTGCAGGAAGGCTAGACAAGGTGAAACCTCGGGAGGAAAGGCGCTGTACCAGTCCCACCGACAAGTGTGCGTTTGGATAGTATGCCTTTGCTCCTGTCCCGTGACGTTCGTTGGCGCGCGTTTAAGTGTGGGATTGCAGATGGCAAGAACGGTAGACAAAATGAGACCTCATGGAGATAAGGCGCTGTACCTGTCACACTTTCTCCGAGGAGTGTGCGTTTAGATGGTACGCCTTTGCTTCTGTCGCGTGGCGTTCCTTGGCGTGCGTTCAAGTGTGGGCAAAGTAGAGTTCTGGGCTAATTGGTAAGACGATTACTGGGAGGCTTAGCGCGGAACAGACGAGGACAAGAGAGGCATTTTTTGTTTGTTTTTATTAAATAAAGTTGTTTCCATCCATCCATCCTACTGGACGAGCGCTAACTACAACTGAATTTGGAAGGGGATAATGTACGAACTAGAGGAAACATATCCCAGTCAAAAAAATTCAATGGATCCAATTGGGAATTTCCCAATTGAAATGAATTGGTCAAAAACCAATTGTGCTTTCGCCACCCATTGGGCCTGACCATTTCATATGAATTGGTGCTCCCAATTGGAAATAACTGATCACCCATGAAGACCAAATTTTTCACCAATTGAACTCAAATGGCATACCCATTGAGCCCAAATGGTTTGAACTCACATAGCTTGAAAAAAAAAGAATGGAGATGCGATTTCAATGTTTTCTGTCCAGAAGTTATAGGGGAGCCAACTTTTATACAAGTGGAATGAAATTACAATTTTTTACAGAAATCATGAAAGACAAACATTACACACATGGAACACAGATTCAATGTACATATCCACAGGTTGCAGACTTATATACTCCATTCTTTGAACAGTGATGCTGGGACCAGTGACACATCTTTGTTATTCAGAGTTCACTTATTTAATTATGCCTGCACTCACAGTGAACACGATATAATCAATAAGATTAACTCTGCACGCTTTCTATCTCTTAATGTTACCTCTACTATTTTTCATTCCATAGCCCTCTGGGTTGTCCTCAACTTAATTAGAACTCTCTTGGTTAGCCTCCACGTTTCAGCCCCATAGGCGAGTACAGGCAAGATACAACTGTTGTATACTTTCCTCTTGAGCGATACCGGTAAGCTGCTAGTCATAATCTGCGAGTGCTTGCCAAATGCGCTCCATCCCAATCTTATTCTTCTTGCTATTTCTTTTTCATGGTCCGGATCTGCGGTTACTACCTGTCCTAAGTAGACATATTCGCCTACCAGCATTTCGCTACCTAATGTAAACTGCTGTTCCTTCCCGAGGCTGTTGAACATTAGCTTAGGTTTCTGCATATTGATTTTCAAGCCGACCTTTCTACTTTTCCTGTCTAGGTCATCAATCACTATTTGCAATTCATCCTCCGAGTTGCTTAGCAAGGCAATGTCATCAGCAAATCGCAGATTACATAGGTATTCTCCATCTACCCTTATCCCTAACTGCTCCCGTTCCAAGTCTCTGAATACTTCCTCTAAACAAGCTGTGAATAGTACTGGGGAGGTTGTGTCTCCTTGCCTAACACCTTTCTTTATGGGAATTTTGTATCAGTCCTCATTAAACAAGTATGCTCACGCAACTGGTCACTAAGGCAACATCCTCTATGACCTACATATATTTGCAGCCATGTTTGAACAGCATCTCATAAATGACGCCTTTCTAGCATTAAACATAGTTGTAATGTTTTATAAAGCAAGGTGTTCACTTCGCTGATGGTGTCTTCTTTAAATTGTATTAACTGTGATGCTCTCAATTGCCTTTGAGCACATTTGACAGAAGCAATTCTGACAGGTCCTGGAGAAGAATAAAAATCAACAAGGGATCAACGCTGCTGAACCAAATAATAGAGCGAAAGCATTACCTGTGGGTGATCGAGCGTTCTTCTTCTTCCCTTTCTTCTTCTTCTTAGTCTGGAAAGCAATACCATTGGGTACTTTACATGACCCCTAACAACATTCAGTTGATTTCAATTGTGAAGAAGGCTCAAGGCTCAAAAATTGGTCAATCTTAGGTGGGGCACCCAGTGTATGTATCTTAGGCCATATCCTACTCATATATGTTTTGATCACTGGCTGGGAAACATTTCACAAATACCGAAAGCCTGGGGGACACATGAGCTGCGCCTTTAATGGGTAGAAGCGACAGCTATAATGTATCCTCTTGTGAATGCTCATCTGCGTACACGCATGTTGGTACCCGCTTAATCACTAATCACTTAGTTTGTGCCCTTTTTAACTTGAACTCACACATACTGCTCATTAGCATACAGTCCTAATATGCCCCATTATGCATAATGAGAAGCAAACAGGAAGCATCAGTTAAATATTAAAAACGTGTTAACAAACTTCAGCCTGAATAAAGCGGTAGCAATGGATTTTTGATGTTAGTTTTTAAAAAATGCAATGTTGGCCCACTAACCCACTAATATCAGCTATACTATTCCAGTTGTTTGTGACTGACAATAGCTACTCACGTTTCCTTAGAAATTGTTACAACATTCAAAAGCTTCTCTATGGCCAGGTTTACCATTAATCCTGCAACATTAACAATATACCCAGAAATGTTGCAAACATTGCGCTGTCACGTACAGAAGGCTCATCAACCTTACCTTACAGATACTTGGCGCACACTGATTGCTATGGCTTAAGATACATACACAGGGTGCCCCAGCTAAGATTGACCAATTTTTTAAGGAACTTGAGCTTTCTTCACAACTGAAATCAACTGAATGCTGTTAGAGGTCATGTAAAGTACCCAGTGGTATTGCTTTCCATTCCGCCTTTTTGAATAATTTTTCACGCTCTTTAAATGCAGATGTATGAATTGGAAAGTTATTGAGAGAAAATAAAATGGCCCAACCCTGGTGTTTCCGATGCAGCAGCCTTAGCGTAGCCATTTTTATTCAGCAAAAGTGCGAGTCAATGAAATATAACAAAATACTTTGAGATAGCACTCTCATCCATAATGTGGTAAAATGCTGCCAAGTTTGCTCTTCCTGCATTGCTCATGGCAGAGCCTGAATTTGCTGCTGGGTGTGAGATAAGCGTGAGCAGCTGCTAGCAGCACGCTATCCTGCTTTGGAACACTGTGTTCATTTTCTCCCTCAACATACATGTTTAACCTTCTTTCAACAATAATTCTTACTCACTCAAAAGCCATTAAAAGCAATTACAACGAATTCATATCCCATATAAGTTTGCAATGCTGCTTGATGGAGAGTAGCAGTTCGGGTTAGTTGGTTCATTACAAAAATGTAAAGGATTTATTCTAATACCTTTTTCATTCAGACATTCTTGAAGTTTAGTTACGAAGGGTATAGAAGAGTGAAATAGTCCATTTTGCAGAATGCACGTGGGACAACCTTGAACACCTTTTCAGAATTTTTAAAAATCTTACTTGCAGTCATCTTAGGTCAAATTTTAAGGCAACATTTACACTCAGAAAAAAGGAGTGTGCATTGACTCCTACATAGTGTCTGTGCTCAGCTACCTGCTCTTGGCATGCAATGAGAAGAACTTGCAAAAAAAATTTTAAAAACACTCAGGACAACTCAGATCTTATGATAGTTTGACACTTGCCTCACCCTATTAAAGAACCCTCTCCAGCTTTAATTGACCAAATAACTTCCCACATACAACCAGCTGAAGATCCTGGATTTAGTTTTAACCTTTGACCCCCACTACCTGTACTGGAAGCGAGCCCCTCGCTTTAAAAGATGTTCTTTACCTTCTCAATGCAGAACACAGCATTGGCATGACTGCAGTGAGGGATGAAGTAAGGCCATGGTCCCCATGAAGTTGGCCTCAGCTTTGCTTCACAAATCAGGAAGCTCAAAATGGTGGGTCCCCCCCCCCCCCCTTTTTATTGCGAAAGCAATGCTATGCCGGGTCTAACCGCTCGTCGATGCATGCCACGTACGTGTCCGAATTAAGAAAGAAGGAGAACAAGGAGGAGAAGAAGAAGAAGAAGACAGAGAAGAAGAAGAACGCTCGGTCACCCACAGCTAATGCTTTCTCTCTGTTATTTGGTTCAGCAGCGTTGAACCCTTGCTGATTCTTTATTCTTCTGAAGGACCTGTCAGAATTGCTTCTGTCAAATGTGCTCAAAGGCAATTGAGAGCATCACAGTTAATACAATTCAAAGAAGACACCATCAGCAAAGTGGCCTTTTGCATTATAAAACATTACAACTATGTTTAATGCTAGAAAGACGTCATTTATGAGATGCTGTTCAAACATGCCTGCATATATATGTAGGTCATAGAGGATGCTGCCTGAGTGACCAGTTGCGTGAGCATACTTGTTTAATGAGGACCGATACGGAGGGCATTCTCCCAGTCAACTGTAAGCAATGTAAAAAATGCAGCACATAGATTAACTAGACGCGCATTCTTAGATGATATTAAAAAAAAAAAAACAGTGAGGAAAATTTGTGCGGCTTTCATCATAGACATAAGCAAGCCTTCAATCGCGCTCTTTTGGAGAAGGAAGCTCCATCTTGACTCTTAAGGTTCTCAATCTCTGTGTCCATATTAGTTTTAAGTTTTAGTTTTTGAAAACTCGTGGTTTCTTACATAATTTGTTTCTATATCAGTTCATGCAAATGAACCACTTCTCAGTTGGTAGTAGTCAATTTGTGTCTACCTTTCTTCCGTCACCGTTGTTTTTGTTTGTGCTGCTTTGGTTTCTCGCAGTGCTCCTCACGAACCATAAAAGCAACATGAACTGCCACTTTTGAACTACTGCTAGATTCAGTGCAGCAGAATAAACAAGACAATTTCACCTATCATTACTGAATGCAGCAGGAATGACACTTTTCTGAATGTTATTCCTGCACTCCCGCAACATGGCATACAGATCAACATGCTTCTGCATGCTAAGTTGTATGTGACGATGAAACCGTTGCTGGAAGCAGAGATGTGCACCGGCCTGGTGTTGTATTTCCTGATCGCATGGCCAGGAACGGGGCTCATGGAGTGTAACTGGAGGGGTGAAGTTGGGTGATGTTGCATCTTGTGTTGCTGTGGTGGTTTTACAACTGTTCTCAATGCAGCAGGAATGACACTTTTCTGAATGTTATTCCTGCACTCCCACAACATGGCATACACATCAACATGCTTCTGCATGCTAAGTTGTATGTGATGATGAAACCGTTGCTGGAAGCAGAGATGTGCACCGGCCTGGTGTCGTATTTCCTGATCGCATGGCCAGGAACGGGGCTCATGGAGTGTAACTGGAGGGGTGAAGTTGGGTGATGTTGCATCTTGTGTTGCTGTGGTGGTTTTACAACTGTTCTCACCCTTGACAATTTTCGTATGCTAGAATCTGGAAACTGCACAATTTGGCCACAGGGGATAAGAGAGCTTATGGGAGAAACAAACCAGCCAGCACAACCATAAAGCTAATGTACACTGTGCCACAGCCTACGCACACAGGTAAGAATACCATGCCAACTACACGGCATGGGTTTTCGTGCCTTCGGTTTGCGACAGAGTTCAGGCACACCTCGGAGCTTGCAGGCTTGCAAAACCAATGCATTTTAGGAAACGTAGCGCAAAGAAGACAAGGACAAAAATGAGGGGTATACACATGAGCGCTCGTGTGTGTATCCCTCATTTTTGTCCTTGTCTTCTTTGCGCTACGTTTCCTACAATGCAAATACACCAACTCGCCCAATTCAGCATTCTTGCAAAACCAATATGCAGGAGCTATGTGGAGGCTAAGTGGGATGGTTTCATGTCATTGTGAACACTGCACTGCTCAAAGTGGCACTGCACAGCAAATGCTTTGTATTCAGGCCTATCGGGTAGAGCGGAAAGAATGGCACCAGTTGCGTTGTAGCTCAAGTTGCTAATTATCTATTTGATTTAGCAGTCGCAATGTTGCGTTTCACCAGTACTGGCCTTCAACTTTTACTGAAGGGCAGCCTCCAATAATCGACTTTTGTCACTATGTATCTGGCCACAATGAACGCATCACAAGAGTGTTGTGTAAACTCCTTCGTCATGTGTCATACTAAACATTGTTCACTGAACAAAATTATATTTCAATAATTCAAAACAAGATAGCTTTACAGCTTTTACCAAGATTACATGACTGCCCCTCCCTTACTTTCACCTGGCAGGCCTTACAGGTACTATACCGAATTATGCTCATGACAAGTGAACACAAAATTCTCCAATATGTAGCTTGCTTTTATACTTTGCAGAAAAGCATTTTTATTTAATTTAAACTATCTGTATTGATAAGCAAAAATTCTAAAATAACCTGCAATGATATTCAGGACTACTCGAAAATATTCATTTTAATTTTCATGTAATTTATATTATTTCACAGCTCATAAAATTCGATATTTGCATCCTTCCACAAATCAGTGATATTTTATTGAGATGCTCCACTATGGTTAAATTCAAATGACGTGGTTTTCAATGCAAATAAAAATTTTAAGACCTGAAATTCTTAGAGTGCTTAACTCTTACAATATAAGATGAAGTCTTTTCTCTCCTTCTCATACATGTCTTGATCACTGTATGGTAAACATTTCACAAAAACCGAAAACCTGGGGGACACATGAGCCGCACCTTTAATGGTTAGAAGTGACAGCTTTAATGTATCCTCTTGTGAATGCTCATCTGCGTACACGCATGTTGGTACCCGATTAATCACTAATCCCTTAGTTTGTGCCCTTTTTAACTTGTGTGCTGGTTAGGCCAAATCGACGCACTAGATGGAGGTAAGCCTCTATTAGCAAGCAATAAAAAAATTGTGAACTCGCACATACATTAGCATACAGTCGCAATATGCGCCATTATGCATATTGAGTTTTTTTTAGACCATGCAAAGCTTCCCAGACTACTGCATTTACTTTAGGAGAAATCATCACCATAGAAGTGGACAAGAGAGAGGTGGCATTTCAGCAAAAAACTACGAGGGACTTTAGCGACTAAAGAATTAAAAGGCGAAAGCCTGAGAAGCCTCATCTTGTCTAGTGTTCCTGCCATCTGCAATCCCACACTTGAACGAGCGCCAAGGAATGCCACATGACAGGAGCAATGGCACACCATCCAAACGCACACTTGTTGGAGAAAGTGTGACAGGTACAGCGCCTTTCCTCCAGAAGTCTCATCTTGTCTAGCGTTCCTGCCATCTGCAATGCCACTTGAACGCGCGCCAAGGAACGCCATGCGACAGGAGCAAAGGCGGGACACACTTTGTCCACAGCAGTATCAACCATTAAAGGCGTTCGCCTTAAAATTAGGGGATCTCTGAAAGCGTACCCTTCCTATCCTATACTTTGCCTGCCATCGTTAGCCTCTTGTCGGCATTCGTTGCAGTGCTACATAAAATTATAATTGGTTTACAGGAAAGGAAAGGCGCAGTATCTATCACACTTTCTCCGGCAAGTGCGAGTTTGGACAGCACACCATCGCTCCTGTCGCGCGTTCAAGTGTGGCATTGCAGATGGCAGGGACGCATCCCGCCTCGGCCAATCAAAACGCCACAAAAGCGAAACACACTTTGTCCACAACAGCATGAGCCATCAAAGGCTTTCGCCTTAATAAAAGAAGACTGGGGCCTCAGAAGCTGTCCTCGTGTACTACAATCCAAGCCTAGATGTACGACTAGCATTCAACTTGTACGACTTGAATTCAAAGCTGTCCTGTTGCCTGATGGGAGTGAAAGTATTGTATTTATATCCTGAACTGACGTGGCCTCAGAAAACTGCTTCAGAAAAACAGTACTGGCAGATAGGGAAGCACTAGCTGTTGTCTGAGGTATATATAAATGTTATATGCATACCTTTATGAAAGACATTTTAAGTTGATCAAAGACCACCAGCTGCCGTCATGTATGTTAAGCCCAACCAGCAGTATCCCTGTCCTGAGAGCAAGCCAGATAAGGCTCAACTTCTGCACATGAACCAAATGGAGCAACTACATGTGATAGCTCATCAGGTCATGCAGGCTAATATGCGAGAGTCAATTACCATGTTTTGAACGAATGGGACTTGTGCCAGCAAGATGAGAAATCCTCTCATTCAACAGGTACAGTAAACTTTCACTTGAGTGGAAATACTAGCTATCTTGACTGAAAGATTCCCTAAGCTGAATGTCTACTAGAATATGGAATAACAAGGGGCATGGTATGCACTGAGTCAACATTGTGAAATGCAATTTAGGGACTTACATACATCGTTATATAGGTACAAGGAACAAAATAATCGTATGGCCTTTCTCGTTTATAAAAAACATTTTCAAGAAATGCTTTCACTTTCATTGGTACTGTTGAGTGCAAGGAGTAACAAAGCTGTCAAGGCACTCCAGTCTTGCGCACTTCTGGCACAACTTGTTGCCGAGACAAATTTTACAACTTCCTCAGGCCCCCTACAGCCTCAACTAAAGTTACACGGTTTGAGCCAGGCTCTGTCATTGCCTTTCCTCCTTCACAATATTCAAGACAAACCCTCTTTACAGTATGGTATCGTGCCTACAGCATCAAAACCACTATTTCAGAGAGGTTGTTTTTTCAGCAGTTCTTGATGACTTACACCTTGAGCATCAACGTGCACTGAAAATAAAATGGCTTGCACACGTGCCTGTGTGGTGTTTCACACCAAAACCGAATGTGCTGAGTGTTCCAATGAAAGCAACATGCCTCCAAAGGATATCGTACACCTCTGGTAAATGCCAATTGGATCATGGTGCTTTTGCAGGGCCATTTGAGGGCAAAATGCTTCTTGCTGCCGCTGACTTGCTCTCAAAATGGCATAAAGTTCATATGATGCGGTCAACTATGGCAAAGCTTAATGTAGGAGCACAGTGCATCACATTCAGACGTTGCGGCATTCAGGAGTACACTGTCACAGACAGTGGTACTCAAATTACACCAGAAGAACTTAAACCTTCCTCATGAACAATGGCATGTGATATACCTTCAGTTCACCCCATATCATGTGCTGACAAATAAGCTTGTGGAGAAGCTTGTGCAGTCCTTTAACACTTTCCTATCTGACTTTCCCATCGATAGCCCGCTATCGATGTTTTCATGATTCGAATTTTTCCACTTTCAAAGCGCTCCTTGACAAGTAGCATCGTCCAGTGGGGAATAGAGGAACCTTTCAGTTTTGCCTTTGGTTTTATTTTTCTGCCGTACCGCACCCCTCGAGATGGTATCCGGAGTCAGGTGATCGGCGCTACTTATTTACATAATGGCGTCGACGTTGCACGCTCCTGCTGCGCAGAAACGGCATGGTTCCACTGAAGTTGACGCATCAGAGACATCATTTTTGGATGTGAACGCAGCAGTAATGACTTGGAAGACAAATTCAGCACTTCAGACTTAAGCACTGACAGCGAAACTGCAGCAAACCAAACTAGAGCATCAACAGCCATGCCCCGATAAGTTGGGCTTTCGCCCCTGAACAGTTCCGCTTTTGTTGCGCGCTGATCGGAAGAGATCACTGTTCTGAAGGTCACAACTGTTATCTGCCGGGTGACATCTTGTGGGCAGTATTACTTGCCGCTGGTAGCGCAGGGAGTCATGTTTTCCCGCTAGAGGACAGCCAGGGTCAGTCGAGGGCGTAGTCAACCTCGATTACTGTTTTGTTTCCTAACTCAGCAAATACTGTATACAGAAAGCTTGAATTTGCTGCAATATTGCATTGGTCCCTGTTGTAAAAAACATATTTTGAAAAATTTTAATTTTTTATCTGTGTCAAAAAACTTTGATGCTTACATGTGTGTGTTTTTTAAGCTAAAATTTTTTGCTGATGGTCTTTTTTTATCACTTATTCAATATGCTGATTGTCACTAATACCCTCCATTGTGAAGATTTCCTCTTCTACAATTTGGTACTAGACACTGCTGTACCAAGCAAGTTTTGATAAAGAAATAAAAAAATAATGACACCACCCAGAAACACCCCTTTTCCCTCAGACAGGAAAGTGTTAAGCCCAGTAGGAAGGCCACAAAAGAAAAGGTGATCAGTCATCAAGAAGCAGACAAACTTTCGTCATATTTCATGACGCCCCACTGTGCTACTGGCCAGACATAAGCAATCCTCTTCCTCGGGCGTGAACTACGCACTCGACTTGCACTTTGGCACCCTTGGTAGATGTATGTACGAGAAGTATGAATTGTCTAAACAGAGTAAACTACAGTTCTCCTTTCCTAAAAGAAAGGAAGTTTGCCCGCAATTAAAGAGGCACGAGCTAATAGGTGCCCGAAACAGTCATAAGTTGAAGGAACAAGCTGGAGACGTTACACTGAACTGCGTAATGGCTACGGTGAAGAAAAGTGCCATCTGGAGCCAGAAGCTGAATTTCAACCCAATACACATGCCTGCCCAGAGACTGAAACATCATCCACTGGTGTTCCAGATGATGACAGGTCTACATCACCTCAAAGTGATGAGTGGACCAGGTGAAAAACGTAATATTCCCCATGTAGAAGACCCAGTGAGCCACCCTGATCCTGGCCATCCAGTGAGAATGCATTAACTGCCATGGAAAGCAGATATGTAAAAATTGGCAAAGGAAGAATATTTGCATGCTGAAACTAGCAGTGTGTCCCGTGTATGCTGGCAACTGTAGCCATAATAGAAAGGGAATTCTTGGACTTCATTCGCATTCACCATGGCACTACTGCAACAGCCAGCCTCCATATAATATATAATACTTGTGTCCCAGCTAACTTGGACCAAGCTTTTTAAAAATACGGTTTGCCCTAGCACAGTGAAATAAATTCAGTGTTCAGAGTTGCCTATGCTAACCTCCAGTATTTTTTTGTTCACTACAGTTTATTAACTACACTAATCACGTAGTGTAGTTAATTAATATTTAATTAGTGTGATTAATTACTGATAAATTACAATTAACTAGTGAAAACTAATTATTCATGTGTTTAATTACTGCCTTGAGAAAAAGTGGCAATGCAAAAGTTGTAGATATTCTCTAAAAGTGGATAGGTACATTTCTATCACGCTACGACTTACGCTGCCCTATTTATGGCCTTCAAAAAATGCTGTCATGGGATCAGCTGTTATTCATTTGCCAAGTGCGTACAACCAGCTTCATTGTAGAGAGCACGGCCCAGAAAAGCGGACTTTGTCATCTCGGATGCGTCTCGAAGCTTTAAAGTGACTCCGCAGTCACAAGAGATTTTTTCTTATTGCACCAGGCGTCATTTTTCACCTGGTAAAAATATCACTATGAAAATGCTAGTCTGATGAAAACAATGTAGCTATCTGTTTGTGAGAAGGTCTACAACTTTTGCATTGACACTTCTTGTCTCAAGGCAATAAATAAAAATAAGCTTGTCTTTACTAATTAATCAACTGTAGTGAAAAAAAATACTGGAGGTTAGCATAGGTGACTCTGAACATTTCTGAATTTGTTTCACTGTGCTAGGGCCATGGCTAGGGCAAAATAAAAGGGCAAAAAGAAATAAATAAACCGTATTTTCTAAAAACTTGGTCCAAGTTAGCTGGGACACCCTATATAGTGGAATGGTGTTAATTCAGCCCTCAAGGCGGTCAAAATGTGATCAAACAGAGCAAATTTAAGCTAGAAAACATCTCTTCACACTGTGACATAGTAGCATTGGCACCTCTTAATACTACCTGGAGTGGTAGCGTTTTCAGGATGCTTCAGCGTGCAGACTGTGAGGACTACGCTGTGAAATGTGAATCTGTCCACGAAATGCAGTGGTTCAGCGAATTTTTAGTGACAGGTTTGCTTTCACGTCTGGGTTTCATCTAATCTTACATGTTCACCTGTGACGTGCCAACAGCAGTACAGGGACCAAACTCCAATTACCACTGTCAACATAATGTGTGGCGAGAACAGCAAATGTGAGAACAGACACAAAGCTGCTGCCCTCTTCCTTCACCACAGTGGCAATCGGAAGTTTATGTGAAGTAACTTCTATAAACTTAAATTTTTTCTGTTTTTTGCATTTTGTAGAGAGTCCAAAAGATAGGCGGTTAATTGTATATTTTGAGTTTCTTATAGCAGGTATGTATCCATAAGCACAGCACTTGAAATCAAGGTCCTAGCCCTCCCTTTTTTTTCATCACATTCTTTCGGGGCATATATCGCATAAGAAGAATTCTGGCCAGTTCATGCCTATGCAATAAATAATTTCCACACACAAGCTCCAAGAACTGACCGACTCCTGACATATTTTGAGGTGATGCAGGCACTGCCAAGAATGCAAGTACCTCTGCTATTATTTTTGCGCAATGAAGCAAGCAGTCAACCACATCGCGGAAATAAAAGAAAGCCTGTTTGCAGGATACAGCTCAGGAGGTAATGTGAGTATGTAATTTTTGCTTGTTCCATTTCTATACTGCAGGATTTCCAATCTCAAACACCTCTTCCTCAAGGTTAACCACGAGAAGCAAATGTTCTCAGTTAGAGTTCCATAGTGCACATGGCATTGATGCCACTGGCTTTCACATGCTTCATGGTATAATGCATCTAGACAAGCTGCTTGGCCTTTGGTGCAAATGGTTCTTTTACTAGTGCTTTTCTTTTGTGCTTTGCTTTTGGGTCACTTCATATTTTTCACACCTGCAGGCTGTTGAAAAGAGTTGAATTTGACTGCTCTACATTACCACGCAGTGCACACATTCTTTATGTGAGTTCTAGTAAATTTGGGAACGCCTACTAAAGCGTGTTTCTTGCCATGTGCTTAGAAACTTGAGTGTCAAAAACCTAAACACTTTCCATTTTTATGCTACTCAAGTAATCCAACCAACTTACATATTTAATGGCAGCCAGCATTATTTCCTGGCTGCTTTTTTCTGTGCATGCACACCGGATAGAGGTGAGCCCACTTATAACGGGCAAAAAAAAAAAGCGAAGTCCGACAAAAATGGTGCTTGTTACTTCCAAGTGTTGTTTGTGAAAGTAACCGCAGGGGTAGTAACAAAAGCCTAATTAAGAAATTAAAAGATCAGGCGGAGCTCGTAGTCAGAGTATTTAAGAAGACGTCCAACAGAAGGAGTGGTCTCACGGAGGCTAGTAGACTCAGACTCGTACAAGCTTTTGTCACGAGCAG
The DNA here is from genome assembly GCF_055883805.1 of Amblyomma maculatum. Lineage (NCBI taxonomy): Eukaryota > Metazoa > Arthropoda > Arachnida > Ixodida > Ixodidae > Amblyomma > Amblyomma maculatum. Next base: position 196,163,147 of record NC_139347.1, on the reverse strand, counting down.
AATGTGCTACGCGACTCCATTCCTAAATATCAACAAGACTGAAGAACACAAATTAAACACCATAATTAGGAGATGCACGAAGTGCGCTCTAGGACTCCCCATAACTACTTCTAACGACATTCTAGAGAAAATGGGGTTGCATAATGAGTGGAAAGAGCTGGCTGCGGCGGTCAGGCTGTCCCAGAGAGAGCGACTCGCAGGAACGGCGGCGGGTAGGCAAATCCTCGATTGGGTAAACCTATTAGCGCCCGGGGAAGGCGAAAGTGTCAGAGAAAGCATAGATCGAGAAATCAGAAAGCATCTATACGTCTCGCCCATACCGAAGAACATGCACCCCGTACACGACGAGGGGAGGAGGAAAAGCAGAGCTAAGCACCTCGCTAACAAATTGGACAAACTCCCGCCGAGATCGGTCGCCTACACCGATGCAGCGATCGGGAAAGAAGGCGACGTAACCTCGGTCGCCCTATTGGACACTGGGATCGCCATAGGAATAGAAAGAAATCGGGATCTGCCGCCGGTAGAGGCGGAGGAGATTGCAATAGCCATTGCCATTGCACGACCAGGCGTGAAACACGTCATCAGCGATAGCAAAGCGGCGGTTAGAAATTTTAGCAAGGGTAGAGTCAGCAATCGTGCTGCAAAACTTCTGAACGAGTCGTCTCTCGCCGAAAGCGTGACCATAATCTGGACCCCAGCACACGCCGGTCTCGCCGGCAACGAGGCTGCCCACATGCTCGCCCGCTGCTCGCTACCTCGGGGTGCTGCGGACGCCTCCACAACATCTAAAACCAAAGAATGTATAGGTACCTTTAGGGATGTAACCGACAACTTGAAGAAAGACCGGAGGATATATCCGCCACCGGTTAGATCCCTGAGTAAAAAGGAATCGTACGACTGGAGAAGACTCCAAGCTTGAAATTTCTTTTCGCCCCTGTGGAGGAGTTGGACGGGTGCCAGAGGGCGGAAGAGGGACGGTGCAGAAACCGAAATTTGTAAATTTTGCGGCCACGTGGCAACATTAGATCATATAATATGGAGATGCGTTCGTGCCCCAGGGCGCAACGCGATTAAAACTAGCGATGAATGGGAGACCACGCTAAGAAGCTCCGACAAAAAAACACAGCGATTCGCCGTCCGCCTGGCGGCCGAGGCTGAAGACCTCTTCTCCTAGACGAGGCCGGGTGTCCTCTGGCCGCGGTGTGACAGACTGCCTCCCCGGACGCCTGCGTGCGGACACGTAGGTGGCTGCTGCACCATATTCGGCGGAAATAAATGTTCCTCCTCCTCCTCCTCCTTTCTTCAAAGCTAACACTCTTAAGCTGCTTTCTAGACCCTCCAGCGTGGTCATATGCTCCAGGCGCTCCAGGCAGAGACATTCTCTGGGGACCAGCCGCTTTAGGAATGCGATAATAGTGATAGCAGTTGAGGTGTTAGAGGCATCTGGTGGCAGGTCGCAATTCACGGTGTGGATTCTCATCTATTATTCAGACCTCGAATCAGTGATGTTGGTTGATCAGAGGCAGTGTGTAGCAGTTTCCCTTTTTGGTCAGGTGGCTACAGGACCTGGGAATCCCCGCGCTGGCGAAAAACAGACATCTTTCGACTGCAGTGGCGAATCTGTGGGTCTCACCATTCGTTACAAATGAGTGATGCGGCCATGGTTGTTTGTTTTTTCTAAAATATGCTATTGCCCTAATACATATTTTGATGGTAGATCCACCACTGTTCGCAACAAGCGAGCATTCATATAAACTGCAGCCATTATAAGTGGGCTCGACTGTATAATAAATAACACTGCAACAGAAAAGGCAAGTTTTCCTTTCATACCTAGTGTGCAAATTTAGTTTCTGACCATAGTCGTTAAGCTTTTGTAATGTGAGTCCCCTGTCCACATTATTGCAGATGAGCTCTGTGCTAACTCTTAAATTCTGTCAGAAAAATAAGCCCTAAAATTTATTGAGCCTTAGAGGGCTTAATGACTATGTTAAGGTCATTTAAAATATTTATAACAATCTAAACACCCATTGCTCAATAAAAAATGTCTTGAAAGCCTGTCAAACAGCTCAACGTAAACTGCTCTACGTAAACGGAGCATTAGGACATCTGTAGGAATACTTGAAGCTGTCTGGCTGCAAAATGTCTCAATAAAATTTCAGCCATTTTCATTTTCATATGCAGATGTTTATTAGACATAAGTTAGCTCGCTTTGTGTCCTGTGGGGTCCCTGTTAGGGTTATTTCCCTTCAATTGCTTTATCCCTGATTGGCGTAAAAGTTCCCAGTTTGTAGTATATGTGATTCTGCTCACTCCTTCACTAGTGATGTTCTACGTACTAATCTTTCGTATTTTGTACCTACACTTGGCATGCTGAAACAAGCAAAGGTTTCATTTCCGTGGGTATGGCTCCTCTGCCGCATAGCATGCAGTTGCCAAGTACTACACTCCTTCAATGCAGATCGTAGAACCCACAGACGGGCATTAGGCAGAAGTGCAGTTACAGTCAGACACATACGTAGCAGACACAGCCCTGTGAACATTCGAAAAAATCCTCATTTATTATTATCTCTAATTTCAGCTAAGGAAAATGCCACAAGCCAACAAAATAAAGTTTTTCTTTTTTTTTAGCTGGCACAAGAAACGTTTTCAAGAAAAAAATAGTAACACTGCTTCAAAAGGTAGCCTCATGTAAGAGAAATGAAAAAGCATGAGCCATAAATGGGGATGTAAAGCAAGCATTTTGCAGACAAGGCCACTTGAAATGCGCTTCTTAAATCAGAATCATCAATGATAGATGTCCATGACTGCAGTGCATCATCCTTCCACATATCTTTTTTTTTTTTTTGCAATAAACAGATGTGCTACATTCGTAACCTCTCGAGAAAGGAAGGACCAGCTGTGCAAAAATTATTCTGACAAATTCACTCGAGGCTGCAAAAGTGAATTCAGTGTGTTACAAACAAGTATTCACAATGTTGTTTGACCCTCAGAGGAGTACACATCGGCCATCAAAACTTTAAGCAGATACCCGGCTATTGCTCTGCCCCACTTGGTACCACTAGAGATTCTGCGACAGTTTGCAACGTGCCATTGGGTCGCTCTATAAAGTCCTTGGCGTGCGGTGACTGACGCAGGCATATCCTGGGGCGCTTGGCGGACGGTACTGTAGCTCGACGCTTTTCCGCAGCTGCTGCTGCGTCGAGCCGCAAGAAGAAGCAGTACGCTGCACTGCTTGTTGTCAAAGTCTTCATCTCTGAAGTGAGTCTGTCTAAGAGGGTCACGTAGCCAGGATTATGCTTGGCCAGCTCGTGCACTCGCTGCAGGGAGGACAACAGGCTTTCGAAACTTTGCTCCTGCATGTGTTTGCACAGCAATTAGGTTCAGCAATTCACAGACACAATGAAGACAACATCACAGCTTTAACCTTCGAAGGATAACACTGTAAAATTACGAGACAGACAGGTAACTCCTGCGCCAAGAAGCCAAAATGCTCAGAGCCGAAACAAGTGAACAGGAATTTATCCCCGTGGTAATGTGAATTTCAGCGATTACCTTCCAGGCGTCGACGCCTCCTTCTGTATATCAATATGTACTGCAAACTATGAGACCGAAAAAACTAATTGCCTAGATAATGATAACCCCCCTCTAACAAAGTGGCCTAAAGACACTGATCACACCAGAGATTTCTTGTACCTCATCAACCTCACTTCAAGTAGTGCAGGGTTAAAAGGCGCACATCTTTCCTGCACTATCTTATTTGCACACATTTCTATTCTTCGCGACAATCAACAGGCGCAAACTGAGTGTTACACCTTATCCTTGTCTCCACCATAAGCATCCACATATACTTCCACCTTATATTTCTGCCTTCCTCTTCAGCCACATTCCCTTTCTCTACCTTTCCCTTCTGCCCCCTGCTGTGCATACTTCCGCTGTTGCCATAAGCTTTCACTTTCACTGTAGTTGTTGAGATGCCAAGAGGAGAGGTTTATTCCAGGCGAACACTAGCACGAGCATGAGACAAGTGCCAGCAGCAGCGAGCGTCGTGCAAGCACGCAGCAGCGCAGCTAAGCTAACCGGCCTAGCCATGCATGTGGCTACTGCCTACAACAGTAGTCCCCCTCTGACTCCTTCTCGTAGCATCACCATCAGAATGAGCATAATTTGGTCCTCATCGTAACCTCTTCTGGTTTATGCCCATGGCAGCCATCTTCCGGTTATACATTCCCCAACTCTCGCCACAGCCTCTAAGCCAATGGTTGCCTCTCTTCTGTCCTCCCTAAACGTGGAGAGGCAATTTGAATTTGTATCTTTCACCCTGCCACTTTCTAACCATGGCAGGTAGTGCTTTGTTCTGCTACCACTTGCCATAAATGGTAAATGGCCGGTTGCAACTACTACGCCAACAACAATGCCGACGACACGTAATCTAGGAATGAGCATCTAAGAGCTGCACTTCAAGAAAACACAAGCAGAAGGCAATAGAGAGATTTAGAATAGGGGACCCGCCCCCAGTGAGCTTGACCATAGCCTTCTTTATACACTCTGTGCCTGGCAACTCCGCGCTCTGCGGCCGTCACCGCTGCCCCTCCTCCGTTGACAAGCTACGCGGCTGGCTGCTGAGAGATGGCGACAGCGACGTAGGGTCACCCTCGCCAGGCGAGTGCCAGGTGCGCCGTGTTGCAAAGCAGTCCAGATAGCTACGCGCTGCCGCTTTCTCGCTGTTTCGTGGACTATTTTGCAGTGTGCAAGGTCATGCTTCTACTTTTCTCTGCCTTCGGGTGCTGCAGGAATACAACATTGCACCAATGGTGAGTGCCAGCTTTGCTTTGTCCTTCCGGCGATCGCTGCGTAGTGTTCAGCTGCTTTGAGGCTTTCAAAAATAGTGACAGCACCAAACACTGTATTTATTAAGCGTCAGTACTGCAATAGTAATGTTGAATGTGCACCTGTGCTTTCTGGACTGCAATGCTAATATCTTCCCTGCCTAGCTCGTCTGCGTATTGTGTTAGATGTGCTCCTGTGAAGTTTTATTTTGCAGTATAGGCTAATTACGAAAATTCGTGATAAAATAGAAACACAAGATTTACCTATTGTGAAGATGACTACTTTAAAGTGAGCTAAACCAAATCGTGCAAAGCCTATATTAGTTTTACTTGTCAACTAAATCGCTGTCCCTCTCTAGCATCGGAAACCGCAAAACTCGTACTCAACAGCATTAAGGCCTGTGAAAAAAATGACAGCACCAGAAGTGCGCTTATTACATGTCAGCAAGATAATAATATTAAATGTGCATATGTATTTTCTGGACTGCGATGCTAACTTCCTCCCTGGTTAGCTCGTCTGTGTGGTATGTTACATGTGCTCCAGCGCAGTATATTTTGTTTCGCTAAATATGCAATTCTGTGAAAAAATAAAAAAACAAGCTTTGCCTATTGTGACGATTATTTTAGAGTGATCGAAACAGAAAGGTGCAACGCGTATATTTGTTTTTCTTTGTTTTTCAAGTTAAAAAAAATATGTTTGTACGAAGCACTGAATCATTGAAAGTAACAGCCGAAACCAAAATTGTTCTCCTTACATATCTCAATGGCATACTGTGATGCAGTTGTTCCAATCATATATAAATCAAGCCGGCTTCTGGAGTGCTATCAGTGACAGCAGTTACTGTGAACATGTTTCCCTACTTGTGGCAACTATTCATCACACCACTTCTACATGGTACTCTTGTAGCATAATTGCTGTTGTGAAATGTGTAAACAAATGCGGGTGCCTTTCTTCTTAAATTTTGTTTTACTGCAGCGTAGACTAGCATTGTAATTTTTCTATTAGCATTGGCGCTAGCGGAGCGGTCATGCAGTTTTTCGAGCCATGCACAATTTCTTGAAACTGCCTGACATAAAATGTCATACAGCGTTTGTGTTATTGCCTAACAAGCATCATGATCACTTGTTATGCTTAGTGGATGTCGGCCTTACAAGTAAATATGCTGAATATGCACGATTCATGCTTGGGAACAGTTATCCCGCTAGCGAATAACAGCGCTCCCGCCCCCGCTCCGACGTTCGTACCCGTGCACCTCGACCCCTACGTCAGTGGCGCCCTCAGCGAGGGGAGCGGCAGCGTCGCGCAACTTTACCCGACGGCGCAGCTCTATTGTTCGCGCGGCACGTTGACAGGCACAGAGAGTATAAAGGAGGCTACGGCTTGACGCATCAAAAAACGCATGTGCAGAACATAAGGCACACCTTGAACTTGGGTCTTGAGCTATCATTTGAGGCAAACCCAATTTTTTGGAAATAGTGTTAATCCCAAGCCACCCTATGCATATGGCAATGCCCAGCAAAGCAGAGACCCCTCGCATCAGCACTAATTCGCCATTACCATGCAGCAGTGTCATTAGCGCGGCATGCTGTCAAAAGTTCATGGCAAAAAAAAAAAATTAGCAATAAAATGCACCATATTTTTTTTATTGCTTCTGGATTTACCAAGCTGCTAGGCTTAGCAAGCTCGCTTCATTTTGTTGCCATGGAGACAAAATGTCAGAAAGCGTGGAAGATTCAAATGACGTTTTCCGGCTCAGCCTGGCTAGGCTAAGTTTGGTCAATTTAGTTTTGCCTAATGAAAACGGTTTATATCACTGGTACTTTTAAATTGCTTTTGTACAATAATAGCAGCTTTTGGTCAATAAAATAGTGTTGTTAACTCCCGCCCGCCCGCCCGTTTGTCCGTCTGTCCATACATGCATGCATGCATGCATACATACATACATACATACATACATACATACATACATACATACATACATACATACATGGTTTTGAATACTTGAGGCCCGGGTTTTAAAAAAAATGCTATGCGAAATCTACTGCACTATTTGAGCTAAAATAACATTCACAAAGTAGCAAAATATGGGCTACGTTATTTGATAAGTGATTCAACATTGGCACTTGCCTAGACTTTCCAGAATCGACGAAAAACTGCTCTCGGCGGCATGCACAATTTTCGCAGAAAAGAGTCGAAAAGCTGTTTTGACATGGTGTGCCATCTGTCGAGCAGCGAGGCAAGCGCCATCACGGCCATTGGTGCACTTGCCTCGCTGCTCGACAGATGGCGCACAATGTAAAAGCAGCTTTTCGACGATTCCGGAAAATCTAGGCAAGTACCGATGTTGAATTATCAAATAATGTAGACCGTATTTTGCTACTTTGTGAACGTCATTTCAGCTCAAATAGTCCAGTAGATTTCGCATAGTATGTTTTAAAAACCCGGGCGCCAAATATTCAGGACCCTGTACATACACACACACACATACATAGATATCTATATATATATATATAGGTGTATCCAATAAAAGTAGCAATGGGCCAGTTTACTGAATACAGTGAAATGTCACGACAAATGCTACTGTTTATTTTTAAAGGTCATTTCACCTGATATCGGCTGCCAGCTCATGGCCGGCTTGAGACGGTGGCTGTCTGTGGCTGCACCGAGAGCGGCACTCAAAATTCCCCTCACCCCCCTTTTTTTTTTCTTCTTTTTTTTTGACCCCAACCCTCCCCGCTCTTTCCTTTCCTGTTTTTTCCTCTTTTCTCACCTTTTTTTCATTTTCTGTCACTCTGCACACCTGTTCTGATCTCGTTCCACTTGAACCATTGCAATGTCTGCAGTTAAATGTTTTTTTTTTGTTTCTTTGGTGCAGTGGTGCCTTTTGAGTGCAACATGCCGTGCAGTCTTGCCCTCCCACTCGAGTGAGGTGCACGAGCGGAGTCACACCTCCTCACTGTTCTTCAAGCCAATGAGCATGAAACATCATTATTGTATATAGCTGCCCTGACTAAGGGAATATATTCTCGAAACTGTTGGCGAAACGAACTTGGAAAACGAACAGTTGCGTTTGTTGTAACGTTCACATGTTTGCGTGAGTGTGTACATCAATTTTCATGGTTTACCGCATTGGTGCTGCAACTGATAAATGCAAGCCTGTCTCTGCGGCATAGGGACGACCCCTATTCTAAAAACTTGCCGGTTGGCCTGTATGTTGCTCAGGTATGGTGGCTAGATGAGCAGGCGTGCCGTCTAGAGCAGTTCACTGCTTCTCCGCCTCGCGACGACAAAATTGGTTCTGCAACCAGTCCCCTATCGCTGTGGCGCAAGCCGTCTGTAAATACCTTGCAAATAAGCTTGTAAATACCTATGTAGAAGGTGTTTCTAACTGAAATTAGGTTTATTAGCAGTTATTTACTGAAACTGACCCACTGTAACTGGTATATGTCTGTTGAGAGAACAGAACATGAAAATTACACATTCATATCATCTGCTAACGTGTCGACGGTACGGTCAGCTGCGCTGAGAACAACAGCATTTCTCATTATTTTTCATTTCATGGCTGTGACATTCATGTGAAATGGATTGTGGAGATAGTTCAGTACGACAACAAGCTTCAGACGATTTCAGACCAACTGAAACAGCTCCCAAACTAGCCAAAAATAGTAGGGATATCACTTGATTGCCTTGCACACACCTATAAGTACAGCAATACATGCATTGGCCTTCCTTGAGTACCTACTGGTCCTTCTTGAGTACCTGGCTGTTGAAATAGGATTTAGATAACTTATGATAGTAAGGCTATCTCAAGACGCTTTGGACCAGTTGTTTGGAGGCCTGCATCAGATGCAAGAGGTTTGGCAGCAAATGATCATACGATGGCAGTCCAGCGTCTATCAATGCAGTGGAATTCACGAATCTGGCAAAGACTCCCATCTCTGGCAGCGTGCCTACTGACAACATGCCCCTTACTCTGTCTAGAAGCAGCGCACACAGTGTTGAGTACAATATGAATTTGACCAATGGCATGGCAACAAAAAAGAGAGACACGAACCTCATTTTCTATGTTGCAGGGTATGTCGACAGGAAGTTTGTCAATAAAATAAAATGTGCAACTTGCTCAGATGTTATATGAACTCCGCTGGGCCAGCCCCTTCCCATTGAATCATTGTGCACTGGCAACCCACGTGAATAGTGTGAGGTCGGCTGTCCATCGGACACTCTCAACAAGCCTGTCGATCGAAAACATGTTCCATTCATTGCTTCACGCTTCACTGCGAATATGATGCAAAAAGAAACAGATTTTTCTTCTTTTCTGCAGCTAAAATCTCCAGACCAGTGGGATAGCATCGTAAAATTCTATGCACCATCGTAAGCCTCACCCGCTCCTTATCAAAGTAAAAATTTAACCTGGCTGCCAAGAGCTGAAAAGGCTCTTCAAGCAATGACACGCCCTGTAAAGCTGGAAAAAAGCTAATTATTTGCGTTTCATTTTTTGCTTTTATAACTTTCTGTGATTAGTTATTTTAATGTTTGTTATATATTTACTGCTCAATCTCATCCAGGGAATTTCGTTTTTCTGTGCTCTAGCAGATTTGTAGTTGTCACGGCATTTACCATAGTTGCTTCTGTGATAAATGTAAGTATTCCCGGTCATTTTCTTTTCATCTCATGCACCCCTCCAAAGAAGAAAAGTTTGATCTGTTTATTGCATTAAGCATTGTAGTTTGTTTCAGTTAAGGAATGACACTCAACTATGTGAAAAAAAGCAGAAAGCTTGAGTGGTGCACAGTCCAGGCTTTATTCGATAGCGTTTAACGCTTATTGAAGCAATTTTTCCGCCAATGTGTTTTCTCCAAAATGAACAGAACTAAAAATAGATGCACTTCTCTTTCTTCCATACTCGAACCGTGAAATAGCTTTTTCAACCTGTTTCCACCTTACATTCTCCACTGATCCCAGTACTGGACGGATCGTAATCCTTTCCTGACTGTACAATTAAGTTATCTTACCTCAATAATATTCTGAAGCACGTTGTGTATTTAATTTTTGCCTACCTACTCCCGACACCGGAAGAGGCCGGGTAACATAAACCCTTTGATTAGCAACTTTCAAAGGACTGGAGCAAAAAATGTTTCCTAGGAACAGTTATCTCAGTATTTTTCATATTTCATGCAACCTACTTGCTCATAAACTAAGCCTGTTACCAAAGAAAAGCTCAGCATCAGTAGCAGATGATGCACAGCACTTTGTGATAGGGCACTGTCCACAGCGCCACTTTTGTTATCATAAAGCGGAGAAACAGTGAACAACACCTACTCATCTAGTCACCATGCTCAGGGGCACGTTATTGGATCCCCCAAGACTTTGGGATCCCTATTCTAAATCCGCCTAATAAATAAAAGCACAGCACACCTCCGGGGTTTTCGGTTGATCTTTTGAAAGGCCCACAACAGCTGGTCGTTGGAGTGGTTCATCCTGAAGGTGAGTTTTTTCAACATCCGTCGCCACAGGCACAGAGGAGGCAGGAAATGGAAGTGCCTTGTCCCCCAGAGCAAGCATAAGAAGGTGGCAGCGGTCCTCTAGCGCCACCTTAGGGGCACAAGGAAAAGGTGCCCCGAAGGTCTGCACCACAGCCACCTGATGCTTGCAAAAGGCACCCTGGCTGCCCGGCCAGCAACTACACAAGCCGAGATCACAATGGACTCCATAGTCTTTGTGGCCCGATGCACTCCTAAAGCTGAAACAGGTTTTGTTTTCCATTTCAACAATCTTTCTTTCATGAGAAGCATCTGGAACTTGGCCAAAAAGCTTTTTCAGGCTTGTCATGCATGAATCTCCCTGGTGGTCACAGGGCACTGTGATTTCAGAGCCAGTGTGTCGCAGTATCCTCGCTTCCAGGTATGCCTGCCATTCGTTGATGACAAAGTCCACCAACGCCACTGCATTGTGTGCCACTGCTTTACTTAAGAGGATTTCCCGTTGGACCCGTATGGAGGCTTCTGAATAGTCAAGCACGCTCTTGCTTTGTGTGGTGAGGCCAACACGGTGAACTAGCGACCATTCTTTCTCATAAGTAAAAAAGGCCTCAACACGCTCTGCGTAGGGTCTGAATTTACACTGGCGCATCTCTTCTTTGGCTGTTTCAATCTCCTCTTCCCACTTGCCATTGAGAATCTAAAAAAAAAAAAAAAGGGACAAGATTCAAATATTATTTATTTTTATTTAGAAATACTGCAAGCAACTAGTGCTGCCCAAACTAGACAGCATTACAGAGCATGAATAAAAACTACTCAAGATTGTTCACACCCGAGGATTTGATACAGGAAGGGGGACAGTTTTATGGCTCAATCGTTTTGGAAAAAAAAGCAATTTCCAAGAGAGGGTTGTCTTAGCAAAATACAGTCATATTATCACAAAGTGACCTAACCTCGTGGGTTCAAGTAATGGTCAAAAACCCTATTTATCATGTATTAAACCAGTATTGTTAGGTGCAACGGATAAAAAAACTTTAGTCTACCTATCTGTCACCGCACATGCAGAGGTTCTAATTTAAGCTTTTTAAAGTTAGTAATAGAAAAAAACATTTTGTAAAAATAAATTTGGAAGGAGAAACCCAATGCACTCCACTTTGGCAGTGTTTTCAGCGATATCCAGGTCCTACGTTATTGATCCGTTTTAGAACTGGCCAAACTAGCAAACGGTATGCTTCCATCTTTGTCTGACACAGTGCACTTCAGTTTTTTGTGCAGGGCACTCCGTTCAGGAAAGTCTTAGCAGAAATGTTATTAATGTACACATCACGACATAAGGTTTTATTTGTTGAGCCTAAGTGCTTCACAGACAAGACTTACAGAATATGTTGATTCCAATGTAATAGCAGAATGACAGCAAGTTTCCTTTTCTCGCGGTTGACATAACGAATGCTTAACCCCTAACCGACATACTTTTTCAAGAAATGGTAATTTAGTTTGTGTAAATCATAAAAAACAGCCAAAAGTCATTTTTCTTCTGTATAGCAATCTTCTTTACATGTATTTGCACTCTGTAGCAATACAGTTATTTCAAGGAAAAAAGCATACAAGAAGCCCTTCCAAAACAATAATTATAAATGTCATCAGAAGTTTGTCACACTAAACATCGGCAGAGAGCCGATGTAAGTGACCCGAGGCAATCCTTTGAAAATGAGCCTAGGAGGTGTGGGAGGAGAGTTATTGAAATCAATTATTCAATTTTGCACCATTCACATCTACTGGCAACCGTGTCCCCTTCATCTTTATCATATTTTTCAGATAACCACAAGGAAGATAACCAGCATACTCACTCAACGAACAAAACACATTATAGTCTTTGGCATCCCTCGAGCCAGTCTGCCATGTTCATTTGTGTAATGTTAAGTTTCTCAGTCCAGGACAAGCAAAACCAATCAGCCCTTCAGCCCCCATGCTCCCATTTCTTGGCGATTTGAAAAATGTTTAGGATAAGAGCTGCACGTCTTAAACCATGATCGGAGTGCCAGAGTGCAAATGCTGAGCTGGACTAGTCATGAGCCAAAATGACAGTTGGCTACGATGAGCTCCACTCATCCGAGTCTGCCAAGGGCTTAATGAAGGTTAGCTTGCATTCCACATTGTTTTTATTTATTCACAATACTGTAAGCCCTTACGAGCTGTAACGTTACAGAGTGGGAATATGAAGAAAAAAATACAGAAGAAAGGCGGGCACATTACTGCAAGAAACACAATTCCCGTTATTTCTTAAAAGCCTCATCTAAGCTGGTGCTGTGAAAAACATGCAGGTTCAGATGATTAAATTCATCTATGATTTTTGTAAGGAACGAATAGTTAAACAGGTGAACTCTAGATATGTACTGTATAATGGTAAATGGGTGGTTAGTACAGGCAGATAACCTTCTTCGAAGGTCAGATATACAGTGTACGGTCTAAACTTATTTTCACAAAGTAGATTAAGGAATTTAAGATGAATTATTTTTCTATGCGTGGCTAATTCAGGCAGTTAGGCTAAATGTGTAGAGCTGTCACTCTCTGTGCTGTGCAGCAAGCAGAAAACAAATATCAAAGCTAATCTTTACACACTATCCAGTTCACAGATCCAGTATAGGCACTGTAGGTCCCACATAATGCTTGTATACTCTACAATAGGTCAGACCATACTTTTAAAGCTTAACATCAGGTGTTGCATGTTTCAATTTATGTTTTAAGAAGCCAAGTTTTCGCTGAGCTGAACCACATATCTGATCGATGTGCACAATAAAGGGACACTAAAGAGAAAAATGATGTGGGCTTTCATCTACAGAATACCAGTTCCTGGTTACAGAAAAGCCACAGAAAAGCTTCAAAAAGTCGAGTTACTGTCGATAAGCGACGTCGAAAGCCATGTTTCCCGGGGTAAAAAAAGATTGTTATTTTTGAGAAAGCCCATTAAAAGCTAAGTTATAACATGTTCAAGTACTTTGCATGAAGCAGACATAATAGACATGGGGCGATAAGTTTCTATGTTAAGTTTCTTCCCCCTTTTATAAACTGGAGAAACCCTCGCGAGCAGCCAATCACTCGGAACAAAACATTCCCACAGAGATAGAGGAGCAAAATTCTTCAAGAATTCTGAAACCCATTTAAAATAATGCCTGGGGAATCCATTTGGTACCTGATCCGGACCTGAAGATTTTTTCGGGTCTATCCTTAATAGCAATGAGAGCACTCCTTCTTTCAAGATTACAATTTTTTGGGCATTTTTATAATCAGTGTTGGCACTGCATATTGCTACCGCTATATTATCATTGGGCTTGGGACAAAGACAGAGCTGAAGAAACTGTTAAACGCGTTATCAAGTATGGATGCAGTAATGCATATATTGCCTTTCACCTCAGCACCATTTCAGATTTAGAGCCAGATAGGTATCTCCAGAAATTTTTAAGAACTTTGCAAATATGCTTGTAATGTAGTAGAAAAGTACAACCTTCTATCTTCCTGCAAGTCTGCTCGCAACTGCTTACTAAGCGTAGCAATACGAACAGAGTTTTTGAGAACTTTTTGCTATGCACGCTGCAGTTTTCGTTTTAAGTGAATTACATTACACGTTACCAATGGGTTGTGCCTTTCTACTCGTCATATCTTACCTCATATAAATTGAGACTACCGCCATGACCAACAGTTTTAAAGGGGCCCACAAACACCTCCCAAGCATTGTTTGCAAACTATCTCAGTCGCTAGGTCATGCTGCGATACACATCTGAACGTAATAAAACACGTATACGCGCAGCACAGGTCCTGTAACCCTATTCGAAAGTTCGCGCTCTCTTTCCTTCCACTTTTGCGGTCCCCCATCTCCTCTGTGCAACGCGTCTACGTACACGTGTTTTCGAATGACTATTGGTCTGCTTCTTTGGGACGTCCCGCATCCATAAAACTACCACTTATGCCAAAATAATTGTAATACGCTTAGCTTTTAGTTATCAGGAAAGAAAATTAGAATGTTTTGTAGAAAAACATTTTTTGAAAGCTTTTTTCCTTGCACTTCCGGTCTCACGCGGGCACCGCGGTAACCACGGTAACCACGGCGCGGTCGCGCCGTGGTTACCGCTTTCCGCCTGTGTATGCTCTCGTTTCTTGTGTCTCCCATGCGAAATGCGAAATGGACTTCGAAATCGGCTTACCGGTCTCCAGCATTAGGTTGGTGTCTTACATGTTGTGCCCCAGTGCACCGCGCCGTACGTAGTGCAGCAAAATTTCGGAGGCAACCGCTCCGTTCTCGTCTCCACCAAACCAAAAATATGCACCTCGGATCGAGTCAAGGTGACAACATACGCTGGTAAGTAATGTGTTTACTAGCCTGAATTTAGCGCACAGATAAACGACGGTTTCACAGGTGCAATGAGCTAGTCATTGTTGTAATGTATCAATACTATGGCGGCTTTTAAAATCCTACCATCTGAACTGATGACTTGATTGCATCAAACTCGTTTTGTCACGTAGTACGTTTGTAGCGTATGAACTTTTGTCTTACAGTAAATTAGCTACGACAACTGTACCTACCTGGCTCGGCCGTGGGCGATGCGCAAACTCGCGGTATCATGTGCCGGCATTGGCAGCTTTCAGCCCCTGATACTGGCGCAGATTGCGGGTTCTCATTGTACGCAGCAGCAACGAATTAAGCACACTTACCTAACTAACTACAAGCAAATAAAAGTTACCGCAATATGAAAGCTCCGTGTGCAGCTTCACCACAAACGACTGAGCGGTTGAGCCGGAGAGATACAAGATGCCGCGTTAAACACGTATTAGGATTCGCATGCTTTATTTGCCCCTTGCAAGGTTTCACATGACGTGCAGTGATGAGGAGGCACAAAAGAAACAAAGAAAACAACTTTATTTCGAGAGAAGGCGTACAGCATTTCTCTAGATAAGTGCTAAAGCATATTTCATTATGTCCTGAGGCAGTAAACAGTTGACGTTATTAAAAAAAAATTCTCTCCGCGGCGAAGCGCTTGCTTTCTTAGTCGCTCAGCAGTATAAATTACCGCTAAGAAGACAGTATTATTTCGTGCAAATAATAATTCAGCGCAATTACACTGTTGTCTTTTAAACTGTGCACCTTAACGGATGAGGAACAGCGAGCTTGTGAAAAGAGAGATGTGACATGGTCACTTGTGAAGTCGGCTCACTTTAATTACTTCCATTTACTTCCACCTTGGCCTCAAGAAGCTGAACAACTCTGATCGGCATAATTATTCGCAATCTAGCTTTACACACACCCTGAACCCACATTTGCTCTACCTTTCCTACTTTTTGTTTCAAGATGCAATACTTGAAGGGCCTGCGAGCGGTCGCACACCATGTGGAGTCGCCGCGATAAGCAAACAGCAACATGATCTGTGAGCACGTTTGCTTGGACGCAGCCAGAAGCAAAACACAGAGACATGGGTACAACAAGACTGCATTCACTCCGACAGAAAACGTCATATGAAACTGCGCTCCAGCTATTGTTAGTCGCAGCAAACATATTGAAACAATTGTTTTGGCTCCAGCGGCCAATGCTTTGCAGCGCTGATGCCAGTCTGTTGAGCATTTGGGTTAAGTATACTGACAGTTGTACTGTGCAATTGAATAGTCATGATGAAGCACAAATCTGTGCCTGTGTGCAACAATTAGTTCTTCTTTTGACGGTCTTTCATAGGCATCAGTCATAAGGTGGCGCTCTGAAGCTATGCTTGCAGCTGTCTCTCTGTGTGAAGAGCCCCGAGACCGTTTCTCCGCATCCTGGAGGAGCCTCTGGACGTACGCTGCGTGAAATAGTCATCGTGATTACAACAGTTCACTTAGTTTTTGTGTAATATTATAAGTAGAACAAAGTTTTAACTTACAAAAAGTATGCTCCATTTTCACTGGAGTGGAATTGAGGTGTCCTTTTCTTGATTTTGTTATTTTCACTTTCCAGCGGTCCTCTCCTTTTCATTTCTGTGCCTGGAGCTTAGAAGAACTCTCATTGAAGTGACTAACAGCCAGATGTGACCTAAAAAGAAGGTAAATATGAATTAATTTCTCATACTTTGGAAAAAATTGTGTTTCTTGTTGCCTACTAGAAAAATTATGCCAAGTAGAGGCTACTATAAGGAACCATTATGCATTATATTCACACCACTGCAGCAGAGATTACTTCTGTTTTAGCTTCTATATCCAGCGCCTCTATATCAAATTAAGAATGTGATGCAATGATCCTCAAGCAGCAAAATGAATGTATGACATGGGCTATACAACATCATATTGTGGATCACCCGTGTTCTCCCTGCTGTTGTATTCTAGCGATCATCATTAGTCCAAGTGATCAAGTGAACCTTGAGCATTCTTTCAATTTCAATACAGTAGCTTCGGGACATTCGAGACGGTTCTAGAGGGGTCGGAAACTTGCGCTAATAACTTCCAGTTCTTTAAAAACTACCTTTGTCTTGGGACTGCACTAAGATGAGGAGCACAAAAGAGAGACGAGGTTGTTTTTCCAGCCAGCCCTCGATGCTTGCCCTCAACTTTGTGTCATTGCAGTGTCTCAGCTCATGTCATTTCTGTCTGTATGTATTCCTGGTACGCTGTTCTTTATCTAACCCCATCTGCCCATTCTAATATAACAGCAATGACTCTCAATAAGGACCCTTGGGTGGCCTGTGCAGTACGTCTATAGCCTTCTGTCTGACTTTTTCCATGGAAGGGGATTACAGAATGGCTAGTGTTACCATCCTACCAAATATGTTTTTACCATATAATATGAAGCATCCTTGAATGTCAGAAGTGTGCACTGCAGTCTCCTCCAAATGCATGATAACTACCTTTGACATGGCAGTGTTCCAAGTTTCAAAAAGAAAGGCACAAGATAAGTTCAGCCAATTTTACAGCAGTGTATTTACTGTCACGATTGTGGCAGCTGGTTCATAAGGTGCGTTGGGTGCCTACTTTATGCAGAAGTTGGGATTGAGTTACGTGGTGGGCACTTTTTTTTTGGCAGATGTCAGGGTCGACTCCTGTGAATCGCAATTGTAGGGTCTCATTTTACCTGGCCTGATAAAATGAGAGGTCCAGATCAAGCACTGCACTAAGGAGACTGAAGTCAAGCCCAACTTCCATAAAAAGAAGGTGCCAAATGCGTCCAGTAACACAGCAGCTTCTCCCTCCTCACATTAAAAAAACAAAAAAAAAAAAAACACTTGAACTCTTTTTCTCTAAACCTCAGCACTACACCATGAGAAATACTGTTTTGAGGTGCTTGAAGTGGGTCACAATGCAATTTTTCAGCCCTCTAGGGCTATTCCATAGCACAAACTAAAAACGATCTGCTTAGCTGCAAGTTTCTATGGGCTGCTTAGCAAGTTGAAGAATCAAAAGGAGCAAAAGGAAATGGAGCAAATGAAGCACAAGCTTTCCTAAATGAACTTCTGTCTTTCTTTTTCGCATTGTGTTCTATATCCTTTGGCCTCTGTTCCTCTTATAATGACAATATTATGTACCTACATACATTAAAAGCTTCATGCAAGGATTTATTGTTTGCACATGCCATGCAGAAAAGTTGGACTACATAGTCACACTGGAGTGAAAAATGATGTCTTAGTCTTCTCTTTCATTCAACTTACCTTACTTGCATCCCACCATCCGAGTATGCAATTGATTTGGGAGCCAACCAGATAACAAAGTTGTAAAAAGATTCAAGGGAAGATGTTTGGGCTTTGGGAGACAGTTGTCGAGTGTCAATCAAAAACCGGGAGTTCTTCAGAATGGAGTTGCACATGAATCTGTTAAAAATATATACATAAAAAATATATATAAATATTTGGCCGATGAGTTGCAGTGTTGTGTATTCTAGTCGATCGTAGATGCTGAACCTGCTTACAGCTGCTACATTGCAGCTGAAAACAGTTTTAGCATCATATTCATAAAAAGACCCCAGGTCTTGTACTACTATATTACTGTGAAAAGAAATCTAAGAGATGTCGAGCAAACATGCTGCACTTTGTCTTCTTTAAAATTGTCAGTATAGGACAGTATGGAAAATCCCATTGTATTTGTGTTCCATACTGGCATGTATAACCAAGCTGCCTCAGTATTTATCTTGCAGTCCCAGCACTCACATTTACAATATTTTGTTTCTTCACTTCATTATGAATTTCTTTCTCGGCTATGTCATATGTGAACTTGCTGTTATGTGAGGATGTGTAGAAAGTTTTCTCCGTGAAGTTCTATTTGCATTACCTATCTCTTAAATTTATCATTGGTTGACAAATGCCACAAATGTGAGCCGTGCACATTCCGAACAACATCAAAGTGAAAACTTCCCAAAAAAAGCCTATACAAAACAGATTACGTCTGCTCATCCATTGCCTGTTTGCAAGGAGCTCATGCAGGCATTTACTGTATGGTCTATCATGGCCATCATGCTTATCGCATATGTGGTTCAACAGGTTGCACCACATGCTGATGATCAGGTCACCATCACCCTGGCCTAGGGCAGCAACATAGTAAACATGACTTGTGATTGTCTGGATCCATGGTTCTATTGCTTCACAGCCCTTCGACCTGCTCACAGCTTTCAACTTCTTAAATGCAGTACAGAATGATGTTATTACCATGTGTTTGCCCTAATTATTAAAGCAAGCAACTGCACGCATATTTAGTAATGTGCCAGGCATCAAAGTAGTGCTGTATGGGCGATCTGCTGCTCTTGCAATATGTCCGGATAGCTGGGTGGCGGTCTGTAGATAGATGAAATTAAAAACTCATTACATAATAATATATATCAGCAAATGTACCTCTTCCCCAATGGTTTGCAACGATGAAACATTTTGTAATTGTTGGTATTATATAATGATTAATTTGATTTTTTTTATGTATAGACATGCAAGCAGCTCTTGTCAAGGGCACTCTTGGTGAGGTTGAAAATAACTTTTCCTAATAATATGCAGAAATTGTCGCCTTTTGTTAAAGACTGCACTGAGACTCGTTAAGTTGAGGCCCGGCCCCATGCTCGCGCTACTGGGCACTACAGCTGACTTCACACAGTTAATATGAATTGCAGCTTGCCAATTTTTGTATCGCAGTATTGCCTTACCTCTCCTATTCTTACCTGTTCGCATTGTAGAATATCGTCAGTCTGAATGACAACAACGTTCTACATGCAGTACTTGGCGCTGTAGCCCGGGGAGTCGCAACGCCCATCTCCTGCGAGGTCAACTTCCATTCAATCCAGCTGGCTGATGATCTGCACCCGCTGTTCCTGGAAAAGCTGGGACAAAAATAAATGTGCATTTGTGAGCCACTTGTAACATTGCGCCGAACTGTGTCACTCGATCGTTGGACTACTGCATGCGCGTGTTTTTTTTTTTTTTTTATTACGCAAGCTTGCCATAAGGCATATTATAAGAACCCGTGCAAATTATTTTCCGCTATGAACTGGAGAAGGCTCTTGCTCTTACTGTTGTCGTGAGCCATTTGGAGAAGTCCTCTTCCCTTGTTGCGATTTATCCCCCCCCCCCCCCTTTCCGCAGGAAAAATCTAGTTGTGTATAATTCCTGTCTATGCTCCTGTCAAAACCAACACTTACGCTTTTAATCGGCAGCTGATCGCTTAGGGATAAAGAGGCACAACATTGAGCGACTAAGCCAGTTCACGCGAGTGATAACGTTTCATTCGCAACCCCCACCCCCAACGCCCTCCTGCTGAAGGGTAAAACCTCTTGGTACTTTTTTCATCTCTTCATTCCTGACAGTTTCCCCCCTTTCTTTTCTTTCTTCGTTCTTTTATCAACCGCCCATCTCGGTTTTCACGTGTTTCTTTCCTGTGGCTGCCTCGGTTGGTGAATTTGGACGCGGCTCCATCCGCGCGACATTTCAGGGTGGGCTCTGTACAAACACCACACGGCGTAAAAAAAAAAAAAAAAAGAAGAAGAAAGGCTACAGGGCGGGAGTCATGCTGCGATAATAATCGGACACCGAACAGAGTTTGTTTACTTCCTGTCAGCGCGCGCGTTCGCCGTTTCCCCGCAGTCAGCTGACGCCAAACCGCCACTGCTGACAAGCTACACCACAGCGCACAACTATGCAGTCCCCTTCTCTTCATCCCCTTCCTTTTTTTATGCAAAGCATACTAGCCGCACAACCGAGCTCTTCCTTGCTGCGCCGCACGCGGCTGCGTAGCTACCACTTGACCTACATCGACGCACCATGTGATATGACGTCACAACAGCTGTGAAAGCTGGGGCTCAACTCGTGCGCTCGCTTGCGGACGCGCAGCCTGCACCGGCGGCCTAACTCCCGCTCCTACCGCTAGGAGATACTGACGTCACGCAATTGTATAAAAGGTGACGCACTCATTGAGTCAGTTGAGCAGCGAGATGTCGGCCAGAGAGAGGGCGGCTCGCCAGACCGCAAAGCGCAAGTTACAAACAGCCACGGAAACGGGAGAAGAACGAGAAGTACGGCTTGCCAAGCGACGTACACAGTATGCAGCTAGACGGCAGCGTTCGACAACCGATGCCGAGGTGAAGGATGAAGCTTCGAGTACTTCTACTCGGTTCGAGCGGCGAAATGCTACTAAACGAAAAATGCGTGCTGAACACTGATCATCATAGTGTATTTATTGGTTTGAGAAAAATAAAGGAAGAAGCAGAGTAACACATGAGTTGTTCTTGTCTATGAAATGGCTAACCAGGTATAGCCAGGTAACGTTTAATTTTTTAGGCTAGTATGCTTTGCATCCTAGGCTTAACCATAAGCTAAGCAAGACCAATTTTTTTCTTTACAATCGATCGTTATCCTTCACGAAGGGGCATCGTAAAGTCAAACGCAAGAGGAGCCTAAACACGAAGATTTCAAGGTTCGAGCAAGGTGCACGACAGAGTTTCCCTCCGCAACGCTCAAAAGACCGCTCTCTGCGATCTCGATTCTGAATTTCTAGATGTTTGCTAACATCTCATACCCTTGCTGCGGTACGGATATTATGGACCCCGAGCTCGAAAAGCGACTTCGGCGAATGAGTACCGAGATGGGACTCGACCCCCATAAGTACACGCCATTGAAGAATCTGCTGCTGAACCCCGACGACGATAGTATACGGCTCATATGTGCATTGGTGCGTGGGGTCGACTAGCGTAACAGTAAAAAATATCAAAATCCCATCGTAAGCTCGCCACTGGTTTATTTTGAGCAGTGTAATTCACAGTGATCATGACAAATCTTGCTTATGCATGCCATAACGCCGAGCAAGATCACCTGAGTTAAAAAAACAATCCACACTATACTGTGATAACGCGTCTAAAACTAATATTATCACAATCTTTTCATTTTACACTTACCGGCAGTGTTGGAAGAAACAGCGTTGGTACCGCTCCTTCACGCAGACACAGTCTTGTTGGGATCCCCAAATCGCGAACCACATATCCGGGTAAAGGAAACGTAGATAAACGTTTTCTTCACCGATGCTGGCTATCCGATGAGCTGTAGCCACTGTTTCCGGAGGTTGGCGTTTTGAGGCACTTTATGCAGAATGTTTTTCCTGCCGTCACTAGCAATACCTTCACACTCAGGGACTGCACACTGTAACAACCTCCCGCTCATGTCCCGTCAACAACAACAATTCGGCGCTTCGATAACTGCCTTCGCGAACTCAAGAGAGTGGCCAGTCTAGCCCAGAACTGTTCTGCACCTGTCGCGCACACGACGCAACACAAAATCGAAGGTGAGGTCAACGCCAGGGATACATAGCATGGCAACAAAACTTTCGAGTTGTGCCGCGATGAAGCAGACGATGAGAGGCCCCCGGCGGCGCGTCGGCAAGCAAGCGCGCCAAAACGGAAGTTGCGGCGTGCGGCGCTAAGCAAAAAAAGTAAAAGCGCAAATGCGTCAGTTGTGACGTGACAGTGGGCGAGACCCGTGAAGGAGGGCCAGCCTTTGCGTGCGCTAAAAAGTTGAAAGGAGGAGGAAAGCCGCGAAGGCGCAGATATTCAAATTTTGATTGCAAATAACTCTGCTTCCAAATGTCGCATTTCAAAAATTCTTGCGGGAAGGTTATCTTACAGCGACATTGTTTCACATACTAAGCATAGGGAAACTGTATTGCTATGGCTGTTTATAGCCCCTTTAAGGAGGAGGAAGAAGATGAGGAGGAAAGGCAGGGAGGTTAACCCGTAAAAGGAACTGGTTTGCTACCCTGCACAGGGGGAAGGGGGCGAGTGGATATAAAAGTTGTGAGAGAGGGATGGGTGAAGTTAGTACAGTCACATCACAGACATGCCACATCGTATCACGTCACAGTTAGTATATCACGTAACATAGCAGTAAACTCATAGTCTTTCGATTAGGCCTGTACTTTTCATAAAGCAGAGAACAGTTTTAAAATACATCAATAAATACTGTTAATAAAGTATCTACATGGCTAATAATGGGGATTCTGCTGAGTGCAACATCTAATTTGCCAAATATTGAGGTATCGTCTGTCTCATTAAAACTGCAAACAGTTACAGCTTTGCTGCGTATTATGCTTTTATCCAACCGAATATTTGCCCAAAGAGCTTTACAATTAGAAATTGTCCCCTATGGTACTTTGTACTGAAAAATACCACCTGGTAGAAAAAGTAAGTCCAGTATTCTGCTGCTCTGCCCCTGCATTCGAGTCACTTGATTAACCGCCTGGATTATTAGACCTTACTTAGCCATTATTTCTAACATGTAATCACCATGCAGTTTTTCTACAGTTCCTGGGATCCGAAACTCCCGTCTACACCTGGCAGGCCAAAGTCACCCAACAATGCAATTCTGCTATGCCGATTGGTATTATTCGCAATATAATCATTCATCTTTTGAAAAAATTCGACAGACCTACCAGGAGGTTTGTACATTACGCAACGTGGTATCCTTAAGGCATAACTTGCACTATACATTTCCATGGTCACCTATGGGATGAAGAGGTTTGTAAGTTAAAGTTTTCCTAATTACAAAGGCAATGCCACCCCCTCTCGTTTTACTGTCTGTCCAGAGAACATTATATAAAAGTGGAAAAAGTTAACAGTTCTGTATGTCGCTATACAAACAGGTTTTGGTAACAGCAATTGGGTGAGGTTCGTGCAAAACTGACGAAAATTCGAGACTTTCAGGCTCATTATCAATACTGCGAGCATTACCATTAGTAATTCGAGTTCATTACTGAACGTTTGTCAACGTCCTTATCGGATGAGTTGCCATGAGTGTTGTTCAGCTTAACACGAATGTTAGTTTCTAGAATTCAGGTATAGGCCACACCATTTATTATCAGTTCATCTCGCACCTTTGCCCTTATTGTCCTTTGCTCACTGCCACAGTAATATTATTTTCGAAAGGGTCTCTGATGAGCAGTCATCTGAGATGCACATAATTCATCCCTTCAGCTTGCTGCAGTGTATAAAAACAGGCACTTTTTCATTGTAATCATAGAGCTTCAAAACCGGCTGAGCCCAGTGCATCAGCTGTTTGCTTGTTTATTTTATTTGCACAATACTGCATACCTTTTTGGTCTAAGCAGGAAGGGCAAAAGTCAAATACAAGGAATGCTTACACTGCATTCTAATGACAGCAAGTTACATAAATAGACGTTTTAAAAATTATGCAAGCAGACAAAAATACTTTGAGTACATCTTCATCAAAAATAAGTGGCAGTAAGTCACTTTCAATGGTTAAAAATGTTCTTTATGGCCTGTTTGAATCATCACACATTAAAACATCCTCAATTGTTTCTGGCAAAAAAGAGAACTGGTGGGAATTTGTTTTTGCGAAGTGAGAAGTCAAGCTATCGCTGTGCGTGTGTGTGTTGCATTTTTCGAGTTGACGATAGTGTAACATAAGGCGTTGCCGAGATGCCAAATTTTCCCTGATGCAAGCAGTCGAAAAAGTTTAACCTTGCTATCTTTCTTCTGATACGGAGAGGTTCTATTTGGTTTGCTTTCATATGCAGAGATGGAGTCGGAATTTCTATATTTAGTGTAGGTGCAGCTCACAGCATGCCTTTGAACTTTTTCTACCTGTGCAATGCCTTTTTTCATTTGAGGGTCCGACACCATAGCGGCGTACTCGAGTTTCGGTCTAATAATGGATTCATAAGCTAATTTTTTCACATCGCTTGATGCTTAATTTGTGTCTTAAAAATCCCAGCTCTTTCGTTGCAGATAAAGTTATATGGGAAATGTGATTACTCCAGGTAAGCTGGTCATTAATGATTACGCCTAAACACTTGTACTTGGTGACCTGAGTTACAGATATAGAGCTCAGAGTGTAGTTAAACATTTGAGGCGCCTTCTTCGGTGTGATATGCATAAATACTGTTTTCTCAAGGTTCAGGGTCATTCTTCATTTTTTACACCAAGGTGAAACATTATTTAAACCAGTATTAAGTAGGGTTTGATCGAAACAGAGCGTATTCCTTTAAATAACATACAATTATCAGCAAAAATGTTAACTTTAACATTTTCACCAGTGGAAGAGACTACGTCATTTATACTACGTCATTTCGCCTTTCTACCATTCTCGAGCTATTCCGCCGCGCCGGCCTTCAACTCAACTCAAAGAAATGCAGTTTCGGCCATCGGAAAATCAAAGTGCTTGGTCACTTGGTTAATGCTTCCGGTGTTCAGCCTGACCCTGACAAGATACGTGCCGTCAGCGTTCATCCAGCGATGTCCGAAGCTTTATTGGCCTATGTTCTTATTTCCGACGATTCGTCCCGAACTTCGCAGTCCTTGCTCGTCCGCTCACCCAACTCCTCAAGAAAGACGTTTCATTCTATTGGGGGCCTGAACAAGTTGCAGCTTTCTCAGAGCTTATTGCTGCTCTAACTACGCCACCAGTCTTGGCCCACTTCAACCCTTCCGCCAATACTGAACTCCGTACCGACGCAAGTGGCCATGGAATAGGAGCTATACTTACTCAGCGACAACACGGCCGTACAAGGGTGATTGCGTATGCCAGCCGCCTCCTCTCAACACCCGAACAAAATTATTCTATTACAGAGCGAGAGTGCCTGGCGCTTGTCTGGGCTATTACGAAATTCCGCCCTTATTTGTTTAGCTGCCATTTTACTGTGATAACAGACCATCATGCCTTGTGCTGGCTTTCCTCTCTCAAAGATCCTACTGGCCGTTTGGGGCGCTGGGCGCTACGATTACAAGAATACACCTTTTCCGTCGTCTACAAGTCCGGCCGGCTTCACCAAGATGCAGACTGTTTGCCACGTCATCCCGTCGACTCCCCTAGTCCTACAGACTCTGACGATGATGCATATGTCTTGTCTGTCTCCGCCTTTGCCAACATTGCCAAGGAACAGCACTTAGATCCTTCTCTGCATTCCATTATCCTCCGTCTTACGTTTACAAGCGGGAAGCTACAAGAGCGTCGCTTGTAAACGTAAGACGGAGGATAATAAGACCACAAGAAGAGGCCAATTATTCAGGCTTCAATCTATGCCAAGGATCCTGCGGAAGCGGAATCACTGGCAATAGCTGTCACCATAAAAACACAAGACCACCAAAAGAAGTCATCACACGTAGTGACGGACTCCCAACCAGCCTGCAGCGACTACCTGGCCGGAAAACCTCACAGAAGAGCGTGTGCAATATTACGTTCCATCTCCCAGATGCACACAATTACATGGACACCTGGACACGAAGGCCTAGAAGGAAATGACGTAGCGAATGATCTAGCCCGAGCTCTCACAAACCGGGCGAATCCCCATCCCTACCCCACCCCTCTCCTAGGACCCTACGGCGACAGGCTGGAACACCTACGGTTAGAAAGAAGAATTTTCTCACCACCACACAAACAACTTCCTTCCTCGGACGCTATAGACTGGAGAAAAATACAAACAAACACATTCCCTAATCTTCACATTTTAAATAAGATAAGCCCAACAAAATACACGAGTTACTGTCCTTGGTGCGGTGCAAGCCCCACACTCTATCACATCTCTTGGAAATGCCAGGGCAAACCTGACCCAACGTTACTAGTGCCATGCCCGACACACGAGCAGTGGGAGGCGGCCCTGACCAGCGACAACCTGGACCAGCAAGCCTGGATTATCCAGCTAGTCCGCAAGTCAGCTGCTGCCAGTGGAGCCCTGGACTAGGGGCACCGACCACCCAGCTCCTGCGAATTCTTACCGATTATTATGCTCATTAAAAGTTTTTTCTCTCTCTCTCTCCGTCTTACCTCTGACCGCCCTGACCCATCTCTCGCCTTATTTGTGCTCCACGAGAACACCCTATACCGACGTAATATGCGACCAGATGGCACAGACCTTTTGCTCGTCGTTCCCCAACACCTGCGTTCCACTATCCTTGAACAGTTCCATGATGCTCCCACGGCTGGCCACTTGGGTGTCTCTCGCACATACGACAGCCTGCGCCGACGTTTCTACTGGCCCCGGGGCTCTACCACTCTGTCCAGCAGTACATTGTCGCATGTGAACTGTGTCAGCGTCGGAAGAAGCCCACAATTTCGCCTTCAGGTCATATGCAGCCGGTACCCATACCAACTGACCCGTTTTCCCGCATAGGCGTTGACCTCCTTGGCTCCTTGGCCCCTTTCCAATTTCCACCTCGGGGAACAAATGGATCGCCGTCGCCACCGATTACGCTACTCGGTACGCTGTTACCCGAGCCATCCCGACCAGCTGCGCCACAGACGTCGCTGACTTCCTTCTAGAAAACGTAATTCTTCATCATGGTGCTCCTCGCGAACTACTAACTGACCGTGGCCACTGTTTCCTGTCGCGAGTGGTTGACGAAATTCTCCGTTCGTGCTCCGTCCGCCACAAATTTACCACCGCATATCACCCCCAGACGAACGGCCTCACGGAACGTCTAAACCGTACCCTCACAGACATGCTGGCCATGTATGTGTCTGATGATCATCGAGATTGGGACGTTCATCTCCCCTTTGTCACATTCGCCTACAATTCATCTGTCCATTCTACCGCTGGATACTCCCCATTTTATTTATTATTTGGCCGACACCCGTTACTACCTTTCGACACCTCTCTACCCGCTGCAGACGCCACCAGTACTTACACCAGTGATGCCGTCACCCGCGCTCATGATGCCCGCCGGATAGCTCATGCTAGGCTCTCTGCATCTCAAGACTCTCAAAAGATCCGGTACGACAGCCGCCACCGTGATGTCCACTACACTCCTGGATCTCTCGTTTTGCTGTGGCTCCCGTGCCGTCGAGTGGGCTTGTGTGAAAAACTTTTGCCCCGTTACACTGGCCCTTACAGTGTTTTGCGCCCCGTGACCGACGTCACCTACGAAGTTGAATCTGTGGTTCCGAAGTCCCCGTCCACAGCTCCAACCTCCGAAATAGTGCATGTGTTCCGTCTAAAGCCCTATTATCAACGTTCTATTTCGCTAACATAGACCATACCGGGACTGTGCTTTTCCCGCGGGAGGGTAGTATTACTTAGCTGTATTCGCTGTTCGTGATGAGGATGAAGAATGCAACAGACTTGGAGAAGACGACGACGCTGAGTGTTGTGAAATCGGTGCCTCATCAACGTTAGTTGTGCGGACAGCTTTGGGACTGTAAATCTTCCACGTAACAATATATAGCAAAAACAACAGAGGACCCAACACACTCCATTGCAGGACACCTGAGGTGACCTAAAGTGGAGGGGAACTAAATCCGTCAATCTCCACACACTGTGTTCGGTGCTGTAAGCAAACAGCAATCCATTTCATGAGTGGCGCAGGTACTCCAATTATTTTAAGTTTTACTAGCACTTTACTGTGCGGAACCGTATCAAATGCTTTACTAAAATCGAAATATATGATGTCAACTTGTCCAGACTTATCTAAAATGGCACTAAAGGTGTGAACACCTGTAATTAACTGCATAACGGTCGAAAATCCCTTTCTGATACCATGTTGACATGGACTGAGAGTTGAATTTTTATTTAGAATCTGCATTATATGATTTGCAACTATATGTTTGATGAGCTTACAGGAAAAATAAGTTAGGGAGATGGGACGATAGTTCCCCACCGAAAAACGGACCCCATTCTTGTGACTTCTCGCTGTGAGCCAATCACAGGGTAATGAAGCTGACATCAATGATTCACGGAAGACTTTACTTAATGGGCTAACGATTCTACCATCAGGACCAGTAGAACACTTTGGTCGAGCCTAAGAAGCATCTCTACGATGCCTTCATAAGACACCAAAACAAGAGGCTCGCATGAGGAATCACAAACAATGTTCACATTACCAACATCGTCGTCATCATCATCTTTAGTGGAAAGCACAGCATGAAAATACGAGTTGAAGCGTATTGTCATTTCCACTGTTCCATTAAGGAAACTGCGTCTAAGTTGCAAACTTTCAACTGCTGATAAATGTGCAATCACCTGGAAAATAAAATTAGTTGAAGACTTACAGTAGCAAAAATTCTTAAATATAACAGCCATAGAGTTAATTAAGGGAAGACGCGAGTCTTAGAATGGTCGAAAATGGTCAAAAATCTATTTTGAGAAAAACTCATTTTCGTAACGTTTATCATTTCGTGCACCTGCACCCAAATTATTATTAGCATGTAAAAGGACCAGCTCAAAAAAACGGGGACAAAAAAACACGAAATGAAAGGAGAGCGCCCATCCTGTCATTTTATGTTCCTTTGTCCCAGTATTTTACGCTGGTCTTTTTACGTGCTAAGTATGGACCAACTGGCCCAAAGAGCCATTTGCTGAATTCAGTCAGGAAATGTGATAAAACCGGCTTTCAAAATGTCACGGCAGCCACGAAATGCCCCCCGAAAAGAGGAAATTTGTTCTAAACTCCCACACACCGCGGGCGTTGCAGCTGGCCGATCGCCGCCATTTTCCGCTTGGTTTGAAACTGTTTTCTTTGTGCAGAATTTCGTCATCATCATCATCATCAGAGCCTGACCATACCCACTGCAGGATGAAGGCCTCTCCCATATTTCTCTAATTAACCCGGTTCTGTGCTAGCTGCATCCACTTCACCCCTGCAAACTTTTTAACCCCATCCGCCCACCTAACTTACTGCTGTCCCCTGCTACGCTTTCCTTCTCTTGGAATCCAGCTTGTTACCCTAAGCGACCATTGGTTATCCTCTCTTCGCACTATATGTCCTGCCAATGCTCATTTCTTCTTCTTAATGAAAGCTTCCAATCCAATAGACCAGATAGAATTGGCAGGGATATCAAAGCTAATCAATAAGCGTAAAGTGGCTGATATAAGGAAGTATAACACAAAGAAAATTGAGCATGCTGTAAAGAGTGGGGGGAGCCTTAAAGCAGTGAAGAAGAAATTAAGCATAGCAAAAAATCAGATGTATGCACTAAGGGATAAGGCGGGCAACATCATCACGAATGTGGACAAGATAGTCAAAGTAGCCGAGGAGTTCTATACTGGTCTCTACAGTAGCCAAAGTAGTCAGGACTGTAATGAGATTAGCAGTACGGAAAAATAGTCAGATGTTCCACCAGTGACGAAGGACGAGGTTAAGAAAGCAATAGAAACTATGAAAAAGGAGAAAGCAGCTGGAGAGGATCAGATAACTACAGATTTGTTAAAGGACGGGGGGGGGGGGGGGATATTGTGCTAGAAAAACTGGCCACCTTGTATACGCAATGCTTGGTGTCATCAACGATACCGGAACCATGGAAGAACGCTAACATTATCCTCATTCATAAGAAAGGGGATACTTAGGATATTAAAAATTACAGACCAATCAGCTTACTGTCTGTTACGTATAAAGTATTTACTAAGGTAATCGCTAATAGAATCAAGACAACCTTAGACTGCAATCAAGCACGGTACTCTACTATAGACCATATCCATACCATCAACCAGGCGATAGAAAAATGTTCAGAATATAACCAGCCCTTATCATAGCATTCATTGATTACGAAAAAGCATTTGACTCAGTAGAAACCTCGGCAGTGATGCAGGCATTACGAAATCAGGAGGTAGACGAGCCGTACGTGAGTGTGCTGGAAGATATATATAGTGGCTGCACAGCAACGAAAGTTCCGCATAAAGAAAGTAACAAAATTCCCATAAAGAAAGGTATTAGGCAAGGAGACACGATCTCCCCAGAACTATTCACAGCTTGCTTAGAGGAAGTATTCAGAGACTTGGGATGGGAGCAGTTAGGGATAAGGGTAGATGGAGAATACCTCAGTAATCTGCGATTTGCTGATGACATTGCCTTGCTGAGTAACTCAGGAAATGAACTGCATGGAATGATTGGTGACCTAGACAGGAATAGTAGAAAGGCAAGATTAAAAATCAATATGCAGAAGACTAAGGTAACGTTCAACAGTCTCGGGAAGGAACAGCAGTTTACGTTAGGTAGCGAAGCACTGGAAGTAGTAAGCGAATATGTCTACTTAGAACAGGTAGT
Organism: Amblyomma maculatum; assembly: GCF_055883805.1. NCBI lineage: Eukaryota > Metazoa > Arthropoda > Arachnida > Ixodida > Ixodidae > Amblyomma > Amblyomma maculatum. The sequence goes on along the minus strand of NC_139347.1, from coordinate 196,132,382 downwards.
AACCGCAGATTCGGACCATGAAAAGGAAATAACAAGAAAAATAAGATTAGGATGGAGCGCATTTGGCAAGCACACGCAGATTATGGCTAGCAGCTTACAGGTATTGCTCAAGAGGAAAGTATACAACAGTTGCATCTTACCTGTACTCACCTCTGGGGCTGAAACGTGGAGGCTAAGAGGGTTCTACTTAAGTTGAGGATAACGCAGAGGGCTATGAAATGAAAAATGGTAGGGGTAACATTAAGAGATAGGAAGTGTGCAGAGTGGGTCAGAGAAATAACTGAAGTTATATTCTAGTGCAGAATTTATGCCATCTCAAAATGGCTTAGCTCAAGTGGACTGGCTGCCCATGTCTGTATTGTGAAGGCCATTTATGGTCTCTGATTAGCTTTCACGCGAGTCTCCCGTTGGTTGGTATGATCGGTGCATCTTTTTTTTCTTTGTTTTGCGTTCACTGCCATCGCTGCCTCTTCGTGCGCGTCTGCGTTTCGCTCGTGTTTCTCGATGTACCGCTTTGTGCAGAGTTCTCCCTTGCGATCGAGATGCCGGGAAACAGTAGATTGTAACCGTGCACGCAAAGAACCTTTGGAAGCCGTAACAAATGGGTGTGGACAAAAACCAGAAGACACCGGCCACAAGCTTGCCGTCGGAACCTGCGTTACAGCCAATGTCAGACTTGTTAGATGTGCAAGGAACATCAACCCCGCTGCCCTATGACGACACCGCGGGTTCAAATTACAGCGCAAATCGCATCCCTGATCACGGTACACTTTGAGCTGACGCCACCACCATGTCCTATTCTATGGCGGAGCCGGCGCACTGTGTTGAGTGGTCGGCACAGAATTCGTTCTGTCAGGAAAGTCAGCTTCAATGCGAGTTTTACCTCGCCGTCAGCGCGGAATGCGACGCCAGTACCGAGTTCGCGATTGTGGACATGGAAGTGTCAGCGCGACCGCGCGTTCAGCACAACAACAAAAAAATAATAATAAAGTCTGTATCAATATTGTACTCGCTGTGTGTCAGCTTAAAATGAAAATGCAGTGCAGAATATATCGCGCCATTTTCCCTTACTTGGTGAAATTTTTGATGGTTTCCCTGGCATTTCCCCGATTTTTCCCGCTGCATGAAATCTCCTTGACGATTCCCGGTTTTCCCGGTTGCTAGACACCCTGATGCTATTTGAATATTTTATCTCGCTTGTGGCCTGACACGTGTTGCGATTCTGGTTTTGCCCTGGTGGGCGGTTGCTTGAGGGCATTATAAGTAGTGGTTGGCACCCTCCTGAAATAAAGTTGTAGTTCATCGCTCATGTGTCTATATTCTTATCTTCTGTACGTGTGTAGTATGCACTGTTGAAATACACCATGGAAAACCAGCTAGCCTGTCAGCTTGCCCTGTTCAAGTGGTATTACTAGGCCCTCTGTTCAAGAAGGTAGATGAGCTAGAAGCATCTATATAGCACTAATGTCAGACAACTACGATGAAATTTTAAGCCCTGCAAAATGGCAGGATGAAGAACTGAAATAAGTGAGCGAGCAGGTTGATAAAGTAAAAAAGAAAGGATGGGCACTGAAGATACTGTAAAGCTTGATGCCTCTCTAAGTGAGCTTGAATGGCAAGCGCAATGTCAGAACAGAAATACATGGGCTTCCTAACACCAACTGTGAGGACATTGTAGAAACCAGTTTCCTCCTCTTCCCCACGGCTGATTACCACCACCTCAGCAGCGTCGTGGCAGCAACCAGTGATGGGTGCATCACCAAGACGTCTACGTAAATTCCCGCGAGAAGACATGGAACTTCTGGATCCAGCCGGCAATGCAAGCAGTTGTCTCCCGGGGGATAGCAGGCACGATGTACACGGCGCACAAGGGAGGACCCGTCATGCACGACTGCCTGTCTTCTGGTTTCCAATAGTGAAGCTATCGGTAGATACCGCAAGCTCTCATTGCCTCCAGCGGCAGAAGCCGTGGTATGGCTTTGTCCTAAGGATGTAGCACGCATAGGAGATCACGACCACCATATTCTCGGCCTGTGCAAATGTCCGTCACCAAAGTCACAGCCCCATTCCCCAGCTGGTGAGTCACAAGTCCTTCTTACGTAGCCTTGCCCCTTCCAAGGAAAACCTAGTTGAGGTAGCTAGCCGGCATGCTCTGTATTATTCGCAAGTGCAATAAATAGCATTTGAGTATTAACACTGTGTCGTCCCCGTCCTTGTCCCTTTGTTCCCTCTGCGGGTCGCTAGCGAGGCCGTGGCACCAGCGGAGTGGCGGCGGGCACAAGACTGCTCCCCTCATACTGCCACAACTTATAGATGAAAGTAAATGAAATTACAGAACCCTACAGTGTGCCTGAGCTGACCCCAAATTCAGTTTGTGCTCTGCACAGGCTGCCCTCAAAAGACAGAAAAGAACCAGGCATTATAATCCAATTTCTGCACTGAACTCAGTGCGACCAATGGCTGTCTAAAAGGAAAAGCACAAGGATGAGCTGTTTTCAGTGAGGACAGTAGAACACCTGACCCATGCTAACTGCTATATGTTACAAAGAAGTGGGCCAGAGAGGCAGACAGCAAACCTGCTCATGTTGTCAAATGTGTTGAAGATTTGGCAGGAATGCTGTACCCTGCTACAATGTCTGATTTCTGTTGTATTTCCAGCGTTTTTTCAGCATTATCATGCCCTCGTATAATATCAGTTGAGTTTGCTAATTTCCAGAATGGATGCATCTGACGCTGCGAGCAATCGGGAAGGACGGCCGTGTGTCACATAGACTCCGCCAAATGTATTCTCCTTTCGCGAATAAGGATTTTTAAAGCGCTTCAAAAGCATCAGGACTCGTTCCCGATGCCTTCAGAACAACGAGGAGACCACCGTTTCGCAGGTCGGATCATTTTCGAAAATCCAACGAGGATTTTAAGTTCAAGCGTATCGAGCGAGTAGCTAAGCCTAACAGATAGGCCTCCACTCAGCTGCCCGCCGCGTCTCTGCGGGCAAAGTCTGCCGCAAATCATGACGACCTTGACGGGCTACGAACCGGATGGAATGCGTATTGTCTCCATTCCGCAGACGAAAACGCCAGTTTTCGACGCGCTTACGGAAGCCAATATCCAGCGTAAGATAGATGAGTGGGAACGCGCATCAGTCTGCTCAGACATCCTTGCACTGAATGGTGCAATGAGCATATAAATACGATAAATTCTCCCTTTTCCTTCAAAACTTCAACTTTATTTCTTCGTAATAATGTTTACTGAAATGCTCGTAGGGCTTATTTGAAAAAATATCAAGTTATAAAAAAAACAGATTTTCTCTATGAATATCACCTTTTAACATCATTTAAACATTCAGTTACGTAAGCACATTACTTTACTAACTTAGTGGTGCACTAAAGAGCATTCTGAAGGCACCTTTTGCAGAAACTCGATTTACACGCTCTAAGCATTCTTATAAACCTCAACAAATTATTGCCCTGAGTGGCGAATTTTGCTGTTAAAATCAGACAAAACATCTCGGCTCCTGCCTTTTATTTCAAGAGAGTAGGAGGAGTCACCCAATGCACGGAGTTCGTTTCAGGCAATCGTGTGGTGGCAATAGTGACAGCGCAGTGTTCTTGCACCAGTCTTGTTGCTTCGGTGAGAAGCTCTGTGAACTACAAATATACAGTGCCTATATCAAATTATTATTTGCATCATGTCCAAAAACACTAATAAACATTACTTTGTGTGTCAATGCAGATTCATTGGCACAGTGATGAGGTTGAGCCTCATGAAAGCAAAGAGTACAAGCATATCTTTATTTCTGTGGGCTTAACTTAGTTGCTCCGCTGTCTGCAACTAAAACTATTTATTTGCAAAAACCTCAAAACAAACAAAAAAAGCTGGAAAGATTGTGGGGACACTTAGACTCTGCCCTTAAGAGTATGATTTGATAGCATAGGCTACCAGCCTACATATAAAGCCCTGCTTTAACCAAGCTGTATGAACTTGCCCTAGTGGCCTAGGTGTTGCATTAATGCGAGGGCCCTGGCAGGCTGATTCTGATGTAACTCTCCCACGTGAAAGGAGAGATGGCAGCTCCTGTGAAAAGTAATGTCAGGCAACCCTATGTCCAGTTAGTGCTCAGCCATGTACCGCCTGCCAGCGCCTTGCTTGTGATGTTTTACTCAACGCCAATGGTGGCGGAGGGCCGCCAGCACTGGATTTTTACTGAGCGAAGCCTTTAAGGTTGTTGCTTTAAAATAAATTTTGCAGAATGCTCTTTAGTGCACCTTTAAATACACAATGAACATCAAAGAGAACACACCATCTTGCTACACAAGGTTTCGTAAACTCTGGCACACACTGCCTGTACTAATTTATGGTCTGTAACGCTGCAGTCTAGCCTTCCACATGCACTTAATGAGTTTAACCTTACATTAAAGCAGCCCAGTTTATTATCAAAGAATGTTTTGCATGTCAAGTTTAGGTGAGGGAAGTCTGCTTCCTGTATTAGTTTTCAGAGTTTTGTTTGCCTTTCTTTTTCGCCGTTCTTAATGATAGCATGCATTCGGCGTACTACTAGTATACAATTTTGGATGTTCTTGAGCTGTTTTTGCTGTTCTGCTCACTAATTCCAAGGGCAGCCAGGATCACACACAGCGTTTTTCCCATTTTCTTCCCCACACATAGTGTGTTCAATCTGCTGTATGGTGAAATGAAGTGAAACTAAAGCGCAAAAGCTGGATGCAATGAAAAACCGGAAACTTGATTCAATTCTTTACAAACACGTTTGACCGTATATATAATTTGGTATATAAAATAGACCTCAGTTGCTACTTGCAGGAGTGCAGTGCACAATTCGATATGTATTATGGTCCCATACACTGTGCAACTTTCCTGTACATTTACATAAGATTTTCAAGAGAATCACCTGCATGTTTGATATAGCCTGTAATTCTAAATATTCAGGTTCAATGTAATACCTGGGCTCGTCTGTACTGAGTATGACACACATAGAAGGAGATACACAGCTGGTAAATGGACAGGTAGGACCAAATAACAAAATGCAATGATACATATATATACACATAAAGATGAAATGATCGACCCGACACAGCTCACCAAGCACCAAGGAATGAAACACCAGTGCCACCTACCTTCCGAAAACAAGCGAGGAGTCCAGGGCGCTCGGCCTTAGGCACTTTGTTCTCGGCCGCAGTGAGCCAGCGCCATTCTGCCTGCAGGGTGTGAACGTGGCACAGCAGCTGTCTGGCTTCAGGCCAGGTCCCCTGGAGAGCCGCCTTCACAGGAGCTGAATACTTGCTCACAAAGGCTTTGGGAAACTGGGAAAACAGAAGGGCACATTTCTAGCATCATGCAAGGCTCAATTTAAGTGGGGGACTGGGCTCTTGGAACATTTATTTTTACTTTTAAGCTAAATGCAATGAAAATGCACAGCCTCAATCAGTTTTTTGTGCTGATTTCAAATATGCAATTATATTTTTGATGTGTCATTAATTTTCAAATTGTTTGACATTTTCACTCTTTGTTTATAGCAACAACAGAGAATAATTAAGTAACCAGGAAATTATTATTAACAGGTGGCTAGATAACACACAGTATAAGGAATACAATGTAGAAACCACATTTTTGATCAAGGTAATATTAGTAATTTTACATTTGTTGAAGTTTGATATAAGAAAAAGCCGTTGACAAACCTTTCAAATTAGATCATGCATAACAATTACCAAGCGTAAAATGAGAAATATGTAACGAACATTGTATCATGCCTACACCTAGGATCATGCAACAATAAAAATTGTCTTTGTCCGCTCTAGATGTAAAGATATCCTGCTTGTAAACCATCACACCATCAAAAATTTGTGTTTTGAGAAAATGAGAAAAAATGAACTGAGATGGGATTTATATGGCTCATTTGCATCTTATAAAGTGGAATGAATGACACAGGGAGTGAATAAACTACATACTAGGTATGAAGGGTCGTTGGGATATAGGCTTCCATGACGTCATTTTTAAAAAGTAGCAGTTTTTGCAATTTTCAGCTTTTCAAGAGCTCTGTCCCCTTTTAAGTGCACATCTGTTCAATGCATGCCTATGTTTGCACAGGCATGTTAAGAAGTTTAAACAGCAATTACTGCACATGAACGCTTTGTGACTATGTAGTTTTTGTTGCTTGTTACATTTTTCTCCCTGACTACAGTAAATATGTGCAAGCAGTTAAAAAAAAAATCCAGCAATGCCTTTAACAAGTTGTTCAAATAGATGTTTTGGCAGACAACCAATTCCAAAAAGTGAAATAGTTGTAATGGATGCTTACCAAACCTTGAAGATGCAAATGCCACAAAATGCCCATAATTTCCACTTGGTACGTAACACGCAATAATTGTTTCATAACATTAAGAATTTTCTAAATAAAGTAACAAGGCAAACAAATAAATGTCACGTGTCCTCGAGAATCATCAACACAGAGATCTTGGCAGCTGATGCTGATATGGCAAAACACAGAAATGATAAATGATATGCCAGACCAGAGGTCTGATGCACAGAAATACAATCACTCTTAAGACTGCTTTCCATGGTCAAACTATGGAAACCTTGCCTCCACTTAACTCGTGAAAACTCTCTGCACTGGACCCTCATCATGGGATGATTTAAACCAAAGAATGAGCGAACTTTGCAATGTTTACGTACTGCTGAATTATGTGGAAGCGAAGTATTCCCACATTTATACGAAGCCCTTAAAAGACAGGCTCTGTTGCTCATCAGTGGAATAGGCCTTTTTAGGCCTAATGTTGCTTTCCAAGATACGAGAATTAAAATAGGGTGGATACGAAGGTCCATGCATGAAATGGTATTATGGAGCCAGAGGTGATCCTTAATTGATGCCAGCCAGCATACTCCAAAGTGTTTCGCCGGAGCATCCTTAGCAGGTATGTGGATCGCTGTACTATGCATACTTGGGCAAAGCGAGGTTGAAATATTTTGTTTCTATTAAGACATCAGTAATATTCTTCATCCCACTGAAAAATGGCTGCACCTTCATTCTTTAAATGCAGAAGCAAACTACTGGAAATCAGCCATTTAAAAGAATAAGGAGCAGCTGTTTCAACAAATTTCCTTGTAAAGTGCAGCTGCAACCATGTGTAAACGGTGCACAACTGTACCAGCAGCTACCACATTATTTTCTTTATAGTAGCTGCCTCAAGCGTACCGCAACCACCACACAACAAACTTTCTAACTGCTTGATGAACTTAAGAAAATAGCCAGCGTGCTTGTATTATAGACCTGGTCAAGCCAAAGTGTTATTACAACCTTAATGACAAATTCCTGTCAGTGGTCTGAACAGCTTTTTTTACTCCACTAAACCGAACAGCTCCTTCAATGGGAGGCTTAGATTCAGATCATCAGTGTCAGTGGTTCCATAAGGATAAAATCCCTAGACATTTTGTTATTTCCCAGATTTATAAAAAGCTCCAGACTGCCAATGGAAGTATGCCATAAGTGAATAGGAGGAAAAGGATAAGAGCTGGACATCATATTGTAACGAAAGTTCGCCCAAACCAACCATCATCAGTAGTGTATGAAGAGCAAGGGCAACAACAGAAACCAATGCAAACGTTAAAACATTTGCAGTTCCATACCATCAGACAGACAGCTGAACAGAGGAGGGCACCATTTAGGCTCAACATTGCTTGGTTTTATAGCCTCATCGTGAGAATCACTACCAGTACTGGTATCACGAAATTATCCCTTCGGCGCCAGACACAACAGTGAAACTGACAGACTCAAAATACAAAGAAATGACTGTTGCTCTTGCAATGCTAATTGGCTGTAGTTTATAAGATCACAGCAAGCTTGCAACTTACAGCCACGAATGTAAACGGCACATTTTACTTTCACAGAATCTGTCGCTCAGCACCCTGATGTGCACTATGTGCTCATTTTAAGAGCATGGCAATTTCACATAGCTTTATGCAGTGTTCTGCAGCTTTATCGGAACCATTTTGAAAAATGAACCTGCCTCAACCTGAGACACATTTGTGGTGAAACTGTACAGAAAGCTTGCACGTTGTTGTCCCTTTCGCTGTGTAGACAGTCTTACAATGATGCTTACCTGGTTTGGCTTCACATGGTGAAAAACCAGTGACGAGACTGAAGGAACAAAACCGCAGACGCCAATTTTCCAGCAAGGGCAGCGGTTGAGCCATTTAGCATCATTACAAAAATGTGCCGTGATTACCTGAGCATTTTAGAACTGTGGCACTTTCCTCCAGCGACGCCAAGTGGTGCCACAACTGCTTTCTGCCCTAAACTCTGCGTTGGCATGTACTGCTCCTTAATCTCGTCACAGACAGTTCTGGTCTACCATTTATCATTATGTGCAGCCAAATCAAGTTAGCACATGGTCAAACCTACAATGTAGCAAAAGTGTCAACGTGCATGGTTTCAGTGCAAATGAGTCTCTGGTTGAGACAAGAGAATTTTTCAAAACGGTTTCGATAAAGTTGCAGAACCTGTACATGTTTAGAAATCGAAAAGAGCCCAGAGAATGTTATCTTACCTCCTCGTTGCAAAAGCAACACGAACTGGAAGTCTTCAACAAGCTGAAGGCCATCTGGTATCCTTCGGCACTCTCCTCACTGTGGATGATCACGGCGATTGGCACAGCACCAGCTTTAGTAGCAGTCAGCAGAGAGGTGACTATACTTTCCGTTTTGTCACATGATGACACAGAGTCTACAAATATTAATTCAGAAGCAGACCGCAGCTGCTGGGCACGATGCATGATTGATGTAACCACCAGGACGGCCCAGCGGTCATCGACGCTACTCAGTTTAACATCGGCGCCTGCAAAAAAATGTGATTACATAAGCACATGTGATGTACGTCTGAAGAGATGTGATGTAGATTATGCATTATAGCCACACAATGAAATTAGGATGAGCCTGCATGCAAAGGTAAAAATTATATAGGGGAACCTCTCAGCAACACAAGGACAAAAAATTTCATGCACTAAAATTAAACCTTAAATGTTTTCAACCTCTTGATTTTCTTTCACATAACTCAATCAAATAGTGTTGCGGCTGCAAAAATGCCGCGGTAGAAACAAAGAAAGCTTAGCTTTTACTAAGCTTTCCAGACCAGTCCAATGAACGCATCTTGTAGAGAGCACAGATTAAAGGGAAGCTGAAAGCCGAAATGAAGCTGGAATGCAGGGTCAATGCCCAGGTACGAACAAAATGCAACCATATTCCTCGAACCAATGGACGAAACTGAAATTTGTAGCACATTCCTTAACCTGAAAAATACCAGCTTAACCGATGTCGAAGATATTCAGATAAACCCTTTCAAGTTCGTAACTGACGTTATCTCGCCTCACCTAGTATACTTTTCAACCTAATCATTACAACTGGCTGTTTCCCAAGTCGCATGAAAGAAGCAAAAGTATCGGTCATCTTTAAAGGCGGTAAAGAAAATGGCGTTATGAACTAGAGGCCGGTGTCTATATTGCCCGTGTTTTCAAAGGGCTTAGAAAAAATCTTGCTGGTACGCATAGAAAAATTCTTCACTAAACATAATACTATACTAAGAGAGTATCAGCATGGTTTCCGTCGAGGCAAATCGACTGAAACAGCACTGTTAACGATGAAAGAACTCATCATCAAAAACACTGAGTGCAAAATGCTTACGTTGGGTGTTTTTGTAGATTTTAGCAAGGCCTTCAATTTTCTGAACCACAAACTTCTGTTGAAAAAGCTTAGTGCTTATGGTACCCGTAATGCATCTATGGTGCTGTTTGAATCATATTGAGTGATCGGAAGCAGAGTGTCAGAGTGTCAAACCTCATCTTTTAAGAGTAATTTTTTCTGGGGTGCCACAAGGCAGTCTATTGGAGCCACTGCTTTTCAATGCATATTTAAACGATATTGCTCAACCCAATTCTGATGCCTGTTGTGTTCTTTATTCCAATGATACCAGCATGTTTGTTTCTGGTCATGACATACAGGAAGTAGCTGCAAAAGCGGAAACTGAAATGACTGAGATAATCAATTGGTCCCGCGCCAATGGTCTTAAGATCAATGCAAATAACTCTAAAACCATACTTTTTAAACCAAGAAACAAACAGGCTGCAATATATTGTCTTTTAACACACGGTACTTTTGAAGTTGTTAGCCAACATAGGATTTTAGGAGTGAAATTTTCGGCTGACCTGGCACGGTCGAAACACATCGATTGTTTGCGCAAATCACTGTCATCAGCTGCGGATGCACTTGCCAGATGACAGTATTATCTCCCTGAAAAAATAAAAGTTGACATTCACCATGCATTATTCACATTTAAACTATTGCTCGCTTGTTTGGGGAACAACAATGATCGGTAACATTAATGCAAATTTTCTTCTGCAGAAAAAAAGCTCTTCGGAGTATTGCTAATGTATCGTATTACCATCCGACAGAAGCGCTGTTTCTCAAGTATCAAATAATAAAAGCACAATATTACCTAGATTATCACTTAATGTATACTTTCATTTTTGCAAACAATGACCTTCAAACATTTTTAAAGAGCTCCGCATGTTTAAGGAAACAAAAAAACGACGACCGCACCCGCAGCTGTGACAAGTGGTTTGTACCGCACTGGTGTACCGAAGATCTCTGTCAATCCCTACAATACCTACTTCCACTTCTTCTCAATTACCATGAAAAGAGGGAAATATATTTTGAGACTTTCAATAAAAAAAATTGCAACAGTATTTCATAACCAAATGAGCTACCTATGTTTCAATAACCATGCTCACTTTGCGATTAGAGTTGGACTAATGTGTTAGAATTCTGTAGTGCTTTAAAAGTTTCATTGTGCATTGAGGCATAATGCAAATACTTTGAATTTCCATGGAGAACTACTGTTTTGTTAATTATTGTATTCTGAAGTTTGTTAGAGAAAGGGAGAGAGAGAAAACTTTATATAATGCAAAAAAGAAAAATAATCTAGAGCTCCCGTGGTTGGGTCCTCAGTCCAGGACTCCAGCGGCCTTTGCTGCCCTGCTGGCCCATTCAATCAGCCAAAGCTGGCCTTTCGCTTTGTTAGATTTTGTTCGAACTGATGTTAAATTGATGTGAGCTTGCACTGTAATTTACTCTGGAAAAACTGCTGCCATGTATGGGCACTTATGCACTTCAAGCTATCCTTGAGGTCCTTCAACCTCGAGTTGAATATAAATTAATAGAATAAACTGAATTTTTGTGCAATTTCCCAAGATACACGCATCAGAATATATGAAAATTGTAGATTAAGCTCACGAAGGGTTTTGCGGTACTTTTTGAAGTTATGACGTAATCTACTATTAAAATCGCGACAAGCCTCAGGCTTCTCCTCACAGCATTGTAGCAGTGCGGTGAAACTAAAAGATGACATCATTGTGAATAATAATAAAGGAGTAATTACTCATTAGCATCCACCCAAGCGCAGCCATACGGTACGCTTGGGTGGATGCCCCGGAAAGGCGGTGGTCCCGGGTTCGATTCCCGGATCAGGACGAATTTTTCTTTAACTACGAAGTTTCTGAGGAAGCTGTACAGCTTTCCTTTGTAGCCGTATGGCTGCGCTTGGGTGGATGCCAACGAGTAATTACTCCTTTATTACAAATTTACTCCACCTTGGGGGATTCCCCTAAATATTCGATCATCATTGTGAATTACGTTTCAAATTATAGCAGCTTTCACGAAATCTTTTCTGTGAGTCGCCCGATGCCACAGAAGAACGCCTATTGGTATTATCCTTGCCCAATACCAGCATGACCACTCCCGTGTAATTGCCTATGCCAGCTGCTTGCTATCTCCCTCCAAGCACAACTATTTCATTATGGAATGAAAATGCCTCGCACTTGTTTGAGCGTTGACTAGATTCCGCCCTTATTTGTATGGGAGGCCCTTCAGCATACAACAGACTATCATGCCTTGTGTTGGCTGTTATCTCTTGAAGATCTTACCGGGCGCTTAAATCGCTGGGCCTTGCGTTTAAAAGAACACATATTTCTATTGTCTACAAGAAAGGTTGATTACATCAACGCTGACTGTTTGTCCCATCATCCCACTGATCCTCCTGAATTGGTTGACCATACTGCTGACGACTACTTTTGTACGATACGGAGTTCCTGCAATGCCAGCGCCGAACAATCTTGACCCTTCCCTGCGACCCATTACTGACTAGCTGTGCAATGACGACTCCGATCCTTCCATCACCATGCTCGTGCTGTGTGAAGATACATTGTTCTGACGCAACATGTGCCCAGATGGCCCACCATGTGGGCCTGTGCATAAAACCCATGTCTCATTATGTGTCCCCACTGCATCTTGCAGCAAATGAGTGACGTGACCTACAAGCATGCCCGTCTCTCACACGAGACTCCACTGCACCACCAAACAAAAATAGCCATGTCACTCGTCTTAAGCCCTACTGTTCCTGCTTTTTTAGCAAGCAGCCGGACTGTGCTTGCCTCACGGGGGGTAGTTTTACAGTGCCTAGCCGAAATGCCGCAAGACAACAAGGATGTTAGGGTATCATGTTGAACAAAGACGATGCTGAAGTTGGAACTGGTGTGTGCACTGGTCTTCCGATGGTGTTCCTGACTTTGGAGTGTCACTCTTGTCGCTCAGGAATTCCTCTTAACAATATGTTCTTTATAAAGCTCATTTGGTGGCAGGTCAAGTAGGTACATTTTCTGACCCAGTCACCGTCTTCATGCTATGTACGCTCCTTGATTACATGGTTCTTTTTTTTTTCATTTACGCGCACAAAGCTATGAAGTTGAAACTTCACTAGTAAAGAAGGAATGCACTTTCCAGGCCAGAAGTAAAGCTCAGGATGAACCAACACTCAAATAACCATAACTTGAGGGGATGATGATGATGATGATAAACTCTTTATTTACTCCCAAAGAAAGGGAACCAGCCGAAAGACTGGTTGCACTGCTTAGAGAAGGTCAGCAGGGATCCCTTGGGACTCTGCGGCCTCCAATGCGCGCAAAATGAGTTGGCGCTGTTGGGCGAGCTCGGTGGTATGCAGGAGGGACTCCCACGCATCCACTGTAGCTGTATTGTCTGCGTTGTGTCGTGTACATGTCCACACCATGTGAATGAATGTGGCTGGTTGTGAGCAGTGTTTGCAACTAGGTGCAATAAGATTTGGGAAAATTTTGCTATATAGCCATGGGTTTGGAAAGGTTCCTGTTTGTATTTTGCGCCAATGGACGGCCTCGCGCCGGGATAGTTCCCGGTGTGCAGGAGGGTATAGACACCGTTCGAGCCGGTAATGCTGGAGGATGTCCGTGTATGTAACAAGGCGTAAATGAGTGCCTTGGGGAGTGTCAGAGGAAGCGGCAGGCTGAGGAGGGTGCTCTGCCCGGTAGCCGAGTTCTCGGGCTAGAGCATGCGCCTGTGCGTTCCCGCTGAGTGCCTCATGAGCTGGGGCCCATATGAGAAGACGAGGTGTAGACGGTAAGGGGAGAGATCGGAGGATAGCGTGCGCCTGTCGGGATATACGACCTGCATCGAAGTTACGAATTGCCTGTTGGGAATCACTAACGACTACTTTGGTGGAGGGGTCAGTCAGAGCTAACGCGATGGCAACCTCTTCTGCGGTGGTAACAGTTGCGGTGTTGAGAACGCTGCAGGCATTGTGCCAGTTTCGGTGCGGTGCCAATGCAACCGCAACCATAGTGGGGCGACGAGGGCGGTGGGAGGCATCTGTGTATGTAACGTCGGGGCGACAGGTAAAACGTTTGTGGAGTTGCCGAGCTCTGTCGGCTCTGCGCTCTGTATGATACTCTGGATGCATATGTTTGGGAAGCGGAGGTAAACGAAGACTGAGTCTCTGCTCAGGCGTGAAGTCCATATACGTAGAAGTTGCCCTGAGAGGAGTGATTCCTACTTGGCTCAGTACTGCACGGCCCGCATGTGTCAGCGAGAGGCGCTCATATTGGGAAGTTTAGAGTCGCTTCAATCAACTCGCCGACTGTGTTGGAGATCCCGAGGGTCATCAGTTTGGTGGTGGAAGTGGACATGGGTAGACCCAATGCTGTCTTGTATGCCTTGCGCAGTGATGCATCCAGTCGCTCCCGATCTGTTCGCGTGAGGCAAAGGTAAGGGGCAACGTAGGCGATGCAGGTACAAACGAAGGCTTTTACGAGGCGCAAAAGGTTGGATTCGCGCATGCCCTTATGCTTGTTGGCGACTCGCTTGACCAGGCAGCTGATCTGGATTACAGATTGATCTATTCGCTGAAGAGTAGTGGCGTTTCCTCCATTATCTTGTAGATGAAGGCCCAGGATACGGATTCGGTCGGTACGGGGTATGGGGGTGCCCTGTACTTGCAGATTGAAGGATGCCAGAGGTGATCTGAGGCGTCTACTCTGGGTTGGGACAATGATGTACTCAGACTTGGTGGCCGAGCAGGATGGTGCCTACCCGTGGCCAGGTAGGCACCAACGTGATCGATGGCTGTCTGCAAAGTCTCCTCGATCTGGCCGTCACTGCCGTGTGTAATCCACAGAGTGAGGTCGTCGGCATATAGGCTGTGGTGCAAGTGGGGGATATCTGCCAAAAGATTGGGCAGGCCAAGCAGCGCAATATTGAACAGGAGTGGGGAAAGCACTGAACCTTGGGGTGTACCCCGGCTTCCAGGAGAGATGATGGAAAGATCTCCTGAGCTGGTGTCAAGTTGCACTACGCGGTTCGTGAGAAAGTCGCGTATATATGCATACGTTCGTTGTCCCACCCCTAGGGTCTGGAGGTTCTGTAGAATGGCTTCGTGCCGGACATTGTCAAAGGCCTTCGCGACATCTAGAGTAACTATGACTTTGGTGTCCAAAGTGCTATGTGTCAGCACCTGATGCTTGAGCAAGAGCATGATGTCTGGGGCCGCAAGGTGTGGTCGAAGTAGGTGATGTTCTTCTACGTAATGAAGAAGACGGGTCTGAATTACATGCTTCGATAGTTTTCCCACGCAGGACGTGAGAGAAATGGGGCGGAGGTTCGAGAGAATAGGTGGTTTGCCCGGCTTGGGGATGAGCACGATGTTGGCGCATTTGCACTCTTGCGGATGGCTCCCCGCTCTCAGCATTTTTGCATAAAGTCTGTGAGAGCATGAATCGAGGCGTCGTCGAGGTTCCGAAGCATACGGTTAGATATCCGGTCCGGGCCTGCTGCTGAGTTTGTCTTGAGACGACTGAGCTCGACTCGTACCTCCGGTAAAGTGATGGGAGCATCTAAACGAACGTTTTCCTTCCCCTGATAAGGAGGGAGAGATTTCACTGGTCCTGGGCGGATGTAGGTAACTACTAGCTCCTGTTTGAGGGGGCCTGAGGTGCCGGGAAATTGGTGGAAGATATGCTGGAGCTGCTGGCGAGCTTGGAACTTGCTCCCTTCAGGGTCGAGGAGGTGACGGAGTAGTTTCCAGGTGCTTCTGGTGTTAGAAGCCTTATCCATCTGGTCACATATATTGTGCCAGTTTTGGTGTGTAAGCTCTACGACATAGTTCTCGATGTTTGTATAGACTCACGGTTTCGACGGTTTGTATAGATTCTAGCTGTAGAGCAAACTGAGAGCTGAGGGTGCGAAAGGAGTTCTCAATATGTTCTTCCAGCGATGGGATACGGCCTTGAAAGAAGACGCTCTGTGCTTCGAGGCGCGCTATCTGTGTGTGTATGTCTTCCGTTTGCGTATCGCTCGCGGCAAGAGCCTTACGTTTGTGGGCAGTGCCAGTTGGTGCGGGGGAAGTAGGAGGAGGAGCGTCTAAGTGTTTCTTGATAGTTTCGACTCTATGAACCAGTTGTGTTACGACGGCCGTGAGGTGTGTAATGGCTTGTTCGAGTGTGTGAGAAGTGGGAGTCCCTCCTAGCGCACTCACCGCTTGAGGTGGAGCCGATGGCGGTCTTGGCGGAGCCGGGCCCTGGAGCTGCCCCGGTGGAGCAGGTTGCTGCTGCTACTGCTGCTGCTGCTGCTGCTGCTGCTGGACGACTGCAGGCGTACCTGGCCGCGTTCTGGATGACGTCCGAGATGATAGCCTTGAGGCATTGGGCCCGAGGGGTGGAAAGAAGTCCGAGCGGTCCCTGAGACTGCGTTGATTGCTGCCGGAACGTTGGCGGTCCCAGCGGCTGGCGTGTTGTAAAATTACCCGGCGTGAGGAGGCTTGTTCTTGTTGCTTAGCAGCTTCAGCCTGTCTGCGATTTTCCCACTGACGGCGCTTGACGGCGTAGGGAGTGTGAAATATTTCTTTGCATCGGCTGTCGCCCGTGAGGTGTTCTTTCCTGCAGAGACGGCAGGTCGGCGTACAGGAGTGGTCGTTGGCCGGATTGGGAAGCCCACAGCCTCGGCATTTGGTAACTGTGCTCACGCATACGTCGGATTGGTGGCCGAGCTCGGCGCAGCGGTAGCATACCTCATATTTCTTTTTGAAGATGGTACAGCGGTGTCTGCTGTTACAAAAATAGATCCATGCAGGGACCTGAGGTTGGGCGAAGGTGATCAGCACGGCAATGGTGTTGCCGAGTCTTCTGAAGTTCTCGATAGGAGGGTTTCGGTTGTCCTGGAGTTCTGCTTGAATAGTTGCATGATCGAGACGGAGATCAACCCCTCAGATCACTCCTTTTCCTGAACAGTCGTCTGGTGCACAGTACACTGATATTCCGTACGATCGTTGGTCGATGACGAGCTCTTTAAGACGTATGAGGCACTCAGCGCGTTCGACATTTGGTGTGCAGTAGGCAAAAGTGCTTTGTAGGTAGTTGGCTTGTATACGGTCCTCATGCCGGATGGAATCGCGGTTGAGGTTTGCTGCCGTGCAGACTGCTTCGAGCAGTTGAAATGTAGTTGTCTTGTAGAGTTGTAATCCTCCTCTGGAGCGGACGATGAGCTTGAGCGTGTTGCTAGGCAAGCGGGGCTGCTTCGAAGCAACCGAGCGTCTAGCGAGTTGGCGTCCACATTGGCGAGGCGTAAGCGCATCTGCTACCTTTTCACCGTCAGCCGGAGCATCGGGGGGGCGTTTGGGACGCTGGTGTTCCATCCTGAGAGCCGGGAACTTCGGGTGCGGGTGTCCCCTTCACTGTTCTAGCTTCCCGGAGCTTGTTCACTTTAGTCAGCCATTCACTAGCTGCAAATTCTTCGGGCATTAGTTCCACGCCCTCCACAGTCACCTTCATGGCGGCAGGCGGCGCGTGGGCTCGCTCGGCGCCCGATGCAGCTGGCGGTGCAGCCGCAGCGAGGGGCGGTAGGCCTAGCAGAGCATACGACGTGGTCGCAGAACAAATCGACCATAAATGGTCAAAAATCGTTGTACGTACTTCGCAATGGTGTCCATAGAATCCTGCCGACGTTAGGACTCCAGTAGCATTGATGATAGTATGCTGGAGTCGCACTGTCCGGGGTTACGATAAGAAAATTGCGGAGCCCAAGTGGAGTGCATCTGTCGCCGCTGGCGCTCCGACCTGTGTTCAACTTGAGGGGAGAAGGCGCTGGTGAGGCAGTAGTGTAGTGTTTCACTTATTACATTTTTGCAGAGCCTTCTTATAACTAGTGTAGCAGGCACATAAGCACATTAGTAGCAACTCGAGCTGTTCTGGTTTACACATCCTCATCATTTTACTCAACTGCACTGAAGAGGACTTACACTTCCAAAAACTCTTTAACCTAGCCACACAATGCTGGACAAAATTGATGAGCCAAAAAATGCTACCAGAATGGCATCGTGTATATGTAAGGAACAACCACAGGTGAGACACTTCTGGAATGTTGTGTTGTGTTTTATGACGCATAGGCACCTAAAGCCATCATGCGCCAAACTCTGGGTAAAGCAGTTCCTGTTAAAAATAGGTGAGAGTTCATTTATTAGCTTCACTTCTTTTAAAAAATCTAAGACAGAAAAGAGAAGAAATTTTGACAATCGCATTCTCTCCTAGCAAGAAAATGGTTGGCATGATACTCGTGCAAGAAAGAAAAAGGAGAGAGAATACTTTTTCTAATTTAAAAGCCAGAAAGGAGGAAGTGTCTAGTGTGGAAGATAAAATAAAGGCAGCGTTATACTATGTTTTATGGAATACAGGTTTAAAAGGTCTGACTGTTGTGGCTGGTGGACCACTGGTTTTTGCAATAAAATGTTATTAAATGCACTTTTCTAAGCTTTTGGTCTTTCAGAATTTAAAAGGAATATAGTTTACTGTGACCACAGCATCATATAGTTAACAAAAAATGATTTCCTGGATTCCCGAGTTTGAAGTTACATGTAAAGATGCGCATGTACAATGAGAAGGCAACATAAAACAACTTCAACAAGGCGTTCTAAGTGTTGAGTGGAAGACTGCAAGCTGCGAAGGGGTGGCTTTACCACGTGCAAAATATTGTCCATGGTTGTGTTAACCAATGTGGAAAACCATTTTTTATTAGTTCACTCTCTACCAGCTTCAAGATATCTACGTACAAAATATTTACATAGTCCAGTTTACCTTACTGCGCTTGTACAGAACACATGTTGGCTCTTCTGTTAACAGCTATGCCGACTTGGCTCTCATTCAATACACTCCTCTTGCAAGGTATGTGAGTCTAATAGCTTCAGTTAAGACAACTTCACTGAACCATATATTGTACACCTGTAACTTCAAGTTGAATGTACTGCTTAAAAACACATGCCTAAAGGGCCAGTCATGCTGGAGCCCCAACATGTGACACTTAAAGGATATTTATAATTTGGGAGAAATCCAAAGTGACACTAAAACGAGTTCTGATTTTAAAGGCATTGGGTTCCGTCCAAATAGCAAGTAGGATTAGGCTGTGCTCCTTGCTTCAATGAGAAAAGCTTAACTGAAGCTTTTTGCAGCAAAACATTTGAAGTCACTTTCACAAAACCCAATTCAATAGCATTGTGCATTCACCTTTTGCAAGTGCTAGGCAATCTGAAGGTTATCCACACAAATTGAATATATGGTGGACTTTGGTACTGCTACTGAGTTCATCTTGGTTGTAAATAGTGTTGTACATAGGATACAGACCTAGGAATATTGTTCTCATGAATAAAATTTTCTGATAATATTTTGCACAGCTACACTTGAAACGTGCAGTAACATAAGAGCTCTTAGGACATCTGGGCAGTTTTCTAAACAGATTACTTTACTAATTTATGTATTTATTGAAGTAAAAATAAAAAAAAAAGACAAAGTACAATCCCTAATGCTTTCCTTGGCCTCGCCGACTGTTGGCTGCTTTCCTTCATGTATTATAACGAGCACCCTTATTTCCCCTTCATTTATCTGCTTGTAGCTTACGGGGGTCTCGGTTCTGGCAGTCTTGAAGCCATAGGTAGCGTAAGAGGGTTCTAGCACAGCTTTCGCCCTCGCTCTTGATCACATTCTATGTGACGCTGGCGGTAACACAGGACGTTCCACGTCTACCGCTATAGTTGAGGGTGGCACTGGTGAACGCTCTCAAGTTTAGTATACAGACAACATTAATACCCAAGAAAGCAGCAGGTGGGACAGCGGCCGATGTAGCTCAGTTGGAAGAGCACCGGACGCGATATTCAGAGGTCGTGAGTTCGGTTCCCACCATCGGCACGTTGTTTTTCCTTCTACTTCGTGTTTATTTATCTTTCTCCTAAACAGATTACTAATTTATGTGATTATCGAAGTAGAAATTAAGAAAAAAGAAAAGACAGAGTACTATCCCCAATGCTTTCCTTGGCCTCACAGACTGTTGGCTTCTTTCCATTATGTATTATAACGAGCACCCTCATTTCCCCTTCATTTATCTGCTTGTAGCTTACAGGGGTCTCGGTTCTGGCAGTCTTGAAGCCATAGGTAGCGTAAGAGGGTTCTAGCACAGCTTTCGCCCTCGCTCTTGATCACGTTCTATGTGACGCTGGCGGTAACACAGGACGTTCCACGTCCACCGCTATGGTTGAGGGTGGTGCTGGTGAACACTCTCAAGGTTAGTATACAGACAACATTAATAACCAAGAAAGTAGCATAAATTTTCCCCAAAGCGTAGCCTCTTATATACCACGCTATGATTCAATCACACATAAACTACAGTCACCTCGCTTGGGATACAACATACAAAGCAAATCCAGACACCATACTCGGTCTTCAAAAGAAGGCAATCAGACTGATTACTGATGCCTGTTACACTGCCCACACGGAATTTCCGCAATACAGGATTCATCGTGTACGTACCATGTTTGAGTGTTGTTTACTCATCATCATCATCCTCATCAGCCTGACTATATCCACTGCAGGGCGAAGGCCTCTCCCACATTTCTCCAATTAACCGGGTTTTATGCTAGGCTAGCTGCATCCACTTGACCCCTGCGAACTTCTTAACCCCATCTGCCCACCTAACTTTCTGCTGCCCCCTGCTACGCTTTCCTTCCCTTGGAATCCAGTTTGTTACCCTAAGCGACCATCGGTTATCCTCTCTTCGCACCACATGTCTTGCCCATGTCCATGTCTTCTTCTTAATTTCCGCTAGAATGTCGGTAACTTGAGTTATTTCTCTGACCCACTCTGCACGCTTCCTATCTCTAAATGTTACTCCTACCATTTTTCGTTCCATAGCCCTCTGGGTTGTCCTCAACTTAAGTAGAACACTCTTGGTTAGCCTCCACGTTTCAGCCCCATAGCTGCACTGCCTTAAATTGCCACCTCAATGCTTAACTGACTTCTTGAAGACTATTGCTGGACTTAAGCCTTACAAAAATACCCTTTCACACAAGAAATAAACAAATATGGGACGTTCCTCGAACGAGGACATTATACAGTAACCAGAGCCTTCATTTTACTTTACCATGCATACTAAATCATTATAGTATACACAAACCAAACATCTTTACCACCCCAATTAAGAACTTTAATCTATATTTCTGCACTGTCTTTCTGTACATTCTGTTCCTTGCCTTGCACATTGTCATAAGAATAGTCATTTCCTTTTCATTAAATTTTGCCATGTTGCGTGCATACTATTTGATGATTGTTGGCCGTTAATTTACTAGGCTAGTTTTTAATGCTCTTTCTGTGCTTCATAATTTTCATGTTATATATGTATATGTTCGCCTTGATCTCACACGTCTCATTGCTCTGCCTTTACTCGGCCTTGGGCATCTCTCAAGCTATCGTGATAGCTTTTCGCCCGAGGCCCATTTCCTGTATATTACTGGAAATAAAATTTTCAATTCAATTACACTGTAGCCCTTATCTCCATGTAAAGCTCACCACAGCAGCACTGCATGTGAACGGTCTGCAGCCCTTGACAACCTTCAGTGTCAGATTATTAATGAGGCATGCAATACTTCCTACAATCCACAATAATAATCCAGACAAACGTCTCAGAGTCACAGACTGAAATGCGACCGGAAGGACGCCAGATACACAGAAGAAAAACCCACATGTATTGGCTTCCATCCCTTCCAACCTTGCAAAACACAGTGTGGAGATATACATGCCCCAAAGGACCCACACATTCAATTAATAGAGACCGGCTGTAGAGTGTAACGCCTACTATAGGCAATTACCCCTATAATCCGTCCCAAAATAAAGCGGCTGAGGGAAAAGACAAGGTCAAGGTATATATTGATTTAGGTGTGTGGAAAACCTCATAAGACATGCTGCCAAGGAGCTACCAGGAGTTTTGCGAAGCCCAGTCTGAGAAACTACGCTGGAGCAGATTAATAAGCAAAAGACAGAGTGCCTGCTTACCGCTTGCTGCATAATAGGATGCCTTCTCCGCGAGCTTCGGCAAAGGATTCACAGATGAACCATACTTGGCTTTCTTCCACTGCTGGTGCCACGTATACACACAGGTTCCATTAGGATTCGTAGGACTTTTTGCAAGAGGAAGACAGTCTTTGGATTCGGCAGCCAGAAGGCATGCATGATGCTTAATCGCCTCCGCCGGACTCATGCCCATGTCAAAGTAGCTATAGAACACAGCTCTGGTCTCTGGGGTGGGCCGCAAGGACTGTGGCGCATCGGGTGTTCCAATGACATGGTTGTGACCGTTGTGCAGTTTGATTACGGCGGTAAGTGGAGGGTTGCACGACAAAAACTTATCATTCCTCTTTGTGTTGAAGTTCACTTTCTTGATTTTGATATCCATTTTAGCAGGGCAGGGCTCCTTTTTTGCAATGATGAGGCTCTTTCTCCGATAACCAAGGTGACATAGCCATACCTTGTGAAATACCATCCTGCCAAAAAAGGAGCAAAAACACGATTGCCGCAGTGTTGGTTGCAACATTAAAAACACCTAGAGAAGTATCCAAAAGTGTGAAAGTTCAACCTTTTTTTACTTTCACACCAAGTTGCACCAGTTAGATGTGCTATGGTGCATTATCGGAGCATATATTATGCACATTTAGAAAAATGACTACTATATAAAAAGGGTGCGCGCAGCGATACACTTACAAAATAAAGTTGAACAGCTTACACATAACTTTTGCAGACTAAAAAAAGTTGCGCAGGTCCAGGGTTCGAAATCAGAACTACTGCCTGTCCAAGGTAGTCACTCTGCCAACGAAGCTAAACAGGTAAGCTACTGGACTGGGTACCAAGGTGAGAGTGAATTGATCAAAGATTCAAAAAGGGAAAGCTGTTGATATAATGTTTAGGGGAACTTTTCCTTTGTAGCCATATGACAATAGTTGGGTGGATCTTAATGAGCACTTATTCCTTTACTACAAAATCTACCATGCCTTGGGTGATTCCCCTAAGCATTATACCAGCTTGTCTACCACACAAAAAATGCGAAATGTTCATTCAAAATGCAAGCAATGAAATTTTGTCATTTCCGGCTTATGTAAATAGGTCGTCTTCCTTAGAGCCTTTTGTGTTCATTAAGGACAATTCACATGACGCACGAACCATCCGCTGACAGAGCACCACGTCATCCAACGTCACTGGCTCTGCCTCATCCGCGGACGAGGCGCCGAACGACGTCGCGGATGGAAACCACCAGAGCCGCACTGATCCTTGCAGCTCCGCCACCGAAGAGGAAAATGGCAGGTGACGACATTCCAAGCCAACTACGCCGCATTGTTGACTAAGGTGCCTTGATGGCCAGGGAGGTGAGAGCATCGACGCACTTTATTGTTGACACTACAAAAGCGCCTTCACAAGGATAAGAAAGAAACGAAAATACCATTGCTGCTTCACTTAGAAGATGTAGTTCTGCTAGAGAAATAGCAGACGACTCCCATATTTTGACAGGGGAAACGCGCAGCAGTTTTTGGCTTGCCAAGGCTGCGCCGTCCGCGGACGAGGTGAGCCAGTGACGTCAAGTCATGTGGTGCTCGTACTCGCGCGGACTCCAGCGATTGCATCTGTCGTGTGAATCGGCCTTTAAAGGGCCACTGTCCACCCTCTGGTCGAAAATATTTTCTTCCCCGGTGACTGTGAGGCTTCGCCCCTGAAAGCAAGGCCAAAAAAAAAAGTTTTTGAAAAGAGTAATTAACGATGCAGTTATAGCCAGTGCAATCACCCGATTTTGTTGTATTTGTCTCCTTCCGTTCCCTTGCAAAGGTTTATTACTCTCCTATCTGATCGTCTAGCCTCCGAAAGCTAAATTCCCCTTCCTCCGAGCTTGGCGGGAGGGGAGCATGGCACTCTGCATGCGCAAAAATGAAACGGCCGAGGGAGCGCGGGCCGCTACGTTCATTGCATTCAATCCAGCCGTGGCGAGAAAAAAGCGTGCAGCGAGTGGCGCACACAATTAGTCGTGTACATCCATCCTGCACCCGTCAGTCAGCGAGACAGACAAATGGATGACGTTGCTTTCTGACGTCAACCTAGCAGCCCGACGGGCCAGTATAGAGAACGGGAAAGCTGGTTTCCTGGAGGAGAGGATGAAAGAGCTTTAATTTGTATTTTTTCTGCTTTGCAGCATGCGTATCGCTGCAGCATTTTGCACAGACTATATCCGGTACCTGATCAAAGCGTTGGGCTGCTTTGCTTAAAAAGTCATACCCTGGACAGTGGCTCTTTAAGGCACACTCTCACATAAACCAATTATCTCTTAGCTTCACAAATGGCAATGAAGACTTGATTTTGTTATGGATTTCAAAGATAGCTGCTGCATGTCAAAAGTAGTCCTGACTTTTAGAAAACATAATTTCTGCTGCAATAAAACTTTTTTTTATCTTTTGTAGGTGAACTCCGGCAAGGTACTGAAAACTGAAAACAAGAATACACAAAGCCTAAAAGAGCAAAAGTCAACCGGGCCCTTGCATAAGTCCTCTCGCATTGTGCATTAGGATTAAAAAATCAAATGATTTGTAACCTCCCCGAGGATTCAAAGAGAAACTAAACATACACTGTCATCTGATTTTTGCTAGAGAGAGTCCGATAACTGCCACCCTTGTAGACTAACGTGACTGAATATTTATGAGTAATAAAGTTGCCACTCTTGCTAACACGTCTCCAGCATAAATATGCCATAGCTGGCACTACAGAATTAAGTAATCTTTAGCAGCTTTCCACATGCATCAAACTATCTGCAATCCTCTTGTAACACAACTGCAGTCATAATCACAAAAACCAATGCTGATTTGATTCTGATTCATGGGGGCTTCAACATCTTGAAGCAACTAAGGCTAAGGGCATAGAGGAGGGCTCCAAATAATTTCGATCACTCCGGGTTCTTTAACGTACACTGACCTCACACAATACACAGGAATCTAGAGTTTCACCTGTACTGAAACGCACCCTATGAGACCGCCCAAATCCACATGCAATAAACTTGCACATGTCAGTGTAATGATGCCCATAAAAATACTTCAAAATATTTTGACTTGCGAAAAGTACAAGGTGCTTTCAATATGAAAATCAGATGGTTTCACATTCCTGCTCTTTCTGTCGTCCTATCTCTACTATAGGCAGTCAACCAATTTTGGGCTTTAAGCTCATAACACAGTTACAATAAGGGAGTAATTACTCATTGACATCCATCCGAGCGCAGCCATACGACTACAAAGGAAAGATATACATCTTTCTCAGAAATTTCCCTGGACCAGGGCGAATGTTTCTTTAAATACAACGTATAGCTTTCCTTTGTAGCCGTATGGCTACGCTCGGGTGGATGTCAATGAGTAATTACTCCCTTATTGTAACTGTGTTATGAGCTTAAAGCCCAAAATTGGTTGACTGCCTATAATAGAGATAGGACGACAGAGAGAGCAGGAATGTGAAACCATCTGATTTTCATATTGAAAGCCTCCTGCCAATAATTCATCATTCTTTGCTTGAGCAATGCTGGAGCTCATTTTTAATATTTTGGCGATAAATTTCGTATGCCTTTCCAACAATCTTGAGAACCTGCCTAGTGATTCACAGCTTTGGTGTACCAACCCCTAATGCTTGAAGTATGGTTTTGTCTGCCGTAGGCCTGGCAAGCTTGTCATTGACAAAGAGGCTCGATGGTGAAGCACCTGCTTGTTTTCACAGCAGAACCATTAGAATAACTCATGCAGTTTTTGCAGTCAGGAAAAGTTTTCTTCCTAACAGCTCACAGTAGTTTGCGCTACCTGCTTCGCTTGATGATCTCACAATTCAAAAGGCTGAGAGTGGGTGCTATGTCACATGCACAGTGCGTTTTTTTTCCGCAATTATCGCCAATCGCCGGTGGCTCACATTAAATTTACCTGCGAACAAATATTTATTAGGCTCCATGCTTCCTTCCCTTGCGAAAATTTCATTTGTATTAAGCCCAGTGCAAGATGCGCTATATCTTTGCCACTGGTGCAATGAAATTGTTTCCGTGTTCTGCTAAATTTGATGGCAGAACATCAAAATAGCCAGTTTAGAGCAGTTTTGGAGCAATATTGCAGTTTGGAGCAGGATGGAGCAGGGAAAGTGGTTTGGAGCAGAATGGAGCAATTGGAGCAGCCCTTCCACCCCTGCCCTAAATATTTGACCAACAATACAGTTATATTTTGCTTAGTATTGGCAGCTCAATTCAAAAGTTGTTTGCATTTCTTTTTTATATAATAGGAAATGGATTGCTTTTGCTGCCAAGCGGTGTGCGTCAATCGTGCCCATGCTACACCTGAATTTTGCTCATTACATCTATGCAACCTGACCTTCAACTATGATTTCATCTACAGACATTTATTCGTTGTTTAAGAAACCTCCACTTGTCTTCTGTATACATAGCATATGTCCTATCCAGGTTCCTTGTTTTTATTTCTAACCTAACAAATAAAAAAAGAATGGCAGCAGCTTCCCTACATAAAAAAAATAACCAATTTCAGCACCCTTCAATGGCATAGTGGTAGGAAGTAAAAGCATCAACCCTACTCAATTCATATTAGGAGCCCCTGCACAGTACCTAACCAACTACCCCCTCAATGAACCTCTGCGGACACTACCAATGCTTCAATATAATGGCAACATGCAATGAAAGCATTCTCTTTACATCAACAGTTATTTAATCAGTGCGAATTTGGCCATTGGTAATACGCTGCATGATGACGCTGTGTCACAGGGTAGCCACAGTTTTGAGGTGATCAGGCTTCTCCAACTGAATTCCTGGAGCAGCTTTCCCAGTCTTCTTGATAGTAAGCAGCTGTATTAAAATGAAACATCATAGCCGACACAATTAAACTTCCTGAAAATAAATGGAGGGATTTTTCGGCGACTGGTCAACCCATTTTCATGACAGTGAAAAGGATCAATAATACGATAAATTGGCGTAGATGGTCGCACATGATAGAAAACGCACAGCTAGACAGATTACACAGAAGAAACACACACAGACAAGGACAATATGCTGCACTGAGAACTGAATTATTTACACCCGCGCACCTTTCGTCTCTCTACACTTCATCTGCCTACAGCTAATTTCTTCCTTCATTTCAAGTTTGGGCAGCTTGGATGAATCGGCGGCAGGCCATCATGAAAACAGCGCAGACACGAACGCAAGATGAGGCGTAGTACACAGTTCCGTGGGCCCGTCTTTGCGTCCGTGTCTTTGCGCTGTTCTGAGAACGATTCCGAATCTCAGCTACTACCGCTGACAGGTTTAAGCACGAAAACCTGGCCACTCACTACCATTACCTGGAACAAGAGGATTTCACAGAATGGACAACCCACGATGTTTTCGACTCTGCGCTGTACTTGTTCAACCACTGCTGAGCAGCCTCGGCACTGTCAATGTTCGCGCGAAGCACTTTTATATTCTCCGTAGACCGGTCGGTGTCCTCTACCACGATGATTTTGCCGGCATCGGACATCGTTCACGGTGCTGAACGACGACACAGGGCACGCACAAAAGTTGTCGCGCTAAAAATTCGGTAATAAAGGTCAGTTTTTCTAGCTTATAGACCAGACTCGGCACTACTTGCCCCATCAGTGCACAAAATCCCACAAGATCCGGCTATTGTCTTGTATCTGTCATGAACTAGAGGATTAAACCACAAGCTCATGAACACATGAACAACGGGCACTACGTCGTGAGACGCCAGCACCTATGCCAGCACCGTGCTTGTCACGAAGGCGACTTGGCGGCTCACATGCAGCGCAAGGCGGTGGCAGGGAGAATGTTTTTGCAGATCGTCAATGAGCAATCACGTGACACATGGGTGACGTGGGCTACACGTCACGTACGCGTATCTCGCGGAGTCTCCCATGGCTCCTCCTCCAATATAGTGCCTCCAACACAGTCTTCTCCCCTCCCCCATGGCTCCAAGCAGTAAACAGAATTTTCTTCCCCCAGGAAAATGAGTGAGCGCAGATTTTGTGCGTTCGCAGTCTTTTGGTTTCGTTCTCTTCGGGTGGTCTGGCGGGGTTAGAGCTGGTATTCGAAGCGACTCAGGGACTTGAGTCGCGAGTCTGCTTCTTCGCAGCGCGGTGCAGGGATTGTGAGTTTGCTTCCTCACTACAATGAAAACGTGCAAGAGTACTGACCTTATGCGGGGCCTCAAATATATTGAGTACCTGCGCATGAGTTATTTGCATACACGCGCGCCCACATACATGCAGTTTTTTAGTGGAAAAAAGCAAATAACTTTACAGCATCTTGCGCGTAACGTTGATGTTTGGAATTAAGCTGTGAAAGTATACAAGATGTTACTTGGCTTACGGGTACGTCACTATGTATATATATATATATATATAAGTGAAAAGTTGCTTCATACTGTTTCCAAGTTTATTTGTAGTCGACGTTTCGGCAGGAGCCCTGCCTTTCTCAAGACTGATGGTACATGATTCTTGGCCAGAGGTGATACAAACAATATGGGCACACACAGGTGAGTCAGCTGGAAACGCACAACACACACATACACACACAGCTGCGGAGAGCAGGCTAGGCCCAATGGGCCATCAACCCAAGGCACCGGCCGCCGCGAGTCATCTGTATACAGTACAAGACACAATACAGGCAACCGCGGAACAACCTTGGAAGGGAAAAAAAAAAAAAAGAAGACGAAAACAGGTGGGGGAAGGTGTTTGCTGCAGGTGGTGAGAAAATTATTTTTCTTGTTCTCACTAAAAGATGGGAGCGCCCAGCGTGATGAGAAAACCAGGTGGACACTGCTGGTTAGAAGAACCTGACAGCGGCGAGTAAAGTTCGAGCAACTTGCGACGGGAGATGAACCTCAAAGAAAGAGAAAAAAAAAAAAGAAGAAGTAAGTAAATATGTGGGACAGTAGAATGGTGAAATACTTTGAGGTTTTCGCTAACAGATATGAGGGCTAAGCAAAAGAAGAAAACAGGTGGGGGAACGTGTTTGCTGCAGGTGGTGAGAAAATTATTTTTCTTGTTCTCACTGGGAGCGCCCAGCATGATGAAAAAACCAGGTGGACACTGCTGGTTAGAATAACCTGACAGCGGCGAGTAAAGTTCGAGCAACTTGCGACGGGAGATGAACCTCAAAGAAAGAATAATAAAAAAAAAAGAAGTGAGTAGAATGGTGAAATACTTTGAGGTTTTCGCTAAAAGATGTGAGCGCCAAGCATGAAGAAGGTTTTTACGAGAAGTGGGATGTGGAGGGTATCAAAGAAGCGAGAAAAAAAAAAGAAAAAAAAAAGAAACCGAGGAAAAACTGTAAAGGGATAATGATTGATATATATGTATAGCATTAAGCTTGCAGGGCTCGTAAGGACGACATTGCCCCAATGTTTTCATTTATCCCAGTATTAATTGTCCTAAACTTATGAATAAAGTATGACTCACGCTGCTCCCGCTCCCGTGTATTATTGAATCCCCCCTGAAGAACTGTTAGTTTGACTGAGTCGAATGAGTGCTGTTTCTGGTTGATATGTTTTGAAAAAGGAAGGTTGGGCAGAGAGCGGACATGAGCTCGGTGATTATTAAACCGCATTCGAAGAGGGGTAGCTGTCTGGCCAATATACTGCATGCAGCATACACCGCATTCTAGGAGATATATAACGTTTGAGGCATCGCAATCAAAGTTACCATCTATTCTCCACTTAAAACTTGACGCTGTGCTTGTTGCGCAGCTTGATGTCTGCATGTGGCTGCACACCTGGCATCTACTCTTTCCGCAAGGCCGGCACCCCAACCGCGGGTTATTACCTATTTTTGAGGTGCTTGTTGCGCAGCTTGATGTCTGCATGTGGCTGCACACCTGGCATCTACTCTTTCCGCAAGGCCGGCACCCCAACCGCGGGTTATTACCTATTTTTGAGTCCACCTGGCATCTACTCTTTCCGCAAGGCCGGCACCCCAACCGCGGGTTATTACCTATTTTTGAGTCCACTCAAAAATAGGTAATAACCCGCGGTTGGGGTGCCGGCCTTGCGGAAAGAGTAGATGCCAGGTGTGCAGCCACATGCAGACATCAAGCTGCGCAACAAGCACAGCGTCAAGTTTTAAGTGGAGAATAGATGGTAACTTTGATTGCGATGCCTCAAACGTTATATATCTCCTAGAATGCGGTGTATGCTGCATGCAGTATATTGGCCAGACAGCTACCCCTCTTCGAATGCGGTTTAATAATCACCGAGCTCATGTCCGCTCTCTGCCCAACCTTCCTTTTTCAAAACATATCAACCAGAAACAGCACTCATTCGACTCAGTCAAACTAACAGTTCTTCAGGGGGGATTCAATAATACACGGGAGCGGGAGCAGCGTGAGTCATACTTTATTTATAAGTTTAGGACAATTAATACTGGGATAAATGAAAACATTGGGGCAATGTCGTCCTTACGAGCCCTGCAAGCTTAATGCTACATATACATATATATCAATCATTATCCCTTTACAGTTTTTCCTCGGTTTCTTTTTTTTTTTTTTTTCTCGCTTCTTTGATACCCTCCACATCCCACTTCTCGTAAAAACCTTCTTCATGCTTGGCGCTCACATCTTTTAGCGAAAACCTCGAAGTATTTCACCATTCTACTCACTTCTTTTTTTTTTTTATTATTCTTTCTTTGAGGTTCATCTCCCGTCGCAAGTTGCTCGAACTTTACTCGCCGCTGTCAGGTTATTCTAACCAGCAGTGTCCACCTGGTTTTTTCATCATGCTGGGCGCTCCCAGTGAGAACAAGAAAAATAATTTTCTCACCACCTGCAGCAAACACGTTCCCCCACCTGTTTTCTTCTTTTGCTTAGCCCTCACATCTGTTAGCGAAAACCTCGAAGTATTTCACCATTCTACTGTCCCACATATTTACTTACTTCTTCTTTTTTTTCTCTATTTCTTTGAGGTTCATCTCCCGTCTCAAGTTGCTCGAACTTTACTCGCCGCTGTCAGGTTCTTCTAACCAGCAGTGTCCACCTGGTTTTCTCATCACGCTGGGCGCTCCCATCTTTTAGTGAGAACAAGAAAAATAATTTTCTCCCCACCTGCAGCAAACACCTTCCCCCACCTGTTTTCGTCTTCTTTTTTTCTTTTTTTTTTTTTCCTTCCAAGGTTGTTCCGCGGTTGCCTGTATTGTGTCTTGTACTGTATACAGATGACTCGCGGCGGCCGGTGCCTTGGGTTGATGGCCCATTGGGCCTAGCCTGCTCTCCGCAGCTGTGTGTGTGTGTATGTGTGTGTTGTGCGTTTCCAGCTGACTCACCTGTGTGTGCCCATATTGTTTGTATCACCTCTGGCCAACCCTATAAGAAGACAAACAAGAATCATGTACCATCAGTCTTGAGAAAGGCAGGGCTCCTGCCGAAACGTCGACTACATATAAACTTGGAAACAGTATGAAGCAATTTTTATGTAACCTCTAGCAACCAAGTACGTCTATTTACTTATGCGTATATATATATATATATATATATATATATATATATATATATATATATATATATATATATATATATATATATATATATATATATATATATAGTTGTATGTACATAATTGAGGCGTAACTTTTAAGGTGCAAAAGCGCCTGATTGAGCCAAGTAAACGACACAGCAAATCTTCAGCACTCCCTCCGCTGCGTGTCAAGCCAAACCAGCCCACACCTCACAGCTAGCGAAAAAGAAGAAAGGAAGCAAGCGTGCATACTGCTTTACCGAGGTCAGCTGCAAGCCGTCACTCGTTTGAAACCACGCTGTCTGCGTTGGCTAGCCTGCCCGCCCATAAAGGGGCTTTACCCGCCCCTCCTTTCAACCTCTCCCTACTAATAGGGAAAAAGATACAGAAGAAAGCGTACGAGCGGCTAGATGCTCTCCCTCCGCCAGCTCGAAGCCGCGCTCCGTCGGCCAAGCGCTTTTCTCACTGCCCCAGTGGAATAAACACCAAAAAAAAAAAAAAAAAAAACATCGACAGGACACGCAGAAGTGACGTAGTAGCTCCACGTCACTTTTATGTCACATGACTGCACGATCACGATCTGCAAAAGTACCCTCCCGCGGTGGCGGCATAGGAGAATGTTTTTGCAAATAGTCGATGCGCAATCACGTGAAACATGGGTGACATAGCCTGCACGTCACGTACGCGTATCTCGAAGAGTCTTTTTTTTTTCTGTTTTTTTCCTTGTAAGAGGAAGCGCTCGCGGCAGTTTGTTTTGTCCACGCCATGGCTCCTCCTCCAACGCAGTCTTCTCCTCTCCGCAATGGCGCCAAGCAGTGCTGACATGACTGTGGGCATGACTGTGTCATGACTGTGTCGGAGTACCCGGGTTCGAACCCGACCTAGGCGGCTGCGTTTCGATGGAGGCGAAAAGAAGAGGCGTCCGTGTGCTGTGCGATGTCAGCGCACGTTAAAGATCCCCAGGTGGTCGAAATTACTCCGTAGCCCTCCACTACGCCTCCTCTTTCTCTCTTTCCACTTTCAGTCCCAGCTTCCTCCCTTCCCTTACGGCGCGGTTGCAGTGTCCACAGAAAAACAAGTGAGACAGTTACCGCGCCTTTAACTTCCTATAAAATAAATCAGAGCGACATTACTATGGGCAGCAGAAAAACAGAATTTCCCTCCCACCGGGGGAACGAGTGAGCGCAGATTCTGTGCGTTCGCAGTCTTTTGCTTTCATTCTCTTTCTTCCGGTGGTCTGGCGGGATTAGCTGGTATTCGAAGGGACTCAGGGACTTCGAGTCACGAGTCTGCAGCGCGCTGCAGGGATTGTGAGTTTGCTTCCTCACTACAATGAAAACGTGCAAGAGTACTGACCTTATGCGGGGCCGCAAATATTTTGAGTACCTGCGCATGAGGTATTTGCACACACGCGCGCCCACAAACAAGCAGGTTTGTAGTGGCAAAAAGCATAACTGCATGATAGCATCTTGCGTGTAAACGTAAATGTTTGGAATTAAGCAGTGAAATTCTACAAGATGGTACTTATCTATGGGCAAACAATTTTACATCACTATATATATATATATATATATATATATATATATATATATATATATATATATATATATTAAGGGGAAAATGAGGGTGCTCGTTATAATACATGAAGGAAAGAAGCCAACAGTCGGCGAGGCCAAGGAAAGCGTTGGGGATGGTACTTTATGTGTTTTTTTTTTTTTTTTTTTTTTTAATGTTTACTTGGATAATCACAGAAATTAGTAATGTAATCTGTTTAGGGGAAAGATAATTAAACACAAAGTAGAAGAAAAAACAACGTGCCGATGGTGGGAACCGAACCCACGACCTCCGAATATCGCGTCCGGTGCTCTACCAACTGAGCTACATCGGCCGCTGTCCCCCCTGCTACTTGCTTGGGTATTTATGTTGTCTGTATACG
Organism: Amblyomma maculatum; assembly: GCF_055883805.1. NCBI lineage: Eukaryota > Metazoa > Arthropoda > Arachnida > Ixodida > Ixodidae > Amblyomma > Amblyomma maculatum. The sequence continues at coordinate 196,099,206 of NC_139347.1, read as the reverse complement.
AACCTTGAGAGTGTTCACCAGCGCCACCCTCAGCCAAAGCGGCGGACGTGGAACGTCCTTTGTTACCGCCAGCGTCACGTAGAACGTGATCAAGAGCGAGGGCGAAAGCTGTGCTAGAACCCTCTTACGCTACCTATGGCTTCAAGACTGCCAGAACCGAGACCCCCGTAAGCTACAAGCAGATCAATTAAGGGGAAAATGAGGGTGCTCGTTATAATACATGAAGGAAAGAAGCCAACAGTCGGCGAGGCCAAGGAAAGCGTTGGGGATGGTACTTTATGTGTTTTTTTTTTAATGTTTACTTGGATAATCACAGAAATTAGTAATGTAATCTGTTTAGGGGAAAGATAATTAAACACAAAGTAGAAGAAAAAACAACGTGCCGATGGTGGGAACCGAACCCACGACCTCCGAATATCGCGTCCGGTGCTCTACCAACTGAGCTACATCGGCCGCTGTCCCCCCTGCTACTTGCTTGGGTATTTATGTTGTCTGTATACGAACCTTGAGAGTGTTCACCAGCGCCACCCTCAGCCAAAGCGGCGGACGTGGAACGTCCTTTGTTACCGCCAGCGTCACGTAGAACGTGATCAAGAGCGAGGGCGAAAGCTGTGCTAGAACCCTCTTACGCTACCTATGGCTTCAAGACTGCCAGAACCGAGACCCCCGTAAGCTACAAGCAGATCAATTAAGGGGAAAATGAGGGTGCTCGTTATAATACATGAAGGAAAGAAGCCAACAGTCGGCGAGGCCAAGGAAAGCGTTGGGGATGGTACTTTATGTGTTTTTTTTTAATGTTTACTTGGATAATCACAGAAATTAGTAATGTAATCTGTTTAGGGGAAAGATAATTAAACACAAAGTAGAAGAAAAAACAACGTGCCGATGGTGGGAACCGAACCCACGACCTCCGAATATCGCGTCCGGTGCTCTACCAACTGAGCTACATCGGCCGCTGTCCCCCCTGCTACTTGCTTGGGTATTTATGTTGTCTGTATACGAACCTTGAGAGTGTTCACCAGCGCCACCCTCAGCCAAAGCGGCGGACGTGGAACGTCCTTTGTTACCGCCAGCGTCACGTAGAACGTGATCAAGAGCGAGGGCGAAAGCTGTGCTAGAACCCTCTTACGCTACCTATGGCTTCAAGACTGCCAGAACCGAGACCCCCGTAAGCTACAAGCAGATCAATTAAGGGGAAAATGAGGGTGCTCGTTATAATACATGAAGGAAAGAAGCCAACAGTCGGCGAGGCCAAGGAAAGCGTTGGGGATGGTACTTTATGTGTTTTTTTTTTTAATGTTTACTTGGATAATCACAGAAATTAGTAATGTAATCTGTTTAGGGGAAAGATAATTAAACACAAAGTAGAAGAAAAAACAACGTGCCGATGGTGGGAACCGAACCCACGACCTCCGAATATCGCGTCCGGTGCTCTACCAACTGAGCTACATCGGCCGCTGTCCCCCCTGCTACTTGCTTGGGTATTTATGTTGTCTGTATACGAACCTTGAGAGTGTTCACCAGCGCCACCCTCAGCCAAAGCGGCGGACGTGGAACGTCCTTTGTTACCGCCAGCGTCACGTAGAACGTGATCAAGAGCGAGGGCGAAAGCTGTGCTAGAACCCTCTTACGCTACCTATGGCTTCAAGACTGCCAGAACCGAGACCCCCGTAAGCTACAAGCAGATCAATTAAGGGGAAAATGAGGGTGCTCGTTATAATACATGAAGGAAAGAAGCCAACAGTCGGCGAGGCCAAGGAAAGCGTTGGGGATGGTACTTTATGTGTTTTTTTTTTTTAATGTTTACTTGGATAATCACAGAAATTAGTAATGTAATCTGTTTAGGGGAAAGATAATTAAACACAAAGTAGAAGAAAAAACAACGTGCCGATGGTGGGAACCGAACCCACGACCTCCGAATATCGCGTCCGGTGCTCTACCAACTGAGCTACATCGGCCGCTGTCCCCCCTGCTACTTGCTTGGGTATTTATGTTGTCTGTATACGAACCTTGAGAGTGTTCACCAGCGCCACCCTCAGCCAAAGCGGCGGACGTGGAACGTCCTTTGTTACCGCCAGCGTCACGTAGAACGTGATCAAGAGCGAGGGCGAAAGCTGTGCTAGAACCCTCTTACGCTACCTATGGCTTCAAGACTGCCAGAACCGAGACCCCCGTAAGCTACAAGCAGATCAATTAAGGGGAAAATGAGGGTGCTCGTTATAATACATGAAGGAAAGAAGCCAACAGTCGGCGAGGCCAAGGAAAGCGTTGGGGATGGTACTTTATGTGTTTTTTTTTTTTTTTTTTTTTTAATGTTTACTTGGATAATCACAGAAATTAGTAATGTAATCTGTTTAGGGGAAAGATAATTAAACACAAAGTAGAAGAAAAAACAACGTGCCGATGGTGGGAACCGAACCCACGACCTCCGAATATCGCGTCCGGTGCTCTACCAACTGAGCTACATCGGCCGCTGTCCCCCCTGCTACTTGCTTGGGTATTTATGTTGTCTGTATACGAACCTTGAGAGTGTTCACCAGCGCCACCCTCAGCCAAAGCGGCGGACGTGGAACGTCCTTTGTTACCGCCAGCGTCACGTAGAACGTGATCAAGAGCGAGGGCGAAAGCTGTGCTAGAACCCTCTTACGCTACCTATGGCTTCAAGACTGCCAGAACCGAGACCCCCGTAAGCTACAAGCAGATCAATTAAGGGGAAAATGAGGGTGCTCGTTATAATACATGAAGGATCTGGAGGTTCTGGCAGTCTTGAAGCCATAGGTAGCGTAAGAGGGTTCTAGCACAGCTTTCGCCCTCGCTCTTGATCACGTTCTACGTGACGCTGGCGGTAACAAAGGACGTTCCACGTCCGCCGCTTTGGCTGAGGGTGGCGCTGGTGAACACTCTCAAGGTTCGTATACAGACAACATAAATACCCAAGCAAGTAGCAGGGGGGACAGCGGCCGATGTAGCTCAGTTGGTAGAGCACCGGACGCGATATTCGGAGGTCGTGGGTTCGGTTCCCACCATCGGCACGTTGTTTTTTCTTCTACTTTGTGTTTAATTATCTTTCCCCTAAACAGATTACATTACTAATTTCTGTGATTATCCAAGTAAACATTAAAAAAAAAACACATAAAGTACCATCCCCAACGCTTTCCTTGGCCTCGCCGACTGTTGGCTTCTTTCCTTCATGTATTATAACGAGCACCCTCATTTTCCCCTTAATTGATCTGCTTGTAGCGTACGGGGGTCTCGGTTCTGGCAGTCTTGAAGCCATAGGTAGCGTAAGAGGGTTCTAGCACAGCTTTCGCCCTCGCTCTTGATCACGTTCTACGTGACGCTGGCGGTAACAAAGGACGTTCCACGTCCGCCGCTTTGGCTGAGGGTGGCGCTGGTGAACACTCTCAAGGTTCGTATACAGACAACATAAATACCCAAGCAAGTAGCAGGGGGGACAGCGGCCGATGTAGCTCAGTTGGTAGAGCACCGGACGCGATATTCGGAGGTCGTGGGTTCGGTTCCCACCATCGGCACGTTGTTTTTTCTTCTACTTTGTGTTTAATTATCTTTCCCCTAAACAGATTACATTACTAATTTCTGTGATTATCCAAGTAAACATTAAAAAAAAAACACATAAAGTACCATCCCCAACGCTTTCCTTGGCCTCGCCGACTGTTGGCTTCTTTCCTTCATGTATTATAACGAGCACCCTCATTTTCCCCTTAATTGATCTGCTTGTAGCTTACGGGGGTCTCGGTTCTGGCAGTCTTGAAGCCATAGGTAGCGTAAGAGGGTTCTAGCACAGCTTTCGCCCTCGCTCTTGATCACGTTCTACGTGACGCTGGCGGTAACAAAGGACGTTCCACGTCCGCCGCTTTGGCTGAGGGTGGCGCTGGTGAACACTCTCAAGGTTCGTATACAGACAACATAAATACCCAAGCAAGTAGCAGGGGGGACAGCGGCCGATGTAGGTCAGTTGGTAGAGCACCGGACGTGATATTCGGAGGTCGTGGGTTCGGTTCCCACCATCGGCACGTTGTTTTTTCTTCTACTTTGTGTTTAATTATCTTTCCCCTAAACAGATTACATTACTAATTTCTGTGATTATCCAAGTAAACATTAAAAAAAAAAAACACATAAAGTACCATCCCCAACGCTTTCCTTGGCCTCGCCGACTGTTGGCTTCTTTCCTTCATGTATTATAACGAGCACCCTCATTTTCCCCTTAATTGATCTGCTTGTAGCTTACGGGGGTCTCGGTTCTGGCAGTCTTGAAGCCATAGGTAGCGTAAGAGGGTTCTAGCACAGCTTTCGCCCTCGCTCTTGATCACGTTCTACGTGACGCTGGCGGTAACAAAGGACGTTCCACGTCCGCCGCTTTGGCTGAGGGTGGCGCTGGTGAACACTCTCAAGGTTCGTATACAGACAACATAAATACCCAAGCAAGTAGCAGGGGGGACAGCGGCCGATGTAGCTCAGTTGGTAGAGCACCGGACGCGATATTCGGAGGTCGTGGGTTCGGTTCCCACCATCGGCACGTTGTTTTTTCTTCTACTTTGTGTTTAATTATCTTTCCCCTAAACAGATTACATTACTAATTTCTGTGATTATCCAAGTAAACATTAAAAAAAAAAAAACACATAAAGTACCATCCCCAACGCTTTCCTTGGCCTCGCCGACTGTTGGCTTCTTTCCTTCATGTATTATAACGAGCACCCTCATTTTCCCCTTAATTGATCTGCTTGTAGCTTACGGGGGTCTCGGTTCTGGCAGTCTTGAAGCCATAGGTAGCGTAAGAGGGTTCTAGCACAGCTTTCGCCCTCGCTCTTGATCACGTTCTACGTGACGCTGGCGGTAACAAAGGACGTTCCACGTCCGCCGCTTTGGCTGAGGGTGGCGCTGGTGAACACTCTCAAGGTTCGTATACAGACAACATAAATACCCAAGCAAGTAGCAGGGGGGACAGCGGCCGATGTAGCTCAGTTGGTAGAGCACCGGACGCGATATTCGGAGGTCGTGGGTTCGGTTCCCACCATCGGCACGTTGTTTTTTCTTCTACTTTGTGTTTAATTATCTTTCCCCTAAACAGATTACATTACTAATTTCTGTGATTATCCAAGTAAACATTAAAAAAAAAAAAAACACATAAAGTACCATCCCCAACGCTTTCCTTGGCCTCGCCGACTGTTGGCTTCTTTCCTTCATGTATTATAACGAGCACCCTCATTTTCCCCTTAATTGATCTGCTTGTAGCTTACGGGGGTCTCGGTTCTGGCAGTCTTGAAGCCATAGGTAGCGTAAGAGGGTTCTAGCACAGCTTTCGCCCTCGCTCTTGATCACGTTCTACGTGACGCTGGCGGTAACAAAGGACGTTCCACGTCCGCCGCTTTGGCTGAGGGTGGCGCTGGTGAACACTCTCAAGGTTCGTATACAGACAACATAAATACCCAAGCAAGTAGCAGGGGGGACAGCGGCCGATGTAGCTCAGTTGGTAGAGCACCGGACGCGATATTCGGAGGTCGTGGGTTCGGTTCCCACCATCGGCACGTTGTTTTTTCTTCTACTTTGTGTTTAATTATCTTTCCCCTAAACAGATTACATTACTAATTTCTGTGATTATCCAAGTAAACATTAAAAAAAAAACACATAAAGTACCATCCCCAACGCTTTCCTTGGCCTCGCCGACTGTTGGCTTCTTTCCTTCATATATATATATATATATATATATATATATATATATATATATATATATATATATATATATATATATATATATATATATATATATATATGTATATATAATTGCTTCACATAATTGAGGCGTACATTTTAAGGTGCAAAACGGCCGCCGATTGAGCCATGTACACGCGCACAGCAAATCTTCAGCATTCCCTCCGCTACCGCTCAGGCCAAACCAGCCCATACCTCACAGCTAGGGGGAGGAGGAGGAGGAAGAACATTTACTTCCGCCGAATATGGTGCAGCAGCCACCTACGGGTCCGCACGCAGGCGTCCGGGGAGGCAGTCTGTCGCACCGCGGCCAGAGGACACCTGGCCTCGTCTAGGAGAAGAGGTCTTCAGCCTCGGCCGCCAGGCGGACGGCGAATCGCTGTTTTTTTCGTCGGAGCTTCTTAGCGTGGTCTCCCATTCATCGCTAGTTTTAATCGCGTTGCGCCCTGGGGCACGAACGCATCTCCATATTATATGATCTAATGTTGCCACGTGGCCGCAAAATTTACAAATTTCGGTTTCTGCACCGTCCCTCTTCCGCCCTCTGGCACCCGTCCAACTCCTCCACAGGGGCGAAAAGAAATTTCGAGCTTGGAGTCTTCTCCAGTCGTACGATTCCTTTTTACTCAGGGATCTAACCGGTGGCGGATATATCCTCCGGTCTTTCTTCAAGTTGTCGGTTACATCTCTAAAGGTACCAATACATTCTTTGGTTTTAGATGTTGTGGAGGCGTCCGCAGCACCCCGAGGTAGGGAGGAGCGAGCGAGCATGTGGGCAGCCTCGTTGCCGGCGAGACCGGCGTGTGTTGGGGTCCAGATTATGGTCACGCGTTCGGCGAGAGACGACTCGTTCAGAAGTTTTGCAGCACGATTGCTGACTGTACCCTTGCTAAAATTTCTAACCGCCGCTTTGCTATCGCTGATGACGTGTTTCACGCCTGGTCGTGCAATGGCAATGGCTATTGCAATCTCCTCCGCCTCTACCGGCGGTAGATCTCGGTTTCTTTTTATTCCTATGGCGATCCCAGTGTCTAATAGGGCGACCGAGGTTACGTCGCCTTCTTTCCCGATCGCTGCATCGGTGTAGGCGACCGATCCCGGCGGGAGTTTGTCTAATTTGTTAGCGAGGTGCTTAGCTCTGCTTTTCCTCCTCCCCTCGTCGTGTACGGGGTGCATGTTCTTCGGTATGGGCGAGACGTATAGATGCTTTCTGATTTCTCGATCTATGCTTTCTCTGACACTTTCGCCTTCCCCGGGCGCTAGTAGGTTTACCCAGTCGAGGATTTGCCTACCCGCCGCCGTTCCTGCGAGTCGCTCTCTCTGGGACAGCCTGACCGCCGCAGCCAGCTCTTTCCACTCATTATGCAACCCCATTTTCTCTAGAATGTCGTTAGAAGTAGTTATGGGGAGTCCTAGAGCGCACTTCGTGCATCTCTTAATTATGGTGTTTAATTTGTGTTCTTCGGTCTTGTTGATATTTAGGAATGGAGTCGCGTAGCACATTCTGCTCGTGACAAAAGCTTGTACGAGTCTGAGTCTACTAGCCTCCGTGAGACCACTCCTTCTGTTGGACGTCTTCTTAAATACTCTGACTACGAGCTCCGCCTGATCTTTTAATTTCTTAATCAGGCTTTTGTGACTACCCCTGCGGTTGATAATCATACCTAATATTCTAATTTCATCTACTTTCGGGGCTTCGTTTCCGTTGACTTTAATTTTGATATCTGGAGTTATCTTCCCACTACTGCTGGTCATTACCAGGAGCTCCGATTTTGGAAAAAAAAAAGAAGAGAGGAAGCAAGCGTGCACACTGCTTTGCCGAGGGCAGCAGTAAACTTCTTTTTGATGTTTCTTGAAGTTCCCTTTTTTTTCTTCTTCTTCTTGTTGGTTATGGTCCCGTCTCCTTGCTTCGCCGAAAGAATTTCAATGGGCCGAATTAAATTAACAAACTAATTTAATTAAAATAATAGGTTGGTTGGATAAACAAGCACAGCACAGTCGAAATAAAGAACAAATAAGACACCGAGTTAGGTCGCCCTCCGGCTTAGGACAGTCCGTCGTCCCAAGCGAGCGTACAGGAGAACGTCCGTCTTCTCCCTCGCTCGGGCCGCAACTCTCCGGGCTACCCATCGCACCTCGTCGTTTTCGCGCGATCCCACGTTTCCGTGAAAACGTCCTTGGTGTCCCCCCGTTCACACAGATTCCTGGAAAATCGTAGCCGAGGTCCAGTTCGCCGAAACGTCCCAACCCCGGCCTTTCCACCACTGGCATTCCACTCTCGAGGACGCGCACGAGATTTACGGCTGCCTGTTACACATACCAAAGAAAAAAAAAAAAAACCCAACGGGCACTCGACACGGTCCGCCGACGGCGTTCGGAGCCTCGCGCGCTAACCACCAGGCCAAACACAGAACGGCCGAGCGCCTTTCAATGCGCGAGACCCCCCGCCCCTCAAGAAAGACATAAAACAGACAACGCGCACACGCAGGGACACTTCACACTGTAAACCCCGCCGGGGTGGCGCAGTGGTTACGGCGCTCGACTACTGTTCCCAAGGACGCGGGATCGAATCCCGGCCTCGGCGGCAGCTTTTCGATGGAGGCGAAAAGCAAGGCGCCCGTGTGCTGTGCGATGTTAGTGCACGTTAAAGAACCCCAGGTGGTCGAAATTTCCGGAGTCCTCCACTACGGCGTCTCTCATAGCCTGAGTTGCTTTGGGATGTTAAACCCCACAAACCAACCAACCAACCAACTTCACACTGTAAACAAAAACAAGAAAAAGATCCCACCCTCCCTGGGTGCGGGCGCCGCTACACCCACGCGCCTCGCTGGCCGGCTCTCCGATACGGGAGGAAACACACAAACACACACAAAAGGAAAACCGGAGTAAACATGCCCTATTGACGACCTTACAGCAGCTCCAAGCCGTCACTCGTTTGAAACAACGCTGTCTACTTTGGCTAGCCTGCCCGCCCCTCCTTTAAACCTTTCCCCACTGATAAAGAAAAAAATGCAGAAGAAAGCGTGCGTGCTGGTGAATGCGGAGGGCTAGATGCTCTCCCCTCTCCAACTCGAAGCCGCGCCGATGGGCCTTGGTCGCGCTCCGACGGCCAAGCGCTTTTCTCACTACCCCAATAGAATTAAAAAAAAAAAAACAAGACAAAAAAAAACATCGACAGGACACGCAGAAGTGACGTAGCTGTACGTCACTTTTGTGTCACGTGATTGCGCGTTCAGGATCTGCAAAAATATTCTCCCGTGTTTGCATGCAGATCGTGGACGAGCAACCACGTTACACAAAAGTGATGTAGAGCTACGTCACTTCTGCGTGCTCTGTCAACGTTTTTTTTTTAAATTCTACTGGGACAGTGAGAAAAGCGCTCGGCCGTCGGAGCGCGGCTTCGAGCTGGCGGAGGGAGAGCAGCTAGCCGTCCCGTCCACACTCAACATCACGCACGATTTCTTCTGTATTTGTTTTTCCTATTAGTGGGGAGAGGTTGAAAGGAGGGGCGGGTATAGCCCCTCAATAAAGGGGCTTTAGGGGCGGGCAGGCTAGCCAACCTAGACAGCCTGGTTTCAAACGAGGGACGGCTTGGAGCTGCCCTCGGTAAAGCAGTATGCACGCTTGCTTCCTTTTTTCTTTTTCCCTAGCTGTGAGGTATGGGCTGGTTCGGCTTGAGCGGCAGCGGCGGAAATGCTGAAGATTTGCTGTGCCGTTTACTTGGCTCAATCAGCCGCTTTTGCACCTTAAAAGTTACGCCTCAATTATGTACATACAATATATATATATATATATATATATATATATATATATATATGCCTTCCTGGCCTCGCCGACTGTTGGCTTCTTTCCTTCATATATATATATATATATATATATATATATATATATATATATATATATATATATATATATATATATATATATATATATATATATATATATTCTGGGCTGTGCATTCGCATGCTTCATGGATAGCAGAGCGGCCTTGCATCTGGGTATATAGTCGTTTGAGAGACTTAAATACATTTATTAGCGCCCGTTTTAGTGGTAATGTCATCGAGACAGCATTGCGTGATCGTGGATTGCACAAACAATAAAAAAAAAAAACGCAAGATGATTGCCGAGTGCCTATTGCGGGAAGCATCCACAGCCCGAGTTCGGCTGTATATGTTTTTGTTTCACTGCTTTCCAGTCTATCCTGATTTAATTCGCCCATGAATGTTTTATGTAAGCCAGATAGACTTACTACCAATGACGGACTCACGAATATGAGGCCCATTTCACTTCCTCCGCCGTAGTAACCACGCGCGCCGGGCAGACCGTGCCACCCGCAAGCCCTCAGCGCCAACGATATACGGTGGATCTCTTCCGCCTACGCAAGAAGAGCGTGCTAAAATCTGTTCTTCACTTAAACAATAAGCCGAAGCAAAAAAAAAAAGAAAATCTTTCTTGCGGATTTCTGACCCATGCCGTGTTATTATGAATAAGTTACGCAACACATTGCCGCATGGTGCGGCGCGCGGCTCATCGTCTGCACGCTGGATCCGCTGCTATTGCGTCACCTAAATTTGCATCTTTCTTTTACTGATACAATTGGATCGGCAGTCAGAGAGACCATTTACTCTAGCGCTGAGCAATTACAAATTGCGCCTTCGGATGTGCCTTCGATGCGAAACAATGTAGGCCTAGCGAGTAGCGCCCGACGAGAGTGCCGTCGTCCGCCGCGCCAGCGGGCGGCGCCGCTTTCGTAAGCGTTGCTGTATGTGCTGCGAATTTGTTGTCTTCGTTCAGGTGCAGCTGAGAACGCGCATTTTTCGACGTTTTGCTCAACAATACGTCCTGCAAACGATGCTGCTACGACGTACGGGACAGGGGTATACGATGTTGCGCCGCGGGACGAACACCATTGCAAGGCTGCATAAAAACGTCGATGGATGGTACTTTAGACACTACTTCTTTTATGTGCTGGTCTTGAACCGTGGTTTAACTTGAAAGTATGTATTGTTGAAGCAGGACAGCTCGATCGTATATCGAAATGGGTCGCACTTCACGTAAATCAATGCGGCGATAACTGGAATGAATCTTTCCTAATATCTGCATTCCGCGTTCGGTAGCTGCCCGTGCGGTTCATTCGCCGTGTGTTTATGTGTACAGTTACTATTGCGGTTATAAAATATAATTGAAAATACATGCAATTGTGAAAGATCCAACAGATTCATCCTCACTGCTGAAGTGGAGCGCAGTCCTTCGCAGTCACCCCGGCCGCTAGTGCTGTTTCCAACAGCTGCCGCCATGTCAAACGGATGGTATACGGTTTCCTGGCGCGCTAAAACAAAGCACAAATAGTACCAAGGTGTCGGATAGCTTTCACGAGCACCGCAAAACAGCATTTTTACACTGCCGCACAGCAGCAGCAGCAACACGCATAGCACAGCCCAAGATGACGTCAAGAGGAGCCGCAGTGGACTTTTGCAGTTTGGCTGACACGGGGCGCCACCATCAAACTAAGATGGCTGCGCCCAGGCATCGAAACTAAAAAGGTCTATATATGTATATATTGTGAGCTTCCGTGGATGTTCTTTAATTTGTTCATTCCATGATCTTCCTCTTTCATTTGTACATACCATCATCATCGTCCCGTGGCGCCGGCTCCCACACGCGCCTGGGTTTTTGTCATCGGAATAAAACGCTAGACAAGGCATCGCTGGCCTTGCCGTCTCAAACTAGCCTTCTTTCACAAGTGGTGGAGGTCAAATTCGATCCCCTTGCTGCCTTGGGCCCTGCCTCTCGCTGGAGCTACGTTCCGGTCGCCGTTTGGCAACTTCCACCATAACCATGTCCACCGAGAGCAATCCCGACCAGGCCGGACCCTCTACCTCGGCTGCACCGACGCCTCAGACTCTGCCCCCACGTCAACGTGACCCGCCGCTGATCGCTGGTCGCATATGAACGCTGCAGTGCCTATAACCGGTGGGACGATGCTTTAAAATTCCTCAACGTTTCGTTCTATCTCATTGAGGTCGCCAGAAACTGGTTCATTAATCGCGAACCCCACACTACTAACTGGACCACTTTCAAACAGCAGTTCCGACAATACTTCGCCGACCCGGCAGTTCCGACTGAGATCGCGAGAAACAAGCTCGCTTCCCGCCTTCAAGGTCGGTCCTGATGAATCATATGCGTATTACATAGAGGCTGTTCTTGCACTTTGTCGGCGCATTGGTCCCACCATGACAGAACCTGAACGTGTGCACCACGTCTTAAAAGGGATCAATTCTATGGCTTATCATACCTTAGTTGCCCAGAATCCTTCAAGTGTTGATTCAATTACAACGACCTGTCAACGCCTCGACCAGCTGCAGTCCTCTCGATTACAGCCCAGCTTCGCAACTGGTCCGACCTCTGCTGACCTTGATCTGCGGGCAATGATTCGAGCAATCATCCGCGAGGAGCTCCAAGCCCTCAATCCTTTTTGTCGACATGGGTGCGATCATTCTTCCGCACCTTCTAATGACGCCGTTCTCCGCAACATGATTAAAGAAGAGCTATCAACTATCAGCCACCCCATGACATCCGAACCTTCTGCAAACCGTCCAGCGCCGACCTACGCTCACGTCGATGCATCCCCCCTTCTTTGGTTCCCACGCCCCCACCGGCACCAACTTACAATCACGTTAATGCAATGGCGATGGCTCAACCTACACCACCATATTACGCACCTTGGCGTCCCTCCTGACCAGTCTGCTATTACTGGGGTATTATAGGACATATATCCCGCTTCTGTCGTTGCCGCCTTCAGAACGAGCGCCGTGGTTACGACACCTTCGAAAGTGACATGCCTTCAACCTCATATTATCAACGCCGGTCTATTCCAAGCCCACCTCTACGATCCTCCCCACCTCCAGTATCTTCCTCTGAGCCTCGTGGGAACCATGTATACCGACGCCGGTCCACATCCCCATACCGCCGCTCAGTTTCCCCTCTTCGCCCCGCAACCATTCTCCCTGTCCGCCATCCGGAAAACTAAGTGTTGTAGTTTCCGGAGGTCAAACTGCACTCTGCGAACTTACTAAAAGTCCTCCTGATCCCCCGTATAATGTGACTGCTGTTATTGCTGAAGGTTTAAAGGTCGAAGCTTGATAGGGGCTGCAATTTCTGTCATTCACGCTGATTTGTGCTACCATTTGCGAAAAGTGACAACACCATATGATGGGCCTGAACTCCGTGGAGCCAATGACGTCCCTTTGCGCCCTTCAGCGAAGTGCACCGTACGAGTTGTTATCGACGGCATCCGCATTCATGTGCAGTTTGCTTTGCTCTCACCTTGTGCGCACCTGATGATTTTAGGATGGGATTTTTGTCAACCGCTTCAGCGTTAATTTCTTGTGGTGACCGTGTTATCCATATGACAGACAGCGATTTTTCATCTGACTTTTCTGAACGACATCATCCCCTCGTTGCCGCCGCTGATACTGTTTTGCCTCCTCAGTGCGAAAAACTGCTTACTGTTGTTTCTGACCACATCACTGACGGGGACGTACTCATAGCACCATCATATGGTCATCTTGCACGCGGCATCGCTTTCCCGTCAAGTCTTGTCCGGTTCCACAACGGCTCAGCCACAGTACTGGCCACTAACACTTCACGTGAATCCCTCGTGCTCCCAAAAGGAACTTCTCTGCATTGCATGGTGGATGTTCAACCTTTTTCCCTGATGGTGCTCACCACCCCTCCGCCTCAGCAAAGTGTTTCGTCAGACGTCTCTCTTTCTGTTCTCGCAAAGACTGTTAATCCTAAACTCACGCCGAACCAACGCCAAGAACTGCTGACATTGCTTCGACACCACCAAGCCATTTTTGATGCCACTTCCACACCACTGGGACGGACCAGTGCTGCGCACCATCGCATCATTACTGAAGGTAACTCTATCGTTCGCCGACGGCCTTATCGGGTTTCCCTCTCAGAACGAAAAGTAACTGAAGAAAATGTAAATGACATGCTCCATCGCAATATAATTCGTCCCTCAACAAGCCCATGGTCCTCCCCAGTAGTGCTAGTTAAAAAAAAGGACGGCTCGGTACGCTTTTGTGTTGATTACCGCGCACTCAACAAAATTACCCACAAAGATGTATACCCAATGCCAAGAATTGATGCTGCCCTTGACTCTCTCCAAGGCGCCAAATATTTCTCGACCTTGGACCTCCGCTCACGTTATTGGCAAATACCTATGCACGAGGACGACAAAGAAAAAACCGCTTTTGCAACACCCGATGGCCTTTACGAATTTAATGTTATGCCTTTCGGACTTTGTAACGCACCAGCGACATTTTAAAGAATGATCGATACTGTGCTTCGTGGCCTAAAATGGAGAACCTGTTTGTGTTACTTGGACGATATTGTTATCTTTTCGGAAACCTTTAATGACCATCTCACGCGCCTGAATGAAGTCCTCACCTGTCTCGCTTCGGCAGGCCTCCAGCTCAACATCAAAAAGTGCCACTTTGCACAGAAGGAAATTAGAATATTGGGACATCTGGTCAGCCATGACGGCATTCGCCCAGATCCTGAAAAAAATAATCGCGGTCTTGAACTTTGCTCGTCCACAACGGACTACAGATTTGCGCAGTTTCCTCGGCCTCGCCTCTTATTTCCGGCGTTTTATAAGGCATTTTTCAACTATTGCTGCACCACTTCATGAGCTACTTAAAGCACGCAGCCCTTTCGTGTGGACGGAACAGTGCGAAACTGCTTTTAATGACCTAAATAGCACGCCCTCACATCAGATCCTGTTCTTGGCCACTTCAGTGACAGCGCTCAAACTATCCTGCACACCGATGCCAGTGGTCACGGTCTTGGCGCTGTACTTCTGCAGCGTGATGCAACATCGCGTGAGAAAGTGATTGCCTTTGCCAGTCGGACTCTGACTCCAGCTGAAAAAAACTACACCCTTACCGAGCAGGAGTGTCTTGCCGTCGTCTGGGCTGTCCAAAAGTTTCGCCCTTACCTATACGGTCGGCACTTCACAGTTGTGACCGACCACCATGCTCTTTGCTGGTTGTCTTCACTCAAAAATTTGACAGGCCGACTTGGCCGCTGGATTCTACACCTGCAAGAATACCATTTCGACGTCACTTATAAATCTGGTCGCCAACACCAAGACGCCGACGCCCTATCTCGCTGTCCCCTTTCGGAATCAATTTGCTGCTTTTCTTCCCAATGCATTTGATCTGACCAGAGCCGACCATCTCTTTGCCCGACGTATATCACAACCGTTTGTTTTGACGACGCTGAGAACAAGCACGCTCTCCGCTCACAGCAATTAGCCGATACCTACTGCCGTCCTATCATCGACCGCCTTATCGGCGCTTCGGACCCGCCCTATGCTAGGCTTCGCCGACAGTTTCGCAATTTCAAGCTCGAAGATGGCATCCTACTCCGTTACGTGTATTGCCCTAATGGAACTCGCTGGATCCCAGTCGTGCCGCGTGTGCTTCGCCCACGTATATTGGCGGCTCTCGACGATGACGCTACTGCAGGTCACCTTGGTTTTGACAAAACCTACGACCGCGTGAGAAAACGATTCTTTTGGCCTGGCTTATCTTCCACCGTTGCCAAATGCGTCGCATCCTGCCCTCTGTGCCAACGTCGCAAACGGCTGACTTCTTCGCCCGCTGGCCTTCTGCAACCTCTTCCTCGTCCCACCACGCCATTCGACGTAGTCGGCATCGACTTATATGGTCCCCTACCTCTCTCCGATGGGGGTAACCATTGGATTATAACAGCTGTCGAACACCTCACACGCTACGCTGAGACAGCACCTGTACCGACTGGTTCCGCTGAAGAAGTAGCAAATTTCTTTTTGCGATCAATTGTATTGCGTCATGGCGCTCCTCGGGTGCTCCTAAGTGACCGCGGTACAGCCTTCTTATCGAAAGTCGTTGCCGAAGTTCTTCACGCGTCATCCACCCTTCATAAGACAACCTCAAGCTACCATCCCCAGACTAACGGTCTGACTGAGCGATTTCATCGCACCTTGTCAGACGTGATATCCATGTACATCACACCAGATCATCGAAATTGGGACACTATTCTACCATTCGTCACATTCGCCTATAGCACAGCATTACGACGGACTACCGGTTATTCTCCATTTTTCCTCGTTCATGGCCGTCCTCCCACTACAATTCTCGACGGTTCCTTCTTCTCTACACCCGACTACTCCACATCAGTACCTACCCATTTTTTATCTCGTGTGGCCAGATGCCGCCATCTTGCCCGCCTCAACATGGCAGCGTGGCAGGAAGACCCCAAGACTCGCTATGATTCTACACATCGAGTGGTCTCTTTTCGTCCTGGCGACGAAGTGCTGCTTTATACACCATTGCGCAACCCTGGCCTTAGTGACAAATTCCACCACCGCTACGTAGGTCCCTATGAGGTCATAAGCCAAACTTCGCCAGTGAACTACAAAGTGACGCCTGTTGATCCCCCAGCTGATCGATGCCACCGTGGAACTGAAATTGTTCATGTGTCTCGCTTTAAGCCGTTTGTGCGCCGCGATGCATCGCTTAGTTAGGAGCGGCAAGGCTGGGCGCTTCCGATCCCCCGGCCAGACTGTGTGAGCCTTCCGTGGATGTTCTTTAATTTGTTCATTCCATGATCTTCCTCTTTCATTTGTACATACCATCATCATCGTCCCGTGGCGCCGGCTCCGGCACGCGCCTGGGTTTTTGTCATCGGATTAAAACGCTAGACAAGGCATCGCTGGCCTTGCCGTCTCAAACTAGCCTTCTTTCACAATATATATATATATATATATATATATATATATATATATATATATATATATATATATATATATATATATATATATATATATATATATATATATATATATATATATATATATATATATATATATATATATATCCAACAAAGACGGAGGGGACAGCGGCCGATGTAGCTCAGTTGGAAGAGCACCGGACGTGATATTCGGAGGTCGTGGGTTCGGTTCCCACCATCGGCACGTTGTTTTTCCTTCTACTTTGTGTTTATTTATCTTCCCCTAAACACATTACATTACTAATTTATGTGATTATGAAGTAAAAAATTAAAAAAAAGAAGTACAATCCCCAATGCCTTCCTTGGCCTCGCCGACTGTCGGCTTCTTTCCTTCATGTATTATAACGAGCACCCTCATTTTCCCTTTATTTATCTGCTTACACACACACACACACACACACACACACACACACACACACACACACACACACACACACACACACACACACACACACACACACACACACACACACACACACACACACACACACACACACACACACACACACACACACACACACACACACACACACACACACACACACACACACACACACACACACACACACACACACACACACACACACACACACACACACACACACACACACACACACACACACACACACACACACACACACACACACACATATATATATATATATAGTGAGCCTTTCACGGACCTTCTTTCATTTGTACATACCCTAATCTTCTTCGTTCTTTTGTACATACCATCATCATCATAACGCGGCGCCGGTTCCAGCGCGCGCCTGGTTTCACCCTCAGAGTAAACGCCGACACGGTGTACCTTGCCTTGCCGTCACGACTTTGCCGTCTCGACCTGGCCTTCTTTCACAAGTGGTGGAGGTGAATCTCCTTGCTGTCTTGTGCCCTGCCTCTCGCTGGAGCTACGTTCCGGTCGCCGTTTGGCAACAACCGCTATCGTTATGTCAACCGAGAGCAGTCCCGACCCGGCCGGACCCTCTACCTCGGCTACACCGCCGCCTCCCACTGTGCCCACTGTGCCCACTGTGCCCACACGACAGCGCGACCTGCCGCTGTTCGCTGGTCGTCGCGACGAAGACGTGGATGACTGGCGTGACACTTATGAACGCTGCAGTGCCTACAACCGGTGGGATATGCTTTAAAATTCCTCAATGTTTCCTTCTACCTTACTGAGGTCGCCAGGAATTGGTTTATCAACCGCGAGCCTCACACCATTAACTGGGCCACCTTCAAACAGCACTTCCGCCAATACTTCGCCGACCCGGCAGTTCGGACTGAGATCGCGAAGAACAAGCTCGCGTCCCGCCTTCAAGGTCCCGATGAGTCGTATGCATCTTACATAGAGGCCATAGGCACGGCCGCTCGATGGAAGCGCACTAGGTGCGGCCTGCTACGTCGCTCGAAACCGGCGGGAGGCGCCTACTTCCAGTCGCCACCGTCGCGGCGCCACCGTTCGGGGACAGCCGCGCGTGGAGAGCTGCGCCTGGCTGCGCTTTGAGGGAGGCGTCGGCGTGGTAGAAGCCTTTTATATAAGAGCTCCGCTTCACACAATTTGGCAACACGAATTAGTATATACTGTCATGTCTAGTGTGACCATGTCAGCACTTAGCGCTTGCTCGGCAAGGATGTATACTGAAGTGTACCCCGAAAAACTTATAGTGACGGTGGTTCAAGGCCACTCGATTGAAGAGCTTACATTATCGTGAGGTTGCATTCGGATCCAATTGTTTGTCACATGAAAATGTGACCCGGCTGTGAACAATTCGAAACTGTTCAGCTGCCATGGTAGCATAATGCATAACCCCTTAATTAACTATGTTGCGAATTCCGTGTGTCATTTTCATACCATTTACTCATTCCTGCATACAGCTTTTATACACAAATTGATGCCAACCTGTTCTAAGCTGCCAGCGCTAT
The DNA here is from genome assembly GCF_055883805.1 of Amblyomma maculatum. Lineage (NCBI taxonomy): Eukaryota > Metazoa > Arthropoda > Arachnida > Ixodida > Ixodidae > Amblyomma > Amblyomma maculatum. Next base: position 196,080,708 of record NC_139347.1, on the reverse strand, counting down.
CCAATACAAAAATGTCCTACTATGAGCAACCTCTGTGAAAATGCGACATGTAACCAACTTTTCTATCTCATTCTGACAAATGTTACGGTGGAAATATGAAGATGAATATTAGGTTAAATCTAGATGATTACCTGGGATCTTCGACTCAGTTGGAGACCTTAAACTTTGTACGCCAGAACGCTATCCGTCATGGCTTCCCGCATTTTGCATGACCGGACAAAGTAAGCGCGCTTGATAGAGCCAGTTTGCCTCAAGGTGCTATGTATATGCGCCGAAAGTTTTTATTACTATTTTTATTTCCTGCTTGCAAACCAAAACAATTTTGCTGGTTCGTAAATATCAATGGAAAAACGTGCATCGAGTGTTCTTGTTGTGAAACTCTTAGCTGCGATCACAAGAATGTTCACGCTTCAGAGCGCAACTACAGCCGAGATTTAGCGAGCAGCCGAGTACGCTTATTTAATGGCCACACACACAAAAAAAGGGAAGAAAATTACCAATCGCAGACGGAAAACCTTTTTTGAGAGAGGTTTACGCCATAGCCATAAATGTCGCTACACTGTTGAGTTGACATTTCCAGCCCAGCTCGCTATCAGTGGGGTCAGCAACTTAACGATATCTTGCATAGCGCCTTAGCATGGACACGATCATTGTTTTTATAGATTAGCTGCAGGTACTGTGTACAGTGAGAAACCAATGATGAAATCAAAAGTTTACACAGCTTGCTACTTCACCGGACCTCTTCAGACTTCATCATCCTGTTAATGAAGGTGATCGTAAGCTGACAAAGTTTGATTACTTCCATTGCGGGGTACATCAAGCCTCCATTGTCCTTGGTTTTCATTAACCTGTAACTGGTCCAGTTGACTCATATTTCCTGCAACAAGGTCTTGCATGACTGACACGTCGCCTCAAAACCATTACCAAATGTCACATAAATTAAGCAACAACCTAGTAGTGATAAACAAAACTTGGGGTTCTTAAGTCTCCTTGAGGAGCCTCGTTAGAGTGCCCGCACTTTGCTACCTGCTTATTCACCGTATCCCGTAATTGCTGCCTCTGTCGCATATTATTAGAATGCAGCCTTAAGCCACCGCATTATGTGAAATAGCACCCTACACATAGCTATATAAAGTCCCTCTTTACCGAAACCGTACGAATGTGCCCTATAGGAGTATAGTGTGCCTGACTTGGGATCTGAGGGTCCCGCTTTCAATAATTCCCATTTCACCCTTACATCTTATTGACTCTCTCTGGTTTGGTAGCTCCTGCCACATTGAACATGTCATGTGTTCTCATTGCGCCAAAGGTGTCTGGCCATATCACCAACTAAAGTGCCTCTTACCAGAGACATCTTTTCCAACTTTCCGCAGATAGAGCGGGCGCCGGATTTTCTGTGGAACGTGGCTTTTCATTTTATCGCATGGGCTCAAACAGTCTCAAGAGTATAAACAAATGTTGTATGCACAGGCTTCTTTACTTACAAGGCCACTCAGACTAGCGCGGCAAAATTTAGAACAAATTGCATGCTTATATATATATATATATAAAAAAAAAAAAAACCTTCGTAGCTTTTTCTGATATGTCCTCGCAACATAACCTGCGAGAAGAGCTTCTGGTGCTACCTCATCGTGTTCATCTGCTTCACAACACATCGTTAAAAATCCTAGTTCACTGGCCATCTCCTTGGTAACTAAATAGTTTAAGCAACGTGAGGGGAACACAGGAAAAGAGACCGACCCAACTAGCGCGGTTGTGCCGTCTTCTTCTCCTGTGTTCCCGTCACGTTGTTTGCACGGTTAACCTATAATTAATCACCAACAAGTGCAATCTGCAGTACAGGTTGAAAATCAAGCCAACAAAGCATTAGAAACCATTTCAGAATGGGGGAGGAAAGTCCACTTAGAATTTAATCCAAACAAATCGAAATGTCTCCTCATCAAAAAAAGTTATGGCAATCGACCCCCGGTGATTAAAATTAATAACGAAAAACTAAAAATTGTAAACGAATTGAAGATACTTGGAGTAATCTTCGATAATAGTATGTCCTTTTTACCACATCTAAGGTATGTAAAGGAGAAGGTTCAGATGTTGAGTACCAACTTAAGCAAATTCTCTAAAGTAGGCAAGGGAATGAAAGGACAACACTTAAGAAAACTATACACATTAGGAATAGAAAGAATGATAGTATACGGCGCTCCAATTTGGTATGAAGATAAAGTAATAATACAAAGAAAATTAAAATCGATTCAGCGAATTCCATTAATATTAATAACTGAAGCCTATCGGACCACCTCAAATGTAACATTAAATGTGATAGCAAATATTCCACCTGTTCATTTAAAAATAAGGGCAGAGAAAGAAGTTTTTGAAATAATGCAAGGGTAGAAAACATTTTATTTCAAAGGAAAACAATTTTCTGGTAAAGAAATAACGAACAAGTGTGACATGTGGAACTACAATCCAGCAGAGAAATTAGCATATAACTATACAGAAGAAGCTAATATAACAGCAGATATAAATATATATACTGATGGCTCGCAGATTAAAGAAAATACGGGTGCAGCATTTGTAGTGTTCAATGGTAGGGAAGAACAGCTATTTCACAAACAATATAAACTTCCACAATATGCAAACAATTTCGATGCAGAGGTAGTTGCTATTAAAAAGGCAATAGAATACGTCAGCGGCAATGAAAGTAACAAAATTCAAATATTTACAGACAGTCTATCGGCACTTCAAGCGATTAAAAATCCAAATAACCAGAATTCAGCAATACAAGAAATTAAAAAAGAATTAAGTAAAAGGAAGAAAAGCAATATTATTTTAACATACATAAGGGGACATAGTGGAATTAAGGGGAACGAAATGGCGGATGCATTAGCCAAAGAAGCATTAGAGAAAGGAGAACTAACAAATATGCCAATTTCAAAAATATTTGTTAAGAAACAGTTGCAAAAGAGAATCTATGATGAATGGAATGAGATTTGGAACATAGAAGGTAAAGAAAGTAGTGCATTTGAATGGATCAGAAGTGTAAAGAACTTATCGTATCATTTTCCCACAAATCACTACACTTCACAGGCAATATCATCTCATGGAAGATTTCCTTTTTATCTGCACAGATTCAGCCTTTCAGCTTCTCGTAAATGCTCATGTGGAGAAAATATATGTAATTTCGATCCTTATATTGAAAAATTTCGGGATAAGAAGAAAGAAAGAGAAAAGTTAATAAAAATATTAGGCCCTAATTTACAACTACGTAAACCAGAAATAATTAAAAACCTGGAAACATACAAAATTCTAGAAAGAATGGGACAAATAATATTAGAAAAATCGTATGAAATTAATTAGATCATATAGGATACATTTTGGGTATAACAGGTGTGGGAACTGAGGGGCAGCTCAGGCCAACCGAGGTGGGCACAAATGACCGCCCCTTTAGCCCCACACCAAATTGGGACACAACAACACAAACAAAACACAGCAAGGAACGGCAAATAAGAAAATTCGGAAAGTACATGATACCATTTACATTTACATAGCAGTCAACAACACAAGAGTGCAATGACGTCGCTTGACGTCAAGAGTATACCGAGAAAGGAAAAAGATGTGCAAGATCAGCAGTGTTGAAGATCGGACAGCGGTGTGAAGTGCAGTATTGGTGTGTTCAAGACGAAAAGTATTTTGTGCAGTGCAGTGTTGTGAGGTGCGGTGTTTGATATTCGAAACGCGTCTTCTGTGAAACAACAAACCAGGAGGAAGGCTATTCTGCTATGTTGTGAAGCCCAGAAGCATGGAATGCAACTGAACATATCAAGTATAAGTGTGCAGAAGCAAGATGTTTATGAAGTTTATGTTTATCCATAAGTTCTGTATAAATTTGTGTTTATATAATTATTGTGGTGAATCTAAATGTATAATGTATAAGGTATATCGTTTGAGTAACTGTTATTATGTGTATAACAACATCAGTGTTATATGCAACCTATATAATTTGTCATGTTCAGAATAAAATTGTTTATATAATTATTAGTGTATCTAAATGAATAATGTACAATGAATATTGTTTGTGTAATTGCTAATATGTGTATAACAACATCAGTATTATATGTAACCTATATCATGTTACAACAGTGAATTTTATGTATAATCTAAACATTCATTAAGAAATAAACGCCGTTGATTGCGCTGCCTGCTCCCTTGGCTGGGGGACGCGATGATGGTATACTTCTCTCTCTATCTTTCTCTTCCTCTTTTCAAACCTCTACTCGACCCTCCCCCCTCTACTATATTTTTTTTATATATATAAAGCACTTTTGGTACTAGACCGTTTTATTTAAATTTCGATTGGACTTTCCTCACCCGCGATACATTAGTGGTGCAGAAGAGATCCCACTTAGGATCTCAATCTACTCTGTCCCTTGTAGCAAATTCAATGGCAACTGATAGGGTATTATGCTTCAGCATCTGAACTTTTTAACCTCAGCGCCGCTTTCATTTCAGAGGAAGCGAGTGCATTTCCACTCCTCGCTGCTGTCTTTGCCTGAAGCGAGCTCAGCAGATAAAATTAGAGGATCTCTTAGATGTCTCTTAAGCGGAGGACGGCGAAAGCCTACCCTTCTCCTATCATTTGCCACATTCGTCGGTTTGATATATTGGTCGTTTCCCAGTCATGATGAGTCTTCCTGCGTAGTCACTGTAGCCCTTATCACTCATAACTAAGCAGGTTACTCATTTAGAATCAGCAGTGGTCATTACATGTCGTCGTTTCACATATTGGTCATTTCGTAGTCATTAACAGTAATGATGAGTCATGCCTAGCTATTATAGTCATTACCACACATCGCTAAGCACTTTTACTCATTTCTAATCAATTGCGGTCATTACATGTCGTAGTTTGATATACTGGTCATTACAAATCATTTTAGTCGTTATTAACCATTATTAGTCATTAGCATTAGTCATTACATCTATCAATGTCTATACTTTTATTGATTACCTATCACCATCAATCATTTTCATTCTTAATCTCCCTCCTTGCACGTCCGCTTTTGTGACTGACACACCAGTGCACCGATGCGACGTACAGATTACAGGCACAGCTTTTGCGCACAGATTTTCGCTCCATGAGCCTAGAACGGCTTTCGTCTTAAAAAACAAACGCATCCCGTCTCAATGTTAGCGTGCTTGCACACACGCACACAAAAAAGTTTGCTTTTACCACGCAGACGCGAGGCGAACGCGCCCAGAAAGGAGGCAAACCGCGCGCTCAGAGCCGGCGACCCCGGCGGCGACGTGTCCCCGAACAGTGGCGCCCTCAGCAGAAATAGCGGGTGCAACTGTAGACTCCCCAAGGACGCGCTTGCCCATTGACGGCGGCGCGACGCAGCAGGCCACAGTGCGCTTCCATCGAGCGGCCGTGCCATAGGCAACCTGCAATGGAGTTTGCTGAGACATGTGGCGCCATCTGGCGGCCGACGGGAGCTAATACTGAGGCGGCGCAGAAGCTGACGCCGTATATGTTGCGGCCGCTGTGTTCCTTCTGCGTTCGCGTTTTGTTATCCCAGTGAGTGTGATTTACTCATTTAGTGACTTCAGTGGTCTCGTGCGATGCTTCGACTACTACGGATGTGAACAAGAATAAAAATAAGCGCAAGGGCGGCAAGAAAGACTACCACCATCACGAAGGAGACCTAAGCGTACCGCTTGCTGGGAGAACCTGGGGAGAATGATCAGAGAAGGAGATATTGGCTGCGAGAGAGTAATGTAACTGAAATTTGTTTTGTTATGGGGCCATTGGCGTACAGACGCCAAGAAGCTAAAATAAGACGATTGCCCGTAAGCGGAGGAAACGGTATGAACTTCTGACTCGGGGAGTCGCACGCTGGTTGGGGCACACTACTCAGTACGCGCTGTAAAATTTGGCGTGTACTGGTATATGCTGTGCAAGATCGAGTGGCATACGTCCAGAAAATCAACAAAGCCGTGCAGCCGCAGCATCGTATTCCAGCCGCATTTCAACGGAGGCGAAATAAAAAAAAAATGTTCGTGAATCTGTGAACCGGATTTCTAATGCGGCGTCTATTCGGAACCACAAAGCCAAAATATCTTCAAAACTTCCAATTACAGATTTCAATAAGCATATTTATCCGTAAATTAGTTCTTAAGGTGCTGAAAAAGTTGAAGTGGTGGAGTGTATAGAGGCCCGTGATACTGTGTACGCTGAGAATGGAATTTCGTTCTATTGTTCCGCGCCAAATATTTCTTTCACCGACTGGTCAAGCTACTCAAGAGTCTCTTGTCTCAGACGATAGAATATTTCATCATTAGTAACAACAGTAAAAAACTCTAACTCTTAACGACCTCCGTTACTAAAGCTTCGCCGTTGAGTGCCAGCATTTCCCGCCGGCTTTCCCCAAGCTTGAGGTACGGAGATACAAAATACATGCCAGTTATTGTTGTTGTTAAGGGCTTTATTTTTCCAACGGTGTAGGAGGCCCCCTCATTGCCCCCTACTCCCCGCCCCCGGCACGCACAGTTTTCGTTGATGACGCACGCTACAACCGCACAGTGCTTGCAATCGCCACGACATCCGTAGCGGGTACCGCACCATGCCTCCTGTAACTTCCGCGGCACTGTCGATAGGTGCACCACGAACAAAAGTGTCCGTCATGGTATTAAACTTTAAAGCAAAACCGCGAGGAAATTATTGTGCTGCTGTAATCAAACAGCAAGAACAAAAAAAGAAGAAACGGCGATCAATCTCTTCTCAGGTTCTCTCTGCACTTTCAGTGTTTAGGTTTGAGGTGTGAACGCGATAGGTGAATGAAAAGCTACGTTTACAACATTTTTCATTCATTTAATTATTTCTTAATTCATCATCACATATCCGACTAATGCCCTGAGAGAATAAATTTCGTTAAAAAAATTCCGTCTACTCACGCGACATTCAAAGCTGTGCGCGCGGGTGTTCCGTCGCGAGCGGCGCGCACTTCGTGGTGACGTCGACACCGTTCACGTTTTAAACATGAGCATTCTCGAACAGGCGGTGTCCTTTCGCCAGTATTGGTTTTCAGAAGTAGCTCTCAAGACATTCGATTGCCTTAAAACTGCAGAAAATGAGAGCCGAGATGCTTCTAGCCGTACAACGCGAACGCAACCCGACCGCGCCAGCCTACTCAGATTACTCGGCGCCGCCGTTGGCGGCGCTGAACGCTGCGCTCCTCTAGCGCCGCCTGGCCACTGCAGGTTGCCTATACTTGCACTTTGCCGGCGTATTAGTCCCACCATACCGGAACCTGAACGCGTACACCATGTCATGAAAGGAATCAATTCTGTGGCTTATAACACCCCACTTGCCCAGAATCCATCAAGTGTTGATTCCATTATTACGACCTGCCAACGCCTCGAACAGCTGCAGTCCTCCCGATTGCAGCCCGGCTTCTCTACTGGCCCGCCCTCTACGGACCTCGATCTGCGAGCCCTAATTCGAACGATAATCCGCGAAGAGCTCCAAGCCCTCAGCCCTTTCTGCCGGCACGTCTGCGATCACTCTTCTCCTTCTAATGACGCCAGCCTGCGCACCATCATTAAAGAAGAGCTGACAACTATCACCCACCCTGTCGCACCTGACTACAGTGAACTAATATATATTCTAGTTCACTGTACACCTGACCCTCCTGCACCTCGCCCAGCGCCGACTTATGCTCACGTTGCTGCATCCCCTCCTCCTTTTGTTCCCCCACCACGACAAACACCGCCCTACAACCACATCAATGCCGTGACAACGGCTCATCCTATGACACCCTTTTACGCACCTTGGCGCCCCGCTCGCCCATTGTGCTACTATTGTGGAATCCGAGGACATATATCCCGCTTCTGTCGTCGACGCATTCAGAACGAGCGGCGTGGTTACGACGCCTTCGAATGTGACATACCCTCATATTGTAACGTAACGTTACACAGAAGGCGCTCTGGCACTCTGGCACCGAAGAACAACAACCAGTCAGGTCAGCAGGAAAGCGGAGCACCGTTTCGCTTCGGCGTCTTCTCCGAATCGCCAGTTCAAACCTTCGTCGTCTATAAATAGCATGTGTCATTGCCCCCCCCCCCCCCCCCCCCCCCTTCTTGGCAGCATCACCTCGATGCTGCAAATGCTGCTTGATGTGATGAGCTGACAGATAGTATGCTATGTTGGTATGGATACCACAACACACAACGGGACGCCATCAGTCTCAAGATAAGTCAGCGGGGCGATCGTGGTAGGGTTTCATCCGGACGACGTGTACAACCACGGCCGGTCTCGAGGGAGAGAGCGCGCGCTCTTTCTTACGGGCCGCGTGAACAATGGGAACTTCTCTCCTTGAGTCACGCTCTCCGCCGCCGCAAGGGGCGCGACCTGCTCACTGTTCGCTCCGCATCTGCTTCAGTGGCGGCGGGTGGCTTTTGCCTGGTTTCGCGCTGTGGCCCGCGGGTTTCGTGGTGAGTGCAGCCCCTAAATGAACGATTACAGAAGGTAGATGCTGCAGCGACATTCTGTCAGCGTGCTACACGCGTGAATGGAGTCTTTATATTAAAAAACACTGTCGCTCAGCAAACGCTCGACAAGCATATGACATGTATTGCGGCATGGTATCTACTTTTGTTCATTTTAATCTGATTTTTTTCCCAAGCCTGTACAAGAAGATGAATAAAAAAAAAAGTGAATAAGCAGTGATCACATCGAAGCTTCTTCAAGGCAAACATAACAGCAACAATGGCAAAACCGTCTTTCAGCGCTAGATGAGAAACCATCGAGGTAACACCTAAGATGAAAATAATTTTATAAAAATCTAATGTAAGTTGCACAATGCTTACATGACATAAAGTATTAGTATAACGTCAGGGTAAACGCTTTTAAGTTTTGTTTTCAATTTTGCTATAATTTATAGACCAGTAAATGTTTTATGTTGTATTATAAACATTATTTTAATTTTGCAAATAAACGTTGGTTTAATGAAATGTTTACATGATATAATGATTATTTCATGAAAAAACAGGAAATCTATTTCAAGCACTAATTCCTAGCAATATTTTCTTTCTTTTTCTAGCATGTTTTTGAACTAATAGTTCCTTGTAACTATCTGTGCAGTAATGCCTGCCTTAGAGAGCAATCGTTGCCCCATTATTTTGGTAGAATGCTTTGCTTATTACACATTCGCCACTGTTACTCAAGGGACACTCCTCAATAATGGATATAAAAGCTTTTCTCTGTGCTATTTATTCAGGGGTGACTATAGGAGTTGTATGTCGCGCTGTATTGCGCGCCTAGGCACCTAGTGTCGACACCGACGAAATCATTTCAGCTCTGCCGCAATCAGTAACCGAGGAACTGAAAGAAGTGATGGTATCTCCTGTCATCCCATTACCCACTGTCACGTATTCTGGTTTAGCTTACGTCGCTGGATACATTAATTGTGAAGTTAATCAGTGACTTCGGGTGTGACGCTCATGCTATCTTTCTTGAAACCAACGAAAGAAGCAGCCCCATGTACACTATTCTGCGAGGACAAGATTCTAGCGGACTGCATTATTCAAAACCAGAGTCTGTAGCCCTCTTGGACAAGGCTGTGTCTTTTTGAAAAAGCTGTTGTGCACCTACCACACACAAATGTCATTGAAGTCCTTCAAATCTTAATCCAGCCAGCACTTGAGAACTCACCTTTGCTGAGTTGCCTGGAAGGCATTGACAACAGCCATGCTATAAGGTCGGCTTCTTTAATACGTGAGAAATTTCTCAGAATCCTTCTTGTCAATTATGCTAAGAAGGTGACAGACAGGAACGAAAGGCCAGCTCCTTATGTGCACAAACCGTCCAGAAAGATTTTGAGACTAATTTTCTAGCCGCATGTACCGTTTTGATGAATGAGTGCAATGTGTTAACTTTGAAGGACATTTTTTTTATTGTTTGCTGCTCTTTTCAATTATGCATATCTGTTTATGCCCATTTCCTTGATTAAATGTTTTTTATCACTGTATTAATCTGACGACTGTCTACGTGTGCGTCAGTCGCGAGACTGCGTATATACATCTGCTGTCTTTCAACCTACTGATTTTTTTTAAACGAAACTAGAACAGCCCACTTAACTAGACAACTGAAATTTTAACTGTATGCGTAAATTTTTGTTTCTTACTCTGAATCTGAGACGTGCTGTGAATTTTCGTCAGTGCCTCTTTTGCTCTAAACGAAAACGGCAGCGGTTGACAGAATATCCACTGAACAGTTTGTCATGCACTAGCGTCAGGTCGCGCTATACCTGCTTACAGCTTTCAAAGGCACACTGAATAAAATGGTACATATAGTTTTGTGAAAAATTTAGGGGCAAAAAGTGCTGATGTAAGTGCACCCGAAACTTCATTCGACCGTGAGCGACAGCACTGACGAAGGCGCGCGCGCTCTCGCGCGCGCGCATTATTGACTTTTATTGCTCATACACGATAAATCAGACGCTGATTACGGCTTCTTCCTATAAGCCATAAGGGGTGAAATATCAGGACCTGCCGGTTGCAACTGACGCGAGCGAAGCTAAAAGCGAACGCGCGTTTCCCTTGCGCGTGAACGGCTGTAGCGGAGGAGCAGCAGTGGGGCGGTGACGACCCCACCGAGGCGCGGCGGGCAGTGGAAACAGACCCCATTGGAGAGGCCGTAAGAGAAGAGAGAAACGCGCTCTCCATCGAGACCGCCCGTGGTACAACATCACTGAACTTGCGTCGTCTGCGACTTGAGGGATCTTGGGTCGCGGATTCAACTTCGTAAGTAACGTCACTGAGGCGGCGGAGGACACGGTATGGGCCGAAGTACCGGCGCAGCAATTTTTTAGAGCCCACGATGACGAACGGGCGTCCAAATCTAGACATAGTCACCAGGCTGGCTTGTAGGCAGCGAAGCGCCGTCCCTTGTAACGGTCAGCGTCTAGTTGCTGTTGTAGGTATATGCTCTGTCTTGCCAGCTGCCGCGCTTCTTCCGCACGCTGAGTAAAACTAGCGATGTCCAGGTCAAGCTCATGCTCGTCGTCGGTGTATACGGGCAGCATTGTATCCAGTAGAGTGGTCACTCGACGACCGAAGACAAGCTCGAAGGGTGTGAGCCGCGTCGTCTCCTGAAGTGCCGTATTATATGCGAACGTGGCATATGGGAGGATTTGATCCCAGGCCTTATGCTCTCCACGTACATAGACAGCATGTCGGCCAGAGTTCTGTTTAGCCGTTCCACCAAGCCATTAGTTTGTGGGTGGTATGCCATGGCCCGTCTATGGCTAGTGTGTGTAAGGTTCAGTACAGCCTTAGTCAGGCGGGCCGTAAAAGCTGCCCCGCGATCGGTAATGATAACAGCCGGAGCGCCATGACGCAATACGATGTCGTGGACAAAAAACTCTGCTACTTCGGTGGCAGTTCCATTTGTGAGCGACGCGGTCTCAGCATATCTTGTCAAGTAGTCTGTCGCGACAATAATCCAACGCTTTCCATTAGTTGACTTCGGGGAAGGACCAAAAAGATCCATCCCCACTTGTTGGAAAGGAGTTTTCGGTGGAGCGATCGGCTGAAGAAATCCAGCTGGTTTCATGGGTGGAGTCTTTCGGCATTGACAGTCACGGCAGGTTTTACCGTAAGATCGTATTGAAGGTAATAATTTCGGCCAATAGTATTTCTCCCGAATTCTTGCAAGAGTACGACTAACTCCCTGGCCGGCGGACGGTTCATCGTGATAAGCGCTCAAGATGTCAGGCCGTAGGTGCGTAGGTACTACGAGTAGAAATGTCTCTTTTGATCTTTCAAAATTGCGCTTGTAGAGAACTCCACTTCGTAAAGCGTATGACTGCAAGCCACGACGAAAAGCAAGCGGTACTCTACCACCGCGTCCTTCCAGATAATCGATGAGCGGCGCCAGCTCCGGGTCCTTGCGTTGAAAGTCAGCCATATGGGATTGGGTAATGGCCCCAAGAAAGGGAAAATCGTCGGCGTTTTGCACTGCAGTGGAGTCCAATGGCGCGCGTGACAAGCAATCCGCATCTTGGTGTTTCCAGCGAGCTAAGCGTCCAGACGGGTCTTTAAGGCTTGCCAGCCAGCACAAGGAATGATGGTCGCTGACAATACGGATCGTCCATACAAATATGATCGAAACTTGCTGATGGCCCAGGTCACCGCAAGGCACTCCTCTGTTGTCGAATAGTTCGGCTCGGATCGTGAGAGTATTCGGCTCGCGTAAGCGATAACCCGTTCTACTCCGCCTTGCCACTGAATGAGTACCGCGCCGAGACCAACGTTGCTGGCATCAGTATGTACGTCGGTTGCGGCGTCGTCATCGAAATGGGCGAGTATTGGGTCTGTGTAGGCGGCTTCTAAGCTCCTGGAAGGCTTGTTCTTGATCGTCTCCCCAGAGGAAGGGTATGTTAGTGCTGTCAGTGGTTCAGCTATCTTAGAAAACTCTTGGACGAAGCGTCGGTAGTATGAACAAAGACCAAGAAATCGTCAAAGTGCCTTTTTGTCGGTGGGGCGTGGAAAATTTGACACTGCGGTAGTCTTCTCGGGGTTAGGGAGAACGCCCTGTGCACTGACAACTTGGCTGAGAAAGCGTAGTTCCTTGAAATCAAAGTGGCATTTCCCAGGCTTGATCGTTAGTTGCGCGCCTTTGAGTGCTTGAAGCACGATGCGCAACCGGTCCAAGTGTTGCTCGAAAGTAGGCGAGAAAATAACGACATCATCTAAGTACACCAAGCACGACTGCCACTTGAGACCTGATAAAACCGTGTCCATCATACGTTGGAAGCAAATACCAAACGAAAGCACCTTAAACTCGTATTGGCCGTCAGGCGTCACAAATGCAGTCCGCCTCGATTTGCCAGTACCGCTTTTGAGGTCTAATGAGGAGAAGTACCTGGCGTCGCGTAGTCGGTCGAGGGCATCATCAATCCTGGCAGCGGATAGACGTCCTTTTTGGTCACGTTATGTAACTTTCGGTAATCGACACAGAATCTCAAGGTGCCATCTTTCTTTTTGACAAGGACCACTGGCGACGCCCATGGGCCCGTTGAAGGCTGGATCACGTCGTCTGCAAGCATTTCATCCACTTGCGTTTTACTGGCGTCACGTTCCTTAGGAGAAACCCGGTACGGGCGCTGGCATACCGGTAACGTGGTCTCATCGGTGATGATGCGGTGCTTGGCGACAGGAGTACGACCGACCTTAGAGCCTTTGGTGAAGCAGTCTGCGAAATCGTTCAGAAGAGCCGAGAGAAGATTCCTCTGATCGGGCCTCACGTCGGGGCTAATTTTAACGGTTTGCAGAGCATGACAAGGTGCGGCCTCTTCTTTAGGGTTCGCTGCGGCGGTGCATAAATGAGGCAAGGCAGTAACATCGTGAAGAACGGCAACAGCCGTGTCCTTGGCGAGGTGCCGCATCTCCTTAGCAAAATTTGTCAGGAGGACAGTAGCACAACTGTTCTGGAGTTGTACGATTCCTCCAGCAACGGCTAATTCCTTCTCGAGTAGTAGCGGAAGGTCCTCAACCGCAATGCCCTCGTAATCGTGGAACAAATCATGCTTTACAAGAACCAGCACACTAGAACGGGCCGGAACCCTCACGTCATCGTCGACTATACGCAAAACGTTCAGACCCGGATCTTCGTTTTCAATGCGCGCCACGGCTCGTTTCGTCGAAAAGGAAACACGCGCTTCTTTCAGGTCAATGACAGCGCCGTTGGTCTGCAGGAAGTCTAGACAAAGGATCAAGTCTTTCGAACACTCAGGAAGCACGATAAATTCTCCGACATACACAAAACCACGGATGCCGACCCGCGCTGTGCACTTGCCTGCAGGTTCAAACAAGTGACTTCCCGCCGTGCAAATTTTCGGGACGGACCAATAGGTCCAAAGGTTCTTCAATTCTCAGGCGAGACCACGGCTCATTACTGAATAATCGGCACCAATGTTGAGTAACGCGGTGACATCCAATCCATCAATCGTTACACACAAATTGGAGGTAGTATGCCGGATGCTGTCGCTACCTGACACCAGCGAAATCTCGTCGGGTCGGCCTGACGATCACGGAGGATCTTCACATTTCCCGACATCAGCGACCCTGCTTTCTAAGGCCGCTGGTGTTAGTTTTCCTGGCTAGGGCTGGGAGAGCGACGTCGGAAAGAGTTGGGACTTGTCGAACGGTAGCTCGTCGCGAACGTAAACCGACGCTCTTGGTAACCGGACGTGACAGGATACTGTCGCGCTGCAAGGTCGCTTGCAATCTCAGTAGGCAGTTCGGCATTCCGAGGGTAGAGGTCCTCCGAGGCGAAACCCCGCATGTTGACGCGGCGGTACGGGCACGCCCGGTAGAGGTGACTGGCTTCACCGCAATGATAGCACAGGGGCCGACGGTCCCGGGGCCGCCATACTTGACTTTTGCGGGGTCGCTGGTAGATTGGCGGAGGGGAGTAGCGAGGCTCCATGCGGCTCCATGCGAGGTCCTCCATGCGAGGACCCTGCGGCTCCATTGCTGGAGCTGCGGCGTTGATACTATGGTCCGGCGGGGGAGCCTTACGTAGGACGGACGCGTAGGTGGTTCTCGCGTCGAACGTCTGGTGGGGAACACGCTGCTGGGGAACGTCAGCAACGTGCTCAGCTGCCATACGCACCTCATCCCGGACGACTTCAGCCAGTGAAGGAAAAGGTGTTGTGTTGCAAGGCATCCGGAGTGCTTGCAGTTCCTCCCGCACGACAGAACGGAATAAATTGCGTAATGCGTCCATGTCGCTACCGACATGCACAGGGGTGCGTCGGACCCAATGATGTTCACGTCATGGTTGTGCTGACGGGCTCGGTGTTGCAGCGTTGTCTCCACAGTCGCTGCCTCGCTGAAAAACTACGCCACAGTGCGCGGTGGACTGCGCATCAGTCCCTCGAGAAGTTCTTGTTTAACGCCCCGCATCAGGTGACACAGCTTCTTACCTTCTGGCATTTGTGGGTCTGCACGCTTGAAAAGGCGTGTCATGTCCTCAAAGAACATACGCACGCTCTCGTTCTGGCGCTGACTGCGCGAGTGTAGCGCAACTTCTGCTCGCTCCCGGCGGTCGGAGCTAGGAAAAGTGGCTTTCAAATCTCGACAGAAGGCTGCCCAGGGTGGGAAGGAAGCCTCATGGTTTTCAAATCATGTCCGTGCAGTCGCTTCAAGAGCGAAGTACACGTTGTTGAGCTTACGCTCATCAGTCCACCCGTTGTAACGAGCGACTCGCTCGTAGGTCTCAAGCCAGTCCTCGGCGTCCTCGAACATGTCGCCATGAAAAGAGGGGGGTGTTCGCGGCTGATAACACAGGATGTGGGTTTGAAGCCTGCTCTCAGATGTCATTGCAGCAGGTTCTACGGCCGTGGGTGCGTCGTCCTGGTAGCGGCCGGAAGGGGTCCGAATTCAGGGGGCTCTCCACGTAGGCGGCGGCCGAGGCGTTGATGTACGGGGGTAAGCTCCGTAGTGACAGGTTGATTATGCAGGAATGGATCGATACCCAGCACCTCCATCAGATTTGTAACGTAACGTTACACAGAAGGCGCTCTGGCACTCTGGCACCGAAGAACACCAACAACCAGTCAGGTCAGCACGAAAGTGGAGCACCGTTTCACTTCGTCGTTTTCTCCGAATCGCCCGTTCAAATCTTCGTCGTCTATGAATGGCATACGTCAATATTATCAGCGACGACCAATTTCCAGCCCACCTCGTCGATCCTCTCCACCGCCGGTATCCTCGTTTGAACCAAATGGAGCCCATGTATCCCGACGCCGGTCCCCTTCCCAATATCGCCGCTCTGTTTCTCCACTTCGACCAGCAGCAACTCTCCCCGTCCGTCATTCGGAAAACTAAGCGATGCAGTTTCCGGAGGTAAAACTGCACTTTGCAAACTTACCAAAAGTCCTCCTCATCGCCCGTACAATATGATTTCCGTTTTAGCTGAAGGATTACTGGTCGAAGCTTTGATTGACACAGGAGCTGCAATTTCTGTTATTTGCGCTGATTTGTGCCACCGTTTGCGGAAAGTAACGACACCATATGACGGACCTGAACTTCGTGGAGCAAATGACGTCCCTTTGTGCCCTTTAGCGAAGTGCACCGTACGAGTTGTTGTTGACGGCGTTCGCCACCATATACAGTTTGCTGCGCTTTAATCATGTGCGCATCAGATGAGTTTTGGATGGGATTTTTTGTCGACTGCTTCAGCGTTCAATTCTTGTGGCGACCGTGTCATTCATATGACAGGCAGTGATTTTTCATCTGACATTTCTGAAGGACGTCATTCCCTCATTGCCGCAGTTGATACTGTATTGCCTCCAGAGTGAGAAAAACTTGTTACCGTTGTTTCTGAACAGATCACTGACGTGGATGTACTCACCACACCATCTCATCGTCATCTTGCACGTGGAATCGCCTTCCCATCAAGTCTCGTACGATTCCGCAGCGGCTCAGCGATAGCAGCTGCCATGAACCCATCTCGTGAATCCCCCATGCTGACTAAAGGAACTTCCCTGCCATGCATAGTGGATGCTCACCCAGTGTCCATGATGGTGCTCACCGCCCCGCTATCTCAGCAACGTGATTTATCGCACGTGCGTCTCTCTTCCCATGCTATCGGAGACAATCAATCCAGACCTCATGCCGCACCAACGCCAAGAATTGCTGGAATTGCTTTAAGCCCATCAAGCCATTTTTGATGCCACTTCCCCACCACTGGGACGGACTAGTGTTGCACACCACCGCATCATTACTAAAGGTAACTCGATCGTACGCCGACGACCTTATCGGGTTTCTCTCTCGGAACGAAAAGTAATCGAAGAAAATGTGAATTACATGCTCCGTCGCGACATTAATCGTCCATCAGCAAGCCCCTAGTCCTCCCCAGTAGTATTAGTTAAAAAAAGGGACGCATAGGTACGATTTTGTGTTGATTATCGCGCACTCAACAAAATTACCCGTAAAGATGTCTACCCGATGCCGCGAATTGATGACGCCCTTGACTCTCTCCAAGGCGCCGAATATTTCTCGACCTTAGACCTCCGCTCAGGTTATTGGCAAAGACCTGTGCATGAGGGCGACAAAGAAAAAACCGCTTTCACAACTCCCGATGGCCTTAGTTTAATGTTATGCCCTTCGGCCTGTGTAACGCACCAGCGACATTTGAAAGAATGATTGATACGGTACTTCGTAGCCTAAAATGGAGAACCTGTTTATGTTACTTGGACGACATTGTTATCTTTTCGGCCACTTTTAACGACCATCTCACGCGCCTGAATGAAGTTCTGACGTGTCTTTCTTCAGTGGGCCTTCAGCTCAACACCAAGAAGTGACACTTTACACAGAAGGAAATTAAAATATTGGGACACCTGGTTAGCCATGACGGCATTCGTCCAGACCCTGAAAAAATCATCGCGGTCTTGAACTTTCCTCTTTCGCAACGGACTGCAGATTTGCGCAGTTTCCTCGGCCTGTCGTCATATTTTCGGCGTTACATAAGGCATTTTGCGAGTATTGCTATGCCTCCTCATGGACTAATTAAAGCGCGCAGCTCTTTCGTGTGGACTGAACAGTGCAGCACTGCTTTTAACGACCTAAAGAACGCCCTCACATCAGATCCCGTTCTTGGGCACTTCAGCGACAGCACTCCTGCCATCCTGCACACTGATGCCAGTGGTCACGGTCTTGGCGCTGTTCTTCTGCAGCGCGATGCAACTTCGCGAGAAAAAGTCATTGCCTTCGCCAGTCGGACCTTGACTGCAGCTGAGAAAAACTACACCATTACCGAGCAGGAATGCCTTGCCGTCGTCTGGACTGTTCAAAAGTTTCGCCCTTACCTCTATGGTCGGCACTTTACAGTTGTGACGGATCACCATGCTCTTTGCTGGTTGTCTTCACTCTGAAAAATTCGACAGGCCGGTTTGGCCGTTGGATTCTACGCCTGCAAGAATACAATTTCGACGTCGTTTATAAATCGGGTCGCCAACACCATGACGCCGACGCTCTTTCTCGCTGTGCACTTACGGTATCAGGATGCTGTTTTTCTTCGCAACGCATTTCCACCTCTGACCACAGCCGACCATCTCTTCCTGCGATGCATATCACAACAGTTTCGTTTGACGACTCTGAGCACAAACAAGCACTCCGCTCGCAGCAATGAGCAGATGCCTACTGCCGGCCCATCATCGACCACCTTATCGGCGTTTCGAACCCGCCTAATGCTAGGCTTCGCCGACAGCTTCGCAATTTCAAGCTCGAAGATGGCATACTATGCCGCTACGTGTATTGCCCTGATGGAACTCGTTGGCTCTCAGTCGTGCCACGTGTGCATCGCCCACGTATACTGGCGGCTTTCCACGATGATGCTACTGCAGGTCACCTTGGTTTTGACAAAACATATGATCGCGTGAAAAGACGATTCTTTTGGCCTGGCCTATCTTCTACCGTAGCTAAATACGTCGCTTCCTGCCATTTGTGCCAACGTCGCAAGCGGCCGACTTCTTCACCCGCTGGCCTCCTACAGCCCCTTCCGTGTCCTGCCACGCCATTCGACGTAGTCGGCATTGACTTATATGGTCCCCTATCTCTCTCCGATGGGGGTAACCATTGGATTATAACAGCTGTCGACCACCTTACACGCTACGCTGAGACAGCCCCTGTACCGACTGGCTCCACTGAAGAGGTAGCTAATTTTTTGCGATCAATTGTATTGCGTCATGGCGCTCCTCGGGTGCTTCTAAATGACCGCGGGACGGCCTTCTTATCGACAGTCATTGCCGAAGTTTTTCATGCGTCATCCACCCTTCATAAGACAACCTCAAACTACCATCTCCAGACTAACGGTCTGACTGAGCGATTTCATCGCACTCTATCAGATATGATATCCATGTACATCACACCGGATCACCGAAATTGGGACCCTATTCTACCATTTGTCACATTCGCCTATAATACAGCAGTACAGCGGACTACCGGTTACTCTCAATTTTTTTGGCCGTCTTCCCACTCAATGCTCGACACTTCCTTCTTCTCTACGCCCGACTACTCCTCATCAGTGCCAGCCCAGTTCTTATCCCATGTGGTCAGATGCCGTCATCTTGCCCGCCTCAACACAGAAGCGGGCCAGGAAGACCGCAAGAGTCGCACCGATTCTACGCATCGTGCGGTCTCTTTTCGTCCTGGTGACGAAGTCCTGCTTTATACACCACTGCGCCCCCCTGACCTCAGTGATAAATTTCAGCGCCGCTATCTTGGTCCCTACAAGGTCCTCTACCAAACTTCCCCTGTGAACTACCAGGTCACACCTGTTGATCCCCCAGCCGAACGATGCCACCGTGGAACTGAAATTGTTCACGTCTCTCGCTTGAAGCCGTTTGTGCGCCGCGGTGCATCGGTTGGTTAGGAGCGGCCAGGCTATCCGCTTCCGACCCCCCGGGAAGATTTTGTGAGCCCTCCACGGACCTTCTTTCATTTGTGCACACCATAATCTTCTTCTTTCTTTTGTACATACCATCGTCATCATCCCAAGGCGCCGGTTCCGACGCACGCCTGGGTTCACCATCAGATTAAACGGTGACACGGCGTACCTTGCCTTACCGTCACTCCCGTACCGTTACTTACCGTACCGTCAAAGAAGGCCGTCTTGACCTGGCCTTCTTTAACAATATATATATATATATATATATATATATATATATATATTGTAACGGGTATTGCGCCAAACTTCCAGGCAATGCCCTGAACCTAGAAGACTGCCGAAGTCCGAGAGCGGTCCGAGCAGCGGTCTGAGCGCGGTTCCAGGCAACCAACTTCGTCGTCTACGCCAACTAGCAACCACTTCATCGTCTGCGTCAACTAGCCACTGATTGTCTCCGCTTCGTCGTCGACTATAGTTTGTATCACTGCCCCCCTCCTCTGTAGCATCGACTCGATGCGACGCGGTGCTACTAGGAAGAAGTCAGCGAAAGGGTGCACTAAAGTGTCACAACGACCCAGCGGCGTTGACGAAAAGTTCCGTCATGTACGATCATGATAGGGCTTCAGCCGAACCACGTGCACGACTTCAGGATGCTGTGGCCTTCGGGATGGAGCTGAAGCTACGGGAGCAACGGCGTAGGTGACTTCACTGATACGGCGAACAATCTCGTAAGGGCCGAAGTATCGGCGCAGTAATTTTTCAGATAGGCCGCGATGACGAACACGTGTCCAAACCCAGACGAGGTCGCCCGGCTCGTAAGTGACGATTCTTCGGCTGAGGTTATACCGAGCAGCGTCATTCGCCTGTTGTCGGTGGATTCTGAGGCGTGCTAGTTGCCGCGCTTCCTCAGCACGCTGAACAAAGATGTCGGCGTCAAGTTCGGCGTCAGAGCCGCAAGAAGGACTAACTGGCAACATGGCATCCAACGGCGTGCTAACTTGGCGACCGAAGACAAGTTGGAACGGGGTCAGTCGCGTCGTCTCTTGAGTGGTGGTATTGTACGCGAAAGTTATATAGGGCAAAATCGCATCCCAGGTGTGATGTTCCGCGTCCACATACATAGAAATCATGTCGGTGAGGGTGCGATTGAGGCGCTCCACCAGCCCGTTGGTCTGAGGGTGATACGCCGTCGCACGTCGATGGCTAGTTTGAGTCAGAGTCATGACCAACCGGATTAGGCGAGCCGTAAAAGCTGTTCCACGGTCAGTGATTACCATGGCGGGGGCGCCATGACGTAGGACAATGTTATGAACGAAAAATTGAGCAAGTTCGGCTGCAGTACCTTTAACAAGGGACGCGGTCTCTGCGTACCGTGTTAGGTAGTCTGTCGCGACGACTACCCAACGATTGCCAGACGAGGACTTCGGAAAAGGAGCGAGAAGATCCATGTTCACTTGATGGAAAGGGGTCTTCGGCGGAGCAATAGGCTGAAGAAATCCAGCGGGTTTCAATGGCGGAGACTTGGGACGTTGGCAGTCACGACATGAGCGTACATAAGCCCGCACCGATGGGAGTAACCTGGGCCAATAATACTTTTGACGAATTCGTGCAAGTGTACGGCTCACCCCCAGGTAGCCGGCGGTGGGTTCATCATGACAGGCACTCAATATATCTCGGCGCAACTCGGAGGGCACAACAAGGAGAAACGTCTCTTCACTGTTAGCGAAATTTCGCTTGCAGAGCACGTTACCACGCAGAGTGAACGTTTGAAGCCCACGATGAAAAACACGGGGAATACGGGCGTCGACGCGCTGCAGATAGTCGACGAGTGACGCTAACTCTGGGTCCATTCTCTGCAGCTGCGCCATTTGAGTTGTACTAATAGCCCCTAGAAAGGGAAAATCATCGGCCGTTTCTTCTGGACATATGGCGATGGGCGAGCACGACAGACAGTCAGCATCCTGATGCTTCCGTCCTGATTTGTATAAGACTGTTACGTCATACTCTTGTAATCTAAGGCTACATCTAGCCAGTCGTCCTGAGGGGTCTCTGAGGCTCTCGAGCCAGCATAATGAATGGTGGTCGCTTATAACCCCGAAAGGTCGGCCGTAGAGGTATGGTCGGAACTTGGTGAGGGCCCATATTACCGCCAGACATTCTTTCTCAGTTGTTGAATAGTTGCTTTCGGAGCGGGTAAGTGTTCGGCTCGCTTAAGCGATGACCCGTTCTGCACCGTCTTGCCACTGAATTAGTACTGCACCAACCCCAACGTTGCTGGCATCAGTGTGAACGTCAGTTGCGGCGTTTTCGTCAAAATGGCCTAGTATCGGAGGATTCTGTAGGCGGCTGCGAAGCTCAAGGAAAGCGGCCTCTTGTTCACTTCCCCACAGGAACGGCGTGTCATCTCTAGTCAGTGTGGTTAGCGGTTCTGCGATGTGCAAAAAGTCTCGTACAAAGCGTCTGTAATAGGAGCACAAACCTAAGAACCGTCGAACCGCTTTCTTGTCAGTAGGGTGCGGAAAACCAGAAACGGCAGCTGTCTTCTCAGGGTCCGGGCGAATACCTTTTGCGCTCACCACGTGACCAAGGAAGCGAAGTTCCTCAAAGCCGAAGTGACATTTCTCCGGTTTGATTGTCAGATTGGCGTCTCGGAAAGCTTTTAACACAAGTGTTACCTTTCTAGGTGTTGGTCGAAGGTGGTCGAAAATATGACGACATCGTCCAGGTAAACCAAACACAACTGCCACTTCAAACCGGACAGAACGGTGTCCATCATGCGTTGGAACGTGGCCGGTGCCGAACATAGGCTGAACGGTAGCACCTTAAACTCATACAAGCCATCGGGTGTCACGAAAGCCGTCTTCTCCCGGTCTCTCTCATCCACTTCTATTTGCCAGTACACACATTTTAGGTCTAGCGACGATAAGTATCGGGCATCTCGCAGTCGATCGAGTGCGTCGTCTATGCGGGGAAGTGGGTAAACGTACTTTTTAGTGACGAGATTAAGTTTTCTGTAATCGACACAGAACCGCAGAGTATTGTCCTTCTTTCTGACGAGAACAACCGGCGAAGCCCATGGGCTTGTAGACGGCTGAATGACATCCTCGGAAAGCATTTCGGTGACTTGTCTCTGAATCGCTGCTCGTTCCGTTGGAGAAACGCGGTATGGGCGTTGGCATACGGGGCGCGTGGTCTCATCTGTTATTATACGGTGCTTGGCGACCGGAGTTCGGCCCACTTTGGAAGACGTTGCGAAGCAGTCTGGAAAATCAGCCAAGACAGCCGAAAGAAGATCCTTCTGAGCCGACGATAACTCGGTGTTTATTTCGGCTGGTGGCAGAACGTGACGAGGTCCAGTGTCGTCTTGAAGGGCTTCTTCCACGGTGCACAAATGTGGACACTCCGCGACGTCTTGGAGGAAGGAGATTACCGTGCCTTTGACGAGGTGCTGAAATTCGTTTGAAAAGTTGGTGAGCAGAACGGTAGTGCAGCCATCCCGTAGGTGGACGAGGCCTCGGGCAACAGTGAGACCCCTCTCGAGCAGCAGCGGGATATGACCCTCCGCCATGCCCTCAAAGTCATGAAATAGGTCATTCTGCACGCGCATTACGACACTGCACCGTGGTGGCACCGTGACATCATCCTCCACAATACGCAGAGCATGGCTACAGGGATCGCGGGTGTCTAAGAGTGCCACTGCCCGTTTGGTCGAGAATGTGACTCGTGCCTCGTGTAGGTCGATGACAGCACCGTTTGCCTGCAGAAAGTCGAGCCCCAGAATCAAATCTCTCGAACATTCGCGCAAGACAACGAATTCCCCACCGTAGACGAAACCGCGGATGCCAATTCGGGCTGTGCACCTTCCGGCCGGGCTGATGAGGTGACCTCCAGCCGTGCGAATGCTGGGGCCCAACCATGGCGTCACAACTTTGCTCAATTCCTGGGCGAGGGCGTGGCTCATCACTGAATAGTCTGCACCGGTGTCAAGTAACGCGATCGTGTTAGTTCCGTCAAGTGTCACGCACAAATCAGAAGTAGCCTGTCGGATGCTGTCGCTACCCTGCCTCTGTGAGAAATCAGCGTAACGGTGTATCCGCGGCGGAGGATCTTCAATTTTTCCGACAGCAGCGGCCCTGCCTCCGGAGACCGCTGGAATTAGTTTTCCCGGTGTGGACTTTGAGAACGCCGCTCAGTATTGCTGGGGTCTCTGCGAGGGCTTGGGGAATGGTACCGCAGCGGAGATGACGATCCTGAGTCATAGCGCCTGTATCTCCCAGGCCTCCGACTGGCCGACAGATGAGCTTCTATTTCGAGCGGCCGTTCGCCGTTCCGTGGACAGGCGCATCGGGCGCGAAGCCGCGAAGTCCCACTCGGCGATACGGGCATGCACGGTAAAGGTGGCCGGCCTCCCCGCAGTGGTAGCAGATTGGCCTGCGGTCCCGCGTACGCCACACGTCCGACTTGCGAGGGCGTGTAACAGGCACCACAGCTTGAGCCGATACGTCATACGGACTGATGTGACTAACCACCGGTGTCGGGTCAATAGGACCACAGGCAGCTGCTTGACGTGCGGCGAACGCGTACGTTCGTTTGTCGTCGACCCATGGAGGCATGGTAGCGACAGGACCGTAGGCAGCTGCCTGAGGAACAACGGATGTGTGCGTGGGCATTTCATCACCGCGCTGCAGTACGTTGGTGACCGGGAATTCACGGGAAGCCTGGCGTACTTAATCTCTGACGACTTCGGTCAGTGAGGCCACTGGCGCACTCTGAGACAGAGGGAAACGTTGAAGTTCCTTTCGAACAACCGACCGAATGAGGTCACGTAAGGCGTCCGCACCGCCTCCATGGCACGACGAAAAAACATCTGGGGCCAGACTGCTGACATCTCGGTTGTACTGCCGGGCCCGTTGTTGGGGCGTCGTTTCCATGGTCGTTGCTTCAGCGAGGAATTCAGCAACGGTATGCGGTGGACTGCGAACGAGGCCCGCAAACAGCTCCTGCTTAACTCCACACATGAGGTGGCGAAGCTTCATCTCCTCTTTCATATTGGGGTCTGCGCGCTGGAAAAGACGGGTCATGTCTTCACAGAACATGCGTACACTTTCATTTGGCCGCTGGTTTCTGGACTGAAGTGCAGCTTCAGCTTTCTCGCGGCGATCGGCGTTGGGGAAGGTGGCCAGAAGTTCATGGCAAAATGCTTGCCAGGTGGTAAGAGCGCCCTCGTGGGTTTCGAACCACGTACGCGCAGACTCTTCTAGGGCGAATTAAACATTATTGAGCTTTCGCTCGTCACTCCAGCCGTTGTACCGAGCCACTCGCTCGAAGGTAGCCAGCCAATCCTCGGCGTCTTCGAAGACGTCGCCGTGAAAAGATGGTGCTGTTCGCGGCGGGTGGCAAAGGATCGGAGCTGAGAGCCTGGGATCAGTGGCCATGTCGAGGTGGCTCGAGAGTTGCGGCTGCGTGATCCTCGTAGGGGTGGAAAGGGGCCCAACCTCAGGCGACTGTCCGCGGAGGCGGCGACTGAGTCGCTGGTGGACCGGAGTAAGATCCGTCGTGAAGCGTGTAAACGTAGGAAAACGTACCCAGCACCTCCACCAGACTGTAACGGGTATTGCGCCAAACGTCCAGGCAACGCCCTGAGCCTAGAAGACTGCCGAAGTCCGAGAGCGGTCCGAACAGCGGTCTGAGCGCGGTTCCAGGCAACCAACTTCGTCGTCTACGCCAACTAGCAACCACTTCATCATCTGCGTCAACTAGCCACTGATTGTCTTCGCTTCGTCGTCGACTATAGTTTGTATCAATATATATATATATATATATTTGTGTGTGTGTGTGTGTGTGTGTGTGTGTGTGTGTGTGTGTGTGTGTGTGTGTGTGTGTGTGTGTGTGTGTGTAGTGACGTATCCTTAAGCTAAGTAACATCTTGTATAATTTCATGGCTTAAAAACATCAACGTTTGGGCGCAAGTTGCTATCAAGCAGTTAAAGCTATTTGCTTTTTGCCACTACAAAACTGCATGTTTGTGGGCGCGCGTGTGCAAATAACTCATGCGCTGGCACTCAATATATTTGCTGCCCCGCATAAGGTCGGTACTCTTGCACGTTTTCATTGTAGTGAGGAAGCAAACTCACAATCCCTGCAGCGCGATGCGAAGAAGCAGACTCGCAACTCGAAGTTCCTGTGTCGCTTCGAAACCCCCCGGAAGAAAAAGAACGAAAGCAAAAGACCGCGAACGCACAAAATCTGCCCTCACAAATTCCCGTGGGGGAGGAAAATTCTGTTTTTCTGCTGCCCATAGTCATGTCAGCAATGCTTGGAGCCGTGGGGGAGGGGAGAAGACTGTTGGAGGAGGAGCCATGGCGTGGAAAAAACTGCTCTGACAAAACGGACAAACGGAAGCCGCGAGCGCTTCCTCTTACAAGGAAAAAAAAATACTCCGCGAAATACGCGTACGTGACGTGTAGGCTACGTCACCCATATATCACGTGATTGCGCATCGACGATATGCGAAAACATTCTCTTGGGGGGAATGTTGAGGGGGCTAGATGCGCCCCTCCGCCAGCTCGAAGCCGCACTCTGACGGCCAAGCGCTCTTCTCACTGCCCCAATAGAATAAAAAAGAAATGTTGACAGGGCCCGCAGAAGTGACGTAGCTCTACGTCACTTCTGTGTCTCGTGATTGCGCATTCACGATCTGCAAAAATATCCTCCCCTAGCCAACACAAGCAAGCCTCGTCCCACGTCTCCAAGTCATGAAACTTTGTCAAATAACTTCCGCTATGTGCTAATATAAATTAAAACGTTAATGAAAAATAAAGTTTAAGCATTAAATACAATTATAAGTGCACAAATTCACCTAATATCTAGACGATC